>NC_034593.1:123012193-123103800 GCF_900095145.1 Mus pahari | reverse complement strand
CACACACACACACACACACACACACACACACACACACACACACACACGCGGACGTGCACACACACCCCTCCCAAGTACTTAGGCTCTTCATTAGCATCAACAACCAAACTTTACTAGTGCTCTCCCAAATCCCTTGCATTTATTTCAAACCTGACTCCCGAGGCTTCAAAGCAGAAAAAGAAAACTGGGAGCTCCTACAGTCGACGAACTTTGATTAACTAAGAGCTACAAGCCTCCAGATGATTGCAACAGTAACCCTGTCCGGAGGGAGAAAGGTAAGTCCTCTTATGAAATGCTTGAGCAGAGAATTACCACAATGAGTACAGCAGACATACTGTTTGTTTCATATAGACAACTTCCGCCTCCCAGGGTCGCTGATGACCCAGCGAGGGAGGGTCGGTGTCCACAACTGGCCTGAACCCCCACAGTCAGGCCATTTCCTCAACTGGCTACAGCTGACCTGGACCTTCTTGGGGGTGGGGGATGGCTGTGCGTCCTACCTGGATCAGCCCGTGCTGGTGCAGGGCGCTGTGCACATAGCCAGGGACAGTCGCCGGTAGCTCCAGGGAGCCATTCCCGTTGCTCACCCGCCAGCTCCCTCTCAGGCTGTAGCTAGGACCTGCCACCACGCAGCCTGCCTGAAATAGCGCCAACAGCAAGAGAAGGTGAAGATGCATGCTGACGGCTCGTAAGCAGGAACCCGGCAGTGCTGCCCAAGCCTTGCCAAGGCCTGGCCGCTGTGTCCCCGCCCCGAGCTCGGACCCGCCCCCAGGTCAGCTGAGCGCTTCCCGCAGCCCTGCGGAGAGGAACTGCAGCCGGGACCCGCCACCCGGGTGCAAGCACCGCCCAGGGCCAGGGTCTCTGCTACCTAAGAGCTGGGCTTCTCGCTCCAGCTCTACCCTGTAAGTGGGACGCGCATCCGAATGATGCAAAGCGACAGAAAAGTCTGGGAAGCAGAATGTGACCATTTGGGAGACCACAGGAGCGCGTCCACAATAGTGCGTAGGCTCTGCCCGGGGACAGCTCCTGCCACGCCTGGCCACCAGATTGTACATGGTCCCCAGGCCGCAGGATCTGTCAGGCTGAACGCTCCCTGGATATGCGACCTGCTGGGACTAAACAGCGCTAACTATAAACTAGTAGGGTTGCTTCAACTGTTGACTGAGAGGCACCATGTGCTCCCCGTTAGTGGTGGCTACATCCTAAGCCCTGTGGAGTTGCTTCTGAGGTTCCCATGACGCTGTTTTAGTGTTACAGGTGAGTCTGAAATTCCCTCCTTCACTGTTGTGGGACTTAAGAAGCAACAGAATTCCCATTCCCTGAATTTAAAAGAATGCAGACACTTAGCCGGGCCCTGGTGGTGCACGCCTTTAATCCCAGCACTTGGGAGGCAGAGGCAGGCGGATTTCTGAGTTCGAGGCCAGCCTGGTCTACAAAGTGAGTTCCAGGACAGCCAGGGCTACATAGAGAAACCCTGTCTCTAAAAACCAAAAATAATAAATAAATAAATAAATAAATATTTCAGAACCGGAGATTCAGGCTGGGTTCTTCATCTTCTTTTAAACAAACAAAACACCCCACATTTATTTACTTACTAATTTCATGGAGGAGTTGAAGGGGGTTCCTGCCACAATGTGCATGTGGAAGTCAGCAGACAGCCTGTGAGGAGTCCCTGGGCTAGCACTTAGGGTGTCAGGGTTAGGGATATTCTCCCTTAACTGCTGCTCTACCTCATGGGCCCCTGGGTTCTTCTCATGAAGCAAAACTTAGAAAGTATATACAAAAAAAAAAAATCTTCTACAGCTTAAGTAAGGACACCGAGAGACGCTTCAGAAGGGACAGCAGTACCCACTGACAAAGTTGAGATGTCTCAAGGAAGAAGAGCAAGCATAAGGTTTGTTGAAGTTGGTGTTTTCTGTGCGTTTGAAGTTAGACCATTTAAAAGAAAGGTTAAGAGGGGTGCCGGTAGTGGCTCACACCTGTAAGCCAACAACCACTAAGTCTAAACACATTGTGACTGGCTATAACCTGGAATTTCGGCACTTGGGAGACTGAGGGAGGAGGATCAGGAGTTCAAGATTGTCCTTGTCTACGTAGGGATCTTGAAGCCAGCTTGTTTGGAAAATGTAACAATGGTTGGACTGGAGAGGTGACTCAGTGGCTAAGAGCACTTGGGGTTTTTGTTTGCTTTGTTGTCTTTTGTCTCGTTGGCAGACCTGCAACTTCATTCGGCATTCAGCAGCTTAGTTCTCATCCATGCTGACAGTCTGTAGGTTTCTGAATGTGGTACCAGTTAACTGGTATGTTAACTGTGAATGTTATGTGTATGTTAACAGAATGTGGTAAGTTAACTGTTTGTAGAGCTTGTTTGGTGAGTCCCCATTCTCATTACATTTTCTGGATGAACGTACACGAATACATGATGGAGCATTGAGCCTGGCATCAGTGCAAACATCCGGAGCCCCCATCTCCCTCAAGGCAAATGTCCCAAGGGGAACGCTCCTTGAAGCTTACTTCCATGCATGTGCTTGAGAATGCTAATGGCACATTCTCTGGTCACCACTTCATTTATGGCAGATTGGCTCTTCTTCTCCTTGCCACTTTTCTTTGTGGGAACCATTTTGCCAGGCCATGATCAAGAACACTCATTCTTGCAGAGGACTTGGATTCAACTTCCAGCACTCACTTTGTGACTCATAGACACCTGTAACTCTAGTCCCAGTGAATCCAAGGTCCTCTTCAGACCTCTGATGGCATGATACATGCATGTACTATACATACATATATACATAAATACATACAGGTGAGACAAATTAACATTAAATAATAAATATTTTTTTAAATTAAAGTAACAACAGCAAGTAAGATTAAGTCTGTAGGTTTAGGTGGGGAATGCTCCAATAGAATTGCTCATGGAGATTAGGAACATAGAAGAGCCTGGAGGCTCATTCCAAGCCAGAAGCTGCAAATGTGGAAATTCTTAAACCCATCAAGAATAAGGGAAAGGAGGCAGGCAGACAGACAGACAGACAGACAGACTGACTGTCTCTCTCTCTCTCTCTCTCTCTCTCTCTCTCTGTCCTCTCTCTCACACATAAACACACACACATACACAAAGAGATAGAGATAGGGATATAGATATAGATATAGATATAGATAGATAGATAGATAGATAGATAGATAGATAGATAGATAGACAGACAGACAGATAACACCTGATGAGATAGTGCTTGGGGAAGCTTGACAGTTGCCATGGTCCCTAGACTCTCAAATATCACGAGGAATAAAAGTGGTAGAATCTATGCTCACCACTAGGACACAGTGTGTCAAGGGTGCTTAACTGTGGTAAACCAAGAGGACCCCACAGGAAGTAGCAAGGCTTGAGCTGGGATCCTGCCCAAGACCATCAGAGATGTCATTCACAGGACACACAGACGTCAGCAAGATACAAGAATTGAGTCCCTCTGAGGGAGCTCCCAAAGAACATCATCATTTGTCTTCAAGTGTGGTTACCTAACTGGGGAAAGAGGGGGACCCAGAAGCAAGGACAGCTACAGAAAGCAAGAGGATCCAAAAAGAAACCATTCACTCTCTTCTCCTTGGCTGGACTGATGGGAAGAGAAATAACAGAACTAGACTTTTAAAACCCCTGAAGTGTGCTAGCTAGGATTTTTTTTCCAACTTCACACAAACCAGAGTTATCTGGAATGAAGAGCCTTGCTTGAGAAAAATGCCCTGCAAGCCTGTGGGCGTTTTCTTAGTCAGTGATTAATGTGGCAAGGGCCAGATCACTGTGAACTGGGAAGGGGGGCCTGGGTTTTACAATAAAGTAGGCTAGGTAGGCTACGGAGGGCAAACCAGGAAGCAGTGCTCTCACATCACATCTGCTACTATTCCTGCCTCCTGGTTCCTGCCCTGAGTTCTTGCTCTGACTGTCTTCAGTGATGGGCTAGAATGAAGACATGTACATCAAATGAACCCTTTCCTCCTGAGTTCCTTCTGGGCAGCATTTCATCACAGCTAAGGAAGTAAAGTGATGCTTGAAGGTTAGGAGGGAAAAGTGAAACAGAGGCCAGGTGTGATGGCTCAGTTCTTGAATCCCAGCACTCGGGAGGCAGAGGCAGGTGGATCTCTGTGAGTTTAAGGCCAAGCTGGTCTATAGAGTGAGTCCTGGACATCCAGGACTACAGAGAAACCTTGTCTCAAAAAGCCAAAAAGAAAGGAAGGAAGGAAGGAAGGAAGGAAGGAAGGAAGGAAGGAAGGAAGGAAGGAAGGAAGGAAGGAAGGAAGGAAGGAAGGGAGGGAGGGAGGGAGGGAGGGAGGGAGGAAGGGAGGAATTGGGGGCAGAGAACACCACCTAATATCAACAGATTTGTGTAACTGAAGGCAGCAGGCAGGAAACTTAATTTCAATGACCTGGTTACAAAATCATAGGCTATTCTTCGAGCTTCCTAACTTTAACTCTCTTATTGGACATATTTGCTTCAATGTAACCAGCCTAGCAAGTTACATCAAGAAAGCTTATCTCTAAGGGACCCAGCTAAGAAAAGATACTTTGTAATTTTAATATCATTACTATCGGTGTACTTGAATTAGCTGGGGTTGAAGGTGAAGAACAGTGACCAAGAAGTGGGTCATAGAGCTTGAGGTGTGAGCAATGCAAGTAAGTGCCCTTAAGCTAATAGAAAGACTTCAGTGTGCCTGACCTCCTTTTAATTCATGTGCAACACTGGAAAAAAGAAATGACACTGTGCCAAGCTACAAAGAAAATACCAGCAGATTCCAAAAGGGAACATTAGTCATTTTCCTCATTGCTGTGATGTGATAGGAAGGGTTTATTTGGGCTCACAGTTTGAGAGTACAGCTCATAGGGCTCAGAAGGGAGAGGTAACAGGAACCAGGAGGCTCCTGGTCTTGCATTCACGTTCAGGAAGCAAAGAGAAACAAATGTTCCTGCTCCAGCAGCTTTCTCCTGTCATGCCCTCCAGGAGCCCATCCACGGAGTGGTGGGACCCACCAGAAGGGTGGGTCTTCCTATCTCTATTAACCCAGTCTAGAACCTCCCTCTCAGACATACCCAGTGGCTTCTCTCTTCATTAATTCTATATCTCATCAGGTTCATAATCTCAACAGTGCATGGCAAACAGCATTCTCAGAATATAACACAATAAAACTCAACATCAGTAATAAAAAGACCCAAGCAAGTCAGGCAGCCACACGCCTTTATTCTCAGCACTCCGGAGGCAGAGCCAAGTGGATCTCTGTGAGTTCTAGGCCAACCTGATCTACATATTGAGTTCCAGGACAGCTTGAGCTCAATCTGGAGACGCTACCTTAAAACAAAATGAACAAGCAAACAAACAAAAATACCCTTTTTATTGGTACAAACCTGTAATCTCAGCTACAGGGGAGGAGGGGAAGAGAGGAGGATCATAATACAAGGTCTACTTTGGCAGTAGAGTGAGTTCAAGGTTAGCCTGGGCAGCTTAGTAAGATCCGGTCTCAAAATAAAGAGAGAAGCAAGTGCCAGGGATGTGGCTTGTTGTTAACATACTCATCTACTTCTTGGGAGGGTCTGGGCTTCTATCACAATGTCATCGAAGCAAGCAAGCAAGAGTAAAACCGCATCTACAAAACCTATGGGCTAAAGAAACAGGACTGGAGAGGTGGGTCAGCAGCTAAGAGCACTGCCTGCTCTTCCAGATGATCCGGACTAGAGTCCCAGCACCCTGATTGTTGGTGTCTCACAACACATGCAGTGCACAGACATACATGCAGGTAAAATACCCATACCCATAAAATAAAAATACATAGATTGTATTAAAGAATAATTACAATTTACATTTCAATAATTTTTTAAATAAATTAATTTTTTTATTTAAAGAAAAGAAATAATTCTGGTTTCTGATCTGGAGTGTCAGGAGTGGGTGTGCCGACTTTTCTTGGTGTTGTGGCCAGACATCTGACAAGGAACAACCTAAAGACCCCAAGTTTAAAGGGTATAGCTGATTGCGGAGAAGGGACAGCACAGTCCATGGCGGCGGGAGCTGGAGCCTGGGACTCCTTACCTCAAAAAGCAGTGATAGGAGTTGGAGAGATGGCTCAGCAGTTAAGGGCCCGGACTGTTCTTCCAGAGGACCTGCATGGGTTGAATTCCTAACATGCATATGGTGGCTCAAAACCGCCTGAGAATGCTCTATTCCAGGCGATCCAATCAATGCTCTCCTCAAGCACCAGTCGTACACACAGTACAGACAGGCAGACCTTCGGGGAAAACACCCATGTACTTAAAATTAAACAAAACAAAAAGAATTCTAAAGCAGAGAGCAAGCGGTGTTGGCGCTCCCTGGCATCTGCCTTTATCAACATCATTGTCACCGTCACCACCACCACCACCACCATTATCATCACCATTCAATGCACCACTTCAGGCCCTTGTGATGGCAGGACTAGCATTTGAACTTCTTGGGAACTACCTTCTCAGACTGTGCAGGGTTGTGTCTCCTAGGTGGCTGTAAATCCAGTCAAGGGCCAGTGGGTAAGAGGGCTTGCCACCAAACCTGACAACCTGAATTTAATTCCCTGATCCACAGGATGGACAGTGAGAATCAATTCTCAAAGGTTGTCCTCTGACCTTCATATGTTTACTGTGATACACACATGCCAATACACATGTGTGTGTATGCATCCACGCATACATGCACACACATGCACACACACGTGCACACACACACACACACACACACACACACACACACACCACCTACAGAAGCTACCTTTGAGTGCAATTGACTTAGTAGGTATAATATTGGCCAAGGGGGAAAACTTCTGAGCTTGAAAATGTCAACAGAAAAATTTCCAAAGTAAAAATTAAAGTAAGACAAATAGACTAAAAAGAATTGGACAGACTATCTAAGAATGCAGAGGCAGCTATGGAAGTGCTAAGAAACAGGAATTAGTGATGCTTTGGGAAAAAGACAGGAGCACATGACATGTTGAGGCAGTAATGATTGAGAATGTCATCTAAATCAAGGTCAGGCATCCCATCACAGATGAAGCTAAGAGGACATTGAGCAAAATAAATGGTAATGAAGAAGCAAATCTATCAGGCATACCTTAGTCGGATTGTACTCCATCAAAATGCAAATGAAGAAGCTTAGTCGGGGTTTGTTTGTTTTTTAAAGACTTATTTATTTATTATATGTGATACACTGTAACTGACTTCAGACCCACCAGAAGAGGGTGTCAGATCTCATTACGAGTGGTTGTGAGCCACTGTGTGGTTGCTGAGATTTGAACTCAGGACCTTTGGAAGATCAGTCATTGTTCTTACCTACTGAGCCATCTCTCTCGCCATTAGTCAGGGTTTCTATTCCTGCACAAACATCATGACCAAGAAGCAAATAGGGAGGAAAGGGTTTATTCAGCTTACACTTCCACATTGCCGTTCATCACCAAAGGAAGTCAGGACTGGAATTCAAGCAGGTCAGGAAGCAGAAGCTGATGCAGAGGCCATGGAGGGATGTTACTTACGGGCCTGCTTCCCCTGGCTTCTTGCTGGCAAAATAAGCACATGGTTGTATAAGAGCCTGTCTTAGTTAGGGTTTTAGTGCTGTTAACAGACACCATGAACAAGGCAACTCTTATAAGAACAACATTTAAATTGGGGTTGGCTTACAGGTTCAGTCCAGGGCTAGAGAGATGCTCAGTGGTTAAGAGCACTGACGGCTCTTCCTGAGGTCCTGAGTTCAAATCCCAGCAACCACATGGTGGCTCACAACCATCTGTAATGGGATCCAATGCCCTCTTCTGGTGTGTCTGAAGACAGCGACAGTGTACTTACATATATAAAATAAATAAATCTTAAAAAAAAATAAAACACCACCACCAACAAAAACAGAGGTTCAGTCCATTATCACCAAGGTGGGAACATGGCAAGATCTTAGGCAGGCATGGTTCAGAGGAGCTCTGAGTTGTACAGTTTCATCTCAAGGCTGCTAGTGGAAGCCTGTTCCCAGGCAGCTAGGAAAAGGGTCTTAAAGCCCACACCCCAAGGCCACACCTCCCAACAGTGCCACTCCCCGGACCAAGCATAGACAAACCATCACAGGAAGGCAACAATAAAGCAACAGGAGGAAGGAACTTGCTAGAGCTACAGAAGAACCATCCTCAGCTCATAGCCAACTTCTTGGAGGGTCAGGCAAAGGGGTATGGAGTGAAATGTCTAAAGTGATGAACAGGAAACATCCCAAGGCAGTTCTGTGCCTTGCAAAACCATCCCTCCAAACCCAGAGCGAGACAGGCTTCCTGACTTCATCAAGACGCTTTCTGCTCCCTCTGTCTATTTCTCTTTTCTGAGAATTTGGGTATCATGCAACTTGTATTTTCTTGATTTTTTTTTTTCTCCATTCAGGTTAAAGTTTTCTGGAGGTCTGGAGATGATGACTCAATGGGTAAAGAAAGTCATGTGTCAGCGGAAAGGGAAAATCAGTTCCTAAAGGTTGTCCTCTATCCTCTACATACACATGAAAATAGAGGTATGCTTGAACTCACAAACAACACCCATCCCCAGCCCTCCTTCTCTCCCTCTTTATGAGAACACCTTTTATTGTCAGATGTGTTTGGACTTACAGAAGCATCATAAAACTGGTACAAAAAAAAAAATCCCTCTGTGCCATTCAGTCAGATTTGTTTATTACATATTATATAACCCAAGAAGAATAATAAAATCTAAAAGCTAATACTGATATACTACTATCAAATCTTTTACATTCCCATTTTCATTTTTCCATCAACATTGTTTGAGGGTGGGTGGGATTCAATCCAGAATTTGTATCCCTTCTAGTTCTCATGCTCCTGTCTCCCTCCCATCTGTGAGATTTCCGTTTATAACTCGACATTTTTTGTGGTGTGCCGGGAGTTCTTTTGCAGAACGTCCTTCCAGCTGGGCTTGTCTAAGGTTTGCGTAAGTAGATTGAGTGTGTGTGTCTGTGTGAGTGGAAAGGATACATGAGACGCCCTTCACTACAGAACGCTGTGGAGATGTCTGTCACTCATCGTAGCCTATCCGATGTGTTTCAGGTAGGACCTGCCTGAGGAAGCTGCAGTTTCATAAGTAACACATGATGGGGATGGAGTGATAGTTTGAGCCCGTGTGAATATCCTGTTCCTTTCAGACATTCACCCGTGCACTTAGCTGGCATTTGCAGACTTTTCCTGCAACCAGGGTTTTTATTTTGGAGATGAATCTGCCCTGTTGTTCATCCTTCATATACTCACTCCCTGAAATTCCCAAAGAAGGTGTAATCTGTCCCCCCTATTGTCTCCTCTCCATTGCTAGGGATCTAACACACAGCCTGATGCAAATCCGGTTGATTCCACACGGTGCATTGGATCATGCCTACCTACCTTACTGGATTGTAGAAATAATCACCTTTGCCCCCTCCTAAATGGTCTTAAAACTCTAATTGCTATCTTATGCCTCGCCTCACTTCATATCTTTTTGTTTAGTCCTAGCATTTTAAAAAATGTTACACAGGCATGGAGCTGCATGGTAAGTTGGTTTTTTTTTTTTTTTTTAATGTATTTAATCCCAGAAAATATTGCTTCATAGTTAGTGTTGAATTTCTCACTTTCTATTCTTTACAGTTTTTCTTTTTTCTAGCTTTATTATTGGTGAGGGGCAGAGGCACAGTGGCACATCAGCCTTAGCCATTTGAGTTCTTTTTGAAGTGCTATACACACACCACACACACACACACACACACACACACACACACAGAGCGTATTTTGCCTGCATCTGTATGTCTGTGCACTATACACAGACATACAGATATGGATTATCCTCTGAGTTCAAAAGCCAGAATGCCCTGAAACTGAAGTTACAGAGGATTGCTAGCTGGCTTGTGGGTGCTCGGGAAGGAACCTGTGTCCTCTGGAAGAGCAGCCAGTGTTTTTAACTGCTGAGCCATCTCTCCAGGCCTCAGTTCATTTTGATTACACTAAGTTCTACTTCGTTTAGGGTTTACGTACTTGCAGTGCCTTTACTAAGTTATTTCCCCAAATCTTTTGCTTTTGCTCTTAAGTGAACGTGGTTCCGGGTAACGCCTCCCTTCTCAGGATGTCCAGAGTCCGATTCATTAGCTCCAAGAGGACAGGTTGAAGTCCAGAACGGGTGGGGTCCACATTCCACCTCTTCCCTCTGGGGTGTGTGATGCCGCTGTACACCAAGCCGGGGAGAGTGAAATAGAGTCCGGGACAAGCAGGATCCGGGTCCAGTTGGGAGCAAGTATGCCTATGTGTGTTGGGGGCGGGGCGGGGGGTGCTTCTCCAAGGATCTTAGTGTTACAGCCCTTTTAGTCGAAGGCCTGCTCTGCTCTTAATGAAGCAGCTCTCTGAGACAAACTCAGCTCTTTCGTATTTTTTACTGGGGGTGGGTTTGAACACATACACTGTTTTTCAGGGTGCACCGCGAGTTCTATAGTTTTGGGGAAGAGCATGAACATAGTTCAGGAAGGGAAAGGCTGAAGGCTAAGGCTACTGAGCCGTCTCTTTTGCAAAGGGAAGAATTCCAGGTGCTGTGCTACATGACTGCTTGTGACCACCTGGTTGGGGTTCTCTGGGGTATGTGCTCACCCAAAGGCAGGTTCGGAAACAGGGAAGGGGCTAGTTCTCTCCTGCCATTCTTAAGTTTTGAGATTTCTGGGGTTTGAACGTGCCCCATTTCACCATTTCCATGACAATTCCTCTCGTGGCATGCTCCATGTGCCCTACAAGTGAATGTCTGTCTTTGTTTTTCTACATAATTTACTAGTTTTTATCTACTTGCTTTACATTTTTTCTCTGCTATTCATCAATCACAGTGTCTCAAGGTGTTGAAATTTTCCCCTTTCTCGTTGAGCTTCAAGTGGATTTACTTAATCTGTATTTTATGTAAATTCTATTTAAAAAATAAAAAATGAGCCCCTTTCTCTAAAATTTCAAAACTCTTTTGCTTCATTCCCACAGTTTTGAAGAGTCTAAGTCCAATCAGTAAAGAATCACACAGTGGGTTACATTTGGAGTATAATATAAAAATTAACTAAGGTAATACGTGGTAATAAAAGGAAATTGCATGTGCTCTCAAGCTGCAGAAGAGTATCCAAGTATCTAAGTATGCAGCCTTGAAAACGGAGATTCAGATCCCTTCCGTGGTGCTGAGTCTAGTCTGTTAGGTAGCAAACAAAACAAAACAAACAAGAACAAAACTATGCATTTAGCCAGGTAGGTCTCGGAGGTCTCGGGATAAGTTTGGAGTTCCTATACCAGGGACAGAGCCTCTGGTAGATTAGAAGCAGGGGAGAGCAGTTGATCACAACTGGCAATGTAGGCCTGCTGCAGGAGTCCAGGTGGCTCATTAAGCCTGCACAGAAGCTTGCAGGGGGAGCAGACCCTGCAGATCCTTTGGGCACAGTCGGTATGCATGTATTACATTGATGCTCACAGATAGCTTTAGGACTGTGGACGCCCAGGCAACAAGCAGCACTGTGTAGGCCATGCAAAAACTTGTCAAAGCAGTACAGAAAGGGTATCCTACGGCCAGGGCTGCAAGGGTTCCTACATAGACAAATGCTGGCTTCAGACTTCCCCCAGCCAACTCTCAGCTGCACACCAGAAATTTCTAGAGAACCTGCTCCTGCAGTCTCTTTCCATTATATATTGTAGCTCTCTTCAGACTCACCAGAAGAGGGCATGGGATCCCATTACAGATAGTTGTGAGCCACCATGTGGTTGCTGGGAATTGAACTCAGGACCTTTGGAAGAGCAGTCTGTGCTCTTAAATGCTGAGCCATCTCTCCAGCACTCCAATATTCTTTTTTTTTTTTTTCTTTTCCAGACAGGGTTTCTCTGTGCAGTCCTGGCTGTCCTGGAACTCACTCTGTAGATCAGGCTGGCCTCAAACTCAGAAATTCGCCTGCCTCTGCCTTCCAAGTGCTGGGATTAAAGGCGTGCAACACCATGCCTGGTTCCAATATTCTTTATTGAGGAAGTCTAACCACACACCAACTTTAACGATAGGCTCTTAAAGGAATTTGGTACTCATAATTATATTGGAATATGTAAATAAAATATATTGGAAGATATTCTTGTAGGCTACAGGCAGGAAACTGAACTCAAGCCAGCACTCTCTGAGTTCAAGGGCTAGCCTGATCTACATCAAGGGCTAGCCTGATCTACATAGTGAGTTTCAGGATAGCCAAGGCCACACAGAGAGATCCTGTCTCAAAACAAAAAGGTGGAAGAACCATTACTTATATCTTCATGTTTCTTAAAGCCTTTCTTCATTTCTTGTACTACACTCAGAATTCCTTTATATATTTGAAGTTCTCATGCCTTAGTGAATTATGCCTAATAGGCCATTAAACTTATCTTCCAAGACTAATATTCAACTTTTTTTTAAAGATTTATTTATTTATTATATGTAAGTATACTGTAGCTGTCTTCAGACACTCCAGAAGAGATCTTGTTACGGATGGTTGTGAGCCACCATGTGGTTGCTGGGATTTGAACTCCGGACCTTCGGAAGAGCAGTCAGGTGCTCTTACCCACTGAGCCATCTCACCAGCCCCTAATATTCAACTTTTTAACCTGTAGTAGTTTGTAGTTTTTATTAGCATTATACTTGCATTTTGCTCATTATTTCTATATTTGTGTTAAGAATGTTGATGACTGTGCATGTGTGTAGAGACACTTGTATGCAAATACACATGCATGTGTGTCAGCAGGCCAAAGGGCAGCCTTAGGTGTTTGTTGTTCACTCTCAGGAACCACTCCTTTATTGAGAAAGGAATCTTGGAACTTAATGGTTAACAAGTTCCAGGTTCGCTAGCACTGAGATTACAAGCATGTTCCACCACCTTACATGTGTGCTGGGAATTGAACTCAGATGGCAAACACTTGACTGATCTATCTCCCCAGCCCTCTGGTTATAGTTTAAGTTCTCCATATATACCATAATGGTTAGGTGGTAAGATTATAGAAGATGAATATCTGTTTAAATCTTAATCTCTGCCATTCAATGAGTATTAGCTTTTTTTTTTTCCTCAAGCGATTACTTTCAAAATATAGGGTCAGCGATATAATCATATCATAATAATCATACAAGTGACCAGATTTTAAAGTTGACTCATAGGACTGGAGAGATGGCTCAGTGGTTAAGAGCATTTGTTGCTCTCACAGGAGACCTGGACTCGGTTCTAAGCACCCATGTGGTGGGCTCACAGTCATCCTATTTCCAGTTCCAAGAGAGAGCTGATGCTCTTTTTCTGACCTGGCATCAGGCACATGTATGGTACATATACCTAATATGCAAATATTTATACACATATTTTTAAAATGATGTTTTCAGGTGTTTTCATATGTAAATAATTCATAACAGAACCTGGAAACTAAAATATTATGGTTTATCTATCCTTTGTGCTGATACATTTTAAAAGTGAGATCGATATACCTTTTAAGATTATACAGGTTATATTTTAGTGTGTTTAAAATGTAACATAGCCAGGGCTGGTGAGATGGCTCAGCAGGTAAGAGCGCCCATCTGCTCTTCCAAAGGTCCTGAGTTCAAATCCCAGCAACCACATGGTGGCTTACAACCATCCTTAACGAGATCTGGCGCCCTCTTCTGGAGTGTCTGAAGACAGCTACAGTGTACTTACATATAATAAATATATAAATCTTTAAAAAAAAATGTCCCATAGCCATTACTTAGGACATTTTCATTATGCACAAAGGAGACTACTGCTCTCAGTAGGCAATCACTTCCCGTTCTTTCTTGGTGCTGAGCACACATCAGCATGCAGTTTTTGTAGATTTAACTATTCTGATTGTTCATATAATAGTTTGTTTAGTTTTCTTAATGATTTTAAAATTTACACACATTCTAGTATGTATCTTTTAAGAAACTTAAAATATAAAACTCAGATTTGTTCATGTTTCTTTCAAAAGTTATGACAAATGCACATGAGTACTCATCCCTACAGGCTTAAATGCTTGTTTTCATTAGCCTTGTATACGAGATTCCCAAGGTGAGGCAAGAGCTGAGCTACCCAAGCTGTATCCTGGGCCTGTTTTTGAGAAATCACCAAACTCCTTTCACAGAACCTCTTAAGTTCCTATAAGCCCAAGTTTTTTGTCTCCAAATCTGCAGCATTATTCTCTACTTAAAAAAAAAAAAATGTTGCTGGGCAGTGGTGGCGCACGCCTTAATCCTAGCATTGGGGAGGCAGAGGCAGGCGGATTTCTGAGTTCAAGGACAGCCAGGTCTACTACACATAGATACCTTGTCTTGAAAAACAAAACAAAAAAAAACCCAAAACAAGAAATTGTGTGTGAATGTTTTTCTGTCTGTGTGCCACATGGAATTAGGGTTTGATTCCAGAAGGCATCAGATCTCTTGGGACTAGTTATATAGCCTGTTGTGTTGTGCAGGGAATCAAACCTGCTTCCCCTCCAAGAGCAGTCATTTTTTGGGGGGAGAGGGGGAAGGGGGTCGAGACAGAGTTTTTCTGTGTAGCCCTGGCTGTCCTGGAACTCTTTGTAGACCAGGCTGGCCTCGAACTAAAAAATCCGCCTGCCTCTGCCTCCCGTGTGTTGGGATTAAAGGCGTGCGCCACCACGCCCAGCTGCAGTCAGAGTTCTTAACTGGTAAGAAGTACTTTCCAACCCCGAAATTATCCTAATCAGTATAAAGTAACACTTCATTGTGATTTTATTACTTCACTGATAATGATGTTCAATCTTTTCATGATCGCTGGCTATCTGCACTTTTTTTTTTTTAAACAAATCCTTGTTTTTTTTAACAAATCCTTGTTTTTGGATCTTAGATGCTAATGTGAACAGTTTTGCTATATACTGTGAATTGATCAGAAATGCATGGTTCCTCATTTCTATTTCAAGGCCTGTGCTTTTTTCCTCCAATAAACCATTTTGGTTAGTGTAGCTTTGTTAGCTTCTGGTGAGTCTAGAAAACTGAAGTTTGAATCTTTTGCTTTTGTTCTTGCCTTTGACAGAAATAATACTGAGTCTAAATTGCTTTAAGCATATTACCTCAACACCATAAAACTAATACACAAACACAAGATTTTCACCTTTAGGCTTAAAGCATAAATTTTCATTCTCAGTGTGCAACTTTGATAACTTATATTAAAATTTTTTATGTGGATGTGTATATACCATACTTGGACAATTTGTCATTGAAGCCAGAAGTCCTCAAAGTTGGTGGTTGAGGGCTGATCATCATGGTTGCTTGGGTTTAAGGGCTGACTCATCTCTCCAGCCTGATGTATTATTGAAAAGTTGCACGTTTTTCACTAGGCTACTCTTTCAGTCTGTTGGCCACCAAACTCTTCAAGAGTACTCTTCAGCTGATTTGAAATCACTTTTAAATACTCTGGGTTTTCTAGTACCACCTATTTTGGCTACATTCACCTAAGCCTTACTTCAAATTCTTTTTCTCTAAGGGAGTTTTGAGTACAACAGCAAAATTGAAGGTACTGGACTTCTAATTTTATCAAGGATGTATTCATAGAGACAATGTCACCACTAGTGTCAAGCCATGAAAACTAACACTTACCTGGAACTTGAAATAGTTCAAGGAAACTTACCTAGGTATGTTTTCTGCTTGATCTTTGTTTTAAATTTTGTTTGGGCTCCATAATGCTCCTAGAGCCCCAAGGGATCTTGCTATGTAAACAAAGCTGGCTTCCAATTTATGATGGTCCCACCTCTGCCTCCTAACTGCTAAGCTTTACAAATGTGCACAACTGAGTCATTTCTTTCAGATGGCATTCCCAAAATGTTTTACAAAATTGTCAAGTTTGTAATTATTTGTTCTACTAATAAAAAGTAGTCTATGCTGTGATTTCATCTGCAGTACTCTAGAGCTGAGACTCAAACTGAGTCAAAATCCCCCAAGTAAGTATGGGGGTTACAAACAAGATCAACAGTAAACATTTACAAAAATACAGCAACCAAAAGCAAGCAATCCAGAGCCAGTCTGCAAATCTGGGTGTTTTGGGCAGTGCTCTCCCAAGTCACTTTGTACTTCACACTGGTTCTGTGTAACATGCACTGCACATAGAAGCAGGCCACACAACCAGCAAATACTTGTTTTATAAACTTTGATCTACTGTTGAGTTTTCTACTCTTACAGGTTACCCTAGACCACTTCTCAAACAGCATCATAGAAAAACAGTAACTCGTAATTTTCCTACCACTACTTAGCAAGTAATCATCAGTTTGTGTTATAAAGTTTGATTTTTTTTTTTTAAAAAAATTGGCTTTACTTGCCAACTTATTTAAAAACTGCTGAGGAAATTCGGCTCGACATTAGGGCAAACTTTCCAAAAAGTTGTGAAATGAATCTAAATATACTTATGCTGTTATTTATCTTGTATTTATGGGGGGCATCTCACAATGATCTGAAATTAAAAGCTTCAAGTCTAAGAAACACTGAAGATGCTTTATATCTTGTAACAATACCCAAGCAACACTCATGCAAAATAAAGACAACCACCCACTTCAATGTTTTATCTTCCAAGAACATTTAAAACGAAGTTATGTTTGGTTTGCACACATATATACTCAGAATAAAAAAACTTGGGATGAGAATAAGCCCTGTGGTAGACAGTAAAGGTTAGAGGTTATCTTCTACATTGTAGTGTAGAAATTAAAAGATTCTAACCACAAACTGTCATCTGTGTATAAAACTACCTAAAAATATCCAAAGCATTCAATACAAGGGTAAGACAAAACCTGCCCTCACAGTTTACATTCCAGGATGGATCCAAACCAACATCAAGTATGCATTACACACAGGGCAGTAACCCCAATGCATTCTACAGTTGATAAAATGCTCAAGAAATGCCACTCTGACATTAGATATACCATAAGGGAAAAAAAGCCACATAGCATGTAGTGCAAAACTATCTTCTGTCTACACATAGAGGAAGCCAATTATGTGTCTTGCAGGCACCAAGGTGAACTCAACCAGAATAGTGATGGAGGTGGGACAGAGAAATACCCGTTACAATCTGAGATATCATAGATGCTACTGAGAAACCACAACTAGAATGAGCACGGTGTATACTTTTAAGCACAGGAAGAGGCAGGTACGTCACAGAGTTTGAGGTCAGACTGGTCTACATTAAGTGAGCTCTAGGCTGTCTCAAATCAACAAAAACCACGGCATGGCACACCATTAGTCAAAACTATGCATGTGAGACAACTCAAAATTTTAAAATGGCACTTTATGTCACATTGTTAGAATGGTTTATGACAGAACTTAGATTAGAAAGTCAGTCAAGATGGCCGTTTCGGTTGAGGTCTAAGAGGCAGTTTTGACTCCAGAGAATTTAAGATAGCCAGGTGTAAGAAAATAGGAAGCCAAGTGATAGACTAGCCCTTTGTTTGACCAAAGCAGCAAGGGCATAGAAAGTACTTGTTTTTATGTAACACAGTCCAATTTGGTTGTGGTAAAAAATAAATTATAACAAAAAAATGAATTAAAACCTGGCAGAAAGTGTCTGAGTTAATCATTAAAGAATGCCCTTAAAAAGAAAGCTAAAGTCCAAGTAGCAAGAAACAGGACATGTGGTGGCCAGACTCCCATTTTCCTTGTCTAAGAAACACTGCACTTTAGAACATTTGCTGCTGCCAAAAGCCATTTCCAAATGTTTACCATTGATTTTTCTCACTATACTGGGCAAACTATTTTACTATCTGCTTTACATATAACTCAGAACACTAGCATTCTTCAAACCACAACTTAAACACTGTGAGAAGTCAGATAATTGGTCTAAGAATTAGACCTCTACAGTTGCCAGTCACAAACTTTTCAATCATTTGTTGGTCTTTACAAGCTACTAGGCTCCACATTCCAGTTGTTCAGATGTTGGGGCAGGACCTACCAGCTTGTATTCTAAACGATCAAAAATGACCATTGCTCTGAGTAACTTTGAAAACCACCATACTTAATTCTCCCTACACCAGTTTATGACACCTGCCTCAATGCAATATTCACATACAGTATTAAATTCAAGTGCAGACTTCATGGTAGCTGGAATTACTGAATAAGACCAAAGTGTGTTTAAACACAGACTTTAATGGTAACAATTCCTTTAAGCTTAATTAACTTTAGCTATTACAAGTCTTATGCAGATGTCACTATTAAGACAACATTTAGTGACTTGCACTGGGTTCCTCATAAAATAGAAGACAAATTCACTTAAAAGTGTAACCAACAGTCATTGAACAGTTTTGTTATGTGAACACAAAGCATGACTAATTTTATTGCCCACCCCCCAAATCACGAACACAGCATGATCAGCGTCTGAGGAATACTTCAACTAACCCAGTAAATAAAAAGTGAGTGTTTCACTACCCCTGAGACCACTAGTTAACCGTGGTTCATACTTTTAAATGTGAGTACACCCACACAAGGAAATAAAATCAGTTAAAAAAAAATCTGATTATCACATTGCAAACCTGCCCAATAAAAAAGTCAAAAGGAAATTCACCATTGACAGGCCAACTGGACTCTAAAGACATATTTAAAGAATTTATGCATTAAGAGGTATAGGACACACAAATACTCTACATCAATATTCAACCTAATACTCACTTTAGTCCTATACCCAGCACTAGTGATGCCACACACTACTGGGAAGGGTAGAGAGCAAATTCTTGGATTCTTTTGCAAACCTCATCATGGGTGACCTCAAGTCCAGTCCAGTGTCTATACATTCAGAATGTTGGTTTTCCAGGTACTCTGTTCTCTTAAACCTGGAGAAGCCTCTATGGCTTATTCCCTTAGAAGCGACATATGAAATGTTGTATAAAGCATCAAGTCAAAGATAAAGAGAACTGGACATACCCATTAATTCTGACAATGGTTTAAGGACGTCATTTCTGTAAATACCAAAGGTGGTGGATGGGAGGAATTTGAAAGCCAATTAGAGATCCACTGCTTTGTAAAAAATGTTTGTCATATCTGGCTTTCAAGACACAGGCCTAATAAAGCTGTTTTGAGTACAAGTCTCAGAAAGGATTTTTTTTTTTTAAAGAGTCAAAGAATACTGTTCTTACCCTTGTGGGAACACTTGATTTGAACCCAAAAGTTTTATTAGCGTGACATTAACCCTGAAGAACCCACAATTTAAGCAAAAGGTAGAATGGGTGTGTGGAGAAAAATTGTATAGCGAAATTGGTATTTTTCAATGTAAATACTTATTACAGAATAAAGCCAGAACATCTTCAGAAGGCATGCACTTCACTTCCAGTTTAAAGAACCTTAAGTAACAAATCGTGTCCAAATTACATATTTAAATGTTTATAAAAAAATTAAGCTTTTACATTTATTTCTAGCTTTCCACATCTGTGTGCAGACAAGGAATAAGATTGCACGTAAATATAAGCAGTGCAAAATATGGAAGTGAACATCGTATGTGCTAGAAATCAAATACAAGACTAAGAAAGCAATGGATAAATCAAAGCTAGAAAAAGGTGAAACTACAGGTTCAGAACTTGGGTGAAAAATGGTAATGCCCTTATTACTACAGAAGATTTAGTGGCACAGATAGCACTTGTCAAACAAACAATCCAATAGCATTGACTTTATTCATTCATGTTAAGTCACCCGAAATGATCTGTTGCATTTAAATGCTCATTAATGTAAATGGCTGAACAAATCCATCTCAATGGATAGTCAATATCCCACAGTTAAGTCACTTCAACACAGCCTCATGACAACTCCCACACCAAAACAGTACTTTATTTTGTAAATTTTGACCCATTATTACTCCCAAGTTATATATATATATATATCTTTTTCAGCTGTTAAGTGTACAAGATGAAAATTTTAGTTAGAAGGGGATGCACCTGGAAAATAAATTTCTTAAACTCCATATACACGTTTCAAAACTGCTGAGTCCCAAGTCCATTTATGAACTCTAGGGCTGCCAGAATTATGTGCAGCGTATTAAAGCTACACTATTTGAATAGCTTATTAATTCTGCATAAATCAGGTCAAGCAATGTGTCAACCTGTAACAGACTGTGCATTTTAACTGAACATGGCAATATATTCACTCTTTTGAACTTTACATCATCATTTGATGTCAAACAATGAAGCAAATCCCAACAGTATATACAAAAACAGCTTTGCATTTACAAAGGATTGTTTCCCATACTGATTAATCCAGGCAGCTAACTCATTGGTTTATGCAACTTTATTGAAGAAAAATAAATCAATTACTAGGAGAGCTATTAGTTGATCACTCATCCATTGACAACTCGCATCATTTATTCAGTGCTACATTAAACAGTATTGGAAGATAGATTAACTAATAGCTCCAAGCCTCCTAACAATTTAAATGAAAATTACAAAATGTTTTGAGACCCTATTTTGGAATACAAAGGGTGTTTGACTTCCAATTTCCATTCTCTGTAGAACAAGAACAGGTCATTCCTTTATTGACATGCATAAAATACATCACATTTTCTGTTCTGCTGATGCTATAATTCAATACCAATTCTCCAGCCACATCAGTTATGAGCATAAAGTATATCATGTAACCTCAAATCTCTAACAGTGGAAGGTTTAAACAAGAACGGATGCTGCTAGAATAATGCTGCTTCCTTTGATGTGACAGCTGAGCATCCATCTCCCTCCCCCTCAGATGGCTTCTTCAGCATGTTAGAGCAGTGAGGATTGGTTTAGTCTCATAACCAAGTTAGAGTGAAGACATTGGCCACATAATACACATGCTCCAGTTTTTAAAAAAATTTCTGAATCTTGGGCAACTGTTCTCGTGTAACTACTTTACAGTTTCTAAAAGCAGTTATTGTCCAAAGCTGGAAGAACTTAAGTCTTCTCAGATGAGCATGTGAATGAATGGAGGGAGGTAAACAAAAAATAAAATTAAAAAAGATGAGGTCTGATAGGGGAGCAGCCGGATAAGAAAAATCAAAAAAGGAACAGTAATTTAAAGTTTATTCCAGCTATAATGCAGGTTATTCTGACTTTAAGGTAGCATCACATGGCATACTTCTGAGTCCATTCCCGAGATATTCTGTTGTACCTGTAAATAAACAAATAAGCTATTTAAAAAATAAAATTAAAGAATTATTAATATCATAAAGGCAAGGAAAATATTTCTATTTTACCTGTGGATTCATCTTACATCACCTGTAATGGCTATGGTTAGAAAAAAAGTTAACAATTGACAGAAATAGCAACATTGGCATTCAAAGCAATGGGGGAAATGAGAGCCATGGAAGTGTTATCTTAGTAAACACAAGTGGTGCCTAGATTGGGAGGCTTAACAAAGACCTCTCCACCATCACTAAGGTAGTATTCTATCAAGCTTTCAAGTGGGTTGTACCATGCTGACACAGTTTTTACATTAAAAAAAACCCTATTGTACAGTTTAATGATGGTCAGAATAATATATATATGCATGTTAAATATCAATAGAAATTCTGGTCAATGAATGCTAGAACTATGCAACTGAAAAATTAGTTGGGTATTGAGAAAAAATGCCTTTGAAACCCAGGCAGAAGAATACATTATAAAAGATGATAAAAAATCATTAATTTTTAAATAAAAGTTTAGTAGCAGTGATTGCCACTAATCCTCACTGAGACCTGCTGAAGAACAGGAGTCTCTAGGAGTGCAACCACATTTTTGTTAAAAAAAAAGATTAATAGATAACTCACCCGTGACCCAGGTGATTACTGAGGAAGACCCAGTACTGACCTCACCATTCCCCCCACCTCATTATAGTGTGCTGTCACACAGGCTACTTTACCCCAACCAAAAAAGTGACAATATCTTAAGAAATGAATACATAATAAAGAACAGGGGAAAACTTTTAGAAGAAATAATATCACTAAGTTTCATCTCAAACCAAGTAATGGACTTCAACTATTTGAAACAGCTCAACATATAAAAAACTCTCTACCAATTCAGAATTATGGCATTTAGAAAATTCTCTTCAAACAGCCAGCATTTTAAAACAAACTTGTTTCGGTTTAGCATACAAAGAGCCACAAAGTATAGCTAACATTAATGCATGCTTGTCAGTCAGTAATGAACATTTAGTCTGTGAGGTTTAAGTGTTTCCCTTAATATTAACTACCTTCCTGGTACCCCCTCCCCCCCCAGTAAAGCCACCACATTCCATATAGTATTGACACAAAATGTTTACATTAAACACCATGGTAATTTAATGAAGGATAAAGATACTCTTACACTTCTATTTCTTACTAAAGCTATATAACTGCTTTGCCATGCAAGAATCCCAAGCAGTAGTGAAGACAGAGTATAACTTTCAAAAAAACAGATCAAGCAGTTAAGTAGTTTTCAGAAAACTGCCATATCTGTTACCTTCGGTTAGTTAATACAGTGCTTTAAAGCATGCAGCACTCAAGTGCTGGCAGTACCATAAATAAGCGCACCATAGAGTACAGATCCTCTTACCCTACAACATAGCGTATTTCTCTGTCCACTCTCTTGCTAACCTATTGTACCTAATTGAATAAGCACACTTAGCATTAATTATAACATATGAAAGTTAAATGGTTAAGCTGAACATAAAGATAAATATTTGATAAATTTAGACCAAAGTTTATTTAAAGATTTATTTTATATGTATGAGTGCACTGTAGCTGTCTTCAGATTCACTAGAAGAAGGCATCAGATCCCATTACAGATGGTTGTAAGCCAGCATGTGGCTGCTGGGAATTGAACTCAGGACCTCTGGAAGAGCAGCCAGTGCTCTTAACCACTGAGTCATCTCTCCAGTCCTAGACCAAAATTCTTACACTAGTCTTTCTTTGTTCTTTATGTTTGGAAAACAAACTCAGATTTCCCTAAACTGAATAATTAATCAAGAGTTTAACACATTAGAAAACAAACATCTCAAGGGAGCTACTCATTTTCATAAATGCTATGAGCATTTATTTGGCAGGGTGGGTCTCACTAGGCAGCCTAGACTAGCTTCAACCTTCTAATGCTGCAGCCTCAGCCATTATGCTGGTCCTTACTGCTTTTAATTGTGTTTTAGTAACTAGCTTACCAGAAACTAACATAAAAAGGTACTGTCACAAATTTCAGCAGAAATAAGCTCAACTCACTGAATAAAACTCTTTAGTCATTCATTAAACAACTGCATACTTACTTATCTCTGTCTGTTTTATAGATCCGTGCAATCTCTGGCACTAGGCGGGTCATCTGAGTTTGGGTCACACAGCAGTGAACAAATGGATAAAAGAACTACAAGGAAAAAAATCCAATTTCAGGTATTTGGACATGCAAATGATCAAACTTAAAAATGTACTCTAGACCACAGTAATGATTAGGCCAAATGTAAGACTTTAAAGGTAGTCATCACATGACATCCTACTAGTCTGGTTCTTAAAGGGAGGGGAAAAAAAAGCCTATGTCAGAGGCATCAGAATTTAAGGATTTTCTTGGTACTTTCAGGAGATACAAAACTCTTAGTATAATAGAATCAAAGGCTTGGAAAAGAAAACACCAATCCCAAGTAAGGGGAAAAAAAAACCCAGAGGCTCATTCTTTGTTCTACCTTAGGAAAGGTTCCTCACAAAAATTACAAGAGCTGCTTTATTTCCTTGAATCAGAAGTGGAAGTCGCCGGGCGTGGTGGCGCGCGCCTTTAATCCCAGCACTTGGGAGGCAGAGGCAGGCGGATTTCTGAGTTCGAGGCCAGCCTGGTCTACAAAGTGAGTTCCAGGACAACCAGAGCTATACAGAGAAACCCTGTCTCGAAAAGCCAAAAAAAAAAAAAAAAAAAAAAAAAAAAAGAAGTGGAAGTCACTGTCCCTAGAGACTGGTGCAAATGACAGTGTGTAAACAGCATAAAATCAAAGTAACTGTCAAAGCTGCAAACACAATGTTAAATTCAAATGAAGGGGCTAAGTAAAATTGTAGAATAATAACTCGGAGGTCAGTGTTTCTAATTCTGACTTGCAAGCTTATAAATTTGTCAAAAAAGGAAGTTAACTTTTAAGAACAAAACAAAATCCCCATCAATTCAGTCTGCATTTGTAAAAAATACAATTCAGAATTAAGAGTACATCACGCCAGGCAGTGGTGGTACATGCCTTTAATCCCAGCACTTGGGAGGCAGAGAAGGATTTCTGAGTTCAAGGCTAGCCTAGTCAAGAGAGTGAGTTCCAGGTCAAAAAGACCAAAAAAGAGTACATTCCAGCAGGGAATAGGAAAATAGAAACCTGGCATTTAGATTATGAAACATATGAAAAGAGATAAAAAAAAAAAAAAATCCAAAGAGGTTAAAAAATTAGTACCAAGACTGTAAGCTCTTAAAGAGTAAAAATTGGAAAATGCAGCCAAATCCATGTACACTGTAACAAGCATATGGAGAAATGCCTGTGTGGTGTGGTGCCTGTAAACAGAACATACTTGTTTCACTCTGTACCAAACTTATAAAACATTTTGGTAAAAAGTAACTATTTCAAGTTTTAAAAATGTTACACTTCATGATTGAGCCTGAAGATAATAGTTAACACAAATACCCCTAAGATTATAATTACTAGCATTAAAAACATGACTAATATAAAAGAAAATTAATTACTCAAGCCTATAAGTTACTAAAAGGCAACCTCATCCTTAAAATGTTTCGTGTACAATTTAATTTGCAGAGTGGAATGTCAAAAAAAACAAAAACAAAACAAACAAAAAAAAAACAAAAAACAAAAAACAAAAAACACTTGTCATTCAGAATCCAAAAGGGGACAAGGAGGAACTTTCCATCTGTGGTATACCTGGAGATCTAGAATGTGTTGGGCTTAACAGACTATAAAGTACAAGATCAGTCTTTACGTAACAATCCCCAAATTCCCTAAGTATTCCACATTTTATTAGATACAGAGTGACTATCATAGTTAAGTAATACCTGACTAAAGACAGGTTCAAAATCAGATACAGAAAATCTACACCAGATGCTTATTAGAGTCGAAAGCTGTAAATGCTGTAAACCATGCCTGGCTATATTTTCCTATTCTCACTAAAAAGATGGCCCAACAGTTACAGGCACATACTATTTGTATAGAGGACAGTTTTGGTTTCCCAATTCCCACTCTTGGTGTCCCCTCACAACTGTCCTTTAACTACAGCTCCTGGTGATCTAGCATTCTCTTCTGGACTCCAAGACATCTGCATTCATGTGCACAATACCACCCACAAACAGTTTAGCACCAAAGTAAATTTATTAAAATTAATTTGGGGGCTGGGGCAATAGTTTAGTCGGTAAGAGCTCAGGCTAAACAAAACAAAAAGACCTGAGTTCAAATCCCCACCGTTCACGAAAAGCTAGCTATGTGTGCTTGTACCCTAGCATTGGTGGGGAGACAGGCAGACACAGAGCTGTAAACTTCTGGTTTAATGACAGAACCTAGCCAAATGAAATAAAGGTATAGAAGAGGAAGACACCTCTGGTTTCTGATATAATACACTAAAAATAAACTGCCATTATGTGGAAAAAAAAACTAGGAAAATGCCCTAATTTTAACTTTAGACAAAAATCCCCTTAAAGTTTATTTTCACTGATGAAGTAACAACCCAAAACACCCAAACCCTAATTTTTTTTTTTTTAAAGATTTCAGTCTAGCCTCAGATTCACTCAGATTAACTAAGGATGATCTTGACTTTAGATCCCCCACCCTTATTCCCCAAAGTATCATTGTTTAGGCATGTGCCACACCTGATTTATAGAGCACTTGGGGGGGGGGGTTGAGTGGGAGAAGATTAAACAGTGGGCTTTGAGCATGCTAGGCAAGCATGTTAAACTGAGATACATCCCCAATCTTGCAAGCAACTTTTAATTAAAATGTTGGCATAATAAAAATATTATCCAAACAGAAGTCTAAGGTCCCTTAACTGTGAGAAAGTCACAGTAGCTGAAAACTATTGTATTGAAATTATCATTTTACCTTTAGAAATAGTTAAAGCAGGAGACCACTGTGATCTTAGAATATCAAGACAAATGCTGCCATTACTGTTAATATTTGGATGGTAAATTCTTGTTGTAAATGCAACCTAAAAAACAAACCACATGACACAACCTTTAGATGGCTTTTGCAAATGAAAACAAGTATTCTAGACTTTAAAAAGCAAGGCTTAAAATACTAAGTCTCACCAGTGGTCATAGTAATGAGAGAATATAAGGAGACAGGAAAAGGTGATCAAGCACACATAACCATATAAGGAAAAAAATATGAAAAATTTCAACAAAAATCAACTGTAGGTAATAAAAGCTAATTTTAAAAAGTTAACATCAAAAGGCCGGGTGTGGTGGCGCACGTCTTTAATCCCAGCACTCGGGAGGCAGAGACAGGCAGATTTCGGAGTTCAAGGCCAGCCTGGTCTACAAAGTGAGTTCCAGGACAGCCAGGGCTATAGAGAAACCCTGTCTCGAGGAAGGAACGAAGAAGAAGAAGGAGAAGAAAAACAAAACAAAACAAACAAACAAAAAAAAAAACCCACAAAAGGTAACATCAGCCTCAGCAGGGAAAAAGTAATTAACTTAGCTCTGAAGGTTACCTCTAATGCTATAGTTTAACTATCAAAAGGCAATCTGTGAAAGGGAACTTAGGATACTCAATTTAGGATACAGGTATATATTCAAATTGTATTTCCTCTGCTGACATAACAAATTGAGCATACCTAAAGGAACTTTGTTTTACTACACTGTACTTTTAACATGACTAAAGAGGGTTAAAAAAAAACACCATAATTTAACACAGATTATTTTCTAGTTATTCATATACCATGAATTTGAACTAATAGTTCTGATAGAAAAAAAAAATCAAGGACTATATGCTCTGAACTCATTACTGTACTGCTTTAGCCTACAGAATACCAGGATTAAAGGTGTTGTGTTATGGATCCAGCAACTTAGCTTTTATCACTATAGTCACCTAAGTGCATTAAAAGCAACTGGAACGTAAGGCAAGTTGACTCTACAGCTTACTTACTAGACTCCAACACTTCACATAAGCATAGAAATACTTGAGCCTTGCAACTTCAAAAAGGCAAATCTTTCCCACATTACAGAGTTAAAATCTTTGTCTAATTCTTAGAAGTTAGGTATCAGTAAAGTATGTGGTATACTGCTAAACTTAGCTCTTGGAAGATGAAAGTTCTTAGATGAAAAGGTCCAGAATAGTCTTTAACAGGCGTTATCTACATAAATGCAGCTCATTTCTTTATGTTTTACTTATTTTTATTCACCATACATACAGGGCTTAAGCCTCAATTATACAGAAACCTAAATTTGTATAAACATTTTATTCTTCTAAAACAATCCATAAACTAACAGATTTTGGAAGGACAATACTTGCCTTAGGTGGTTTGAAGGGGTAGTCTGTAGGAAAATGAATTGTCAAAAAGAATACACCACCTTGATATGGGCTGTCATTCTGTAAAGAGAAAAACAGGCTTAATATGTCAAGATAATTCCTTAAAAAAAGAGATGGCTAAAATGATAAATGCAATTTCCATACAAGCCTGGTAACCTAAGTTCGGCCCTTAAAACCCATATAAAAGGTGGCAGGAGAGAACCGACTTCAGGGTTGCCCTGTGACTTCTATTCACACGTCATAGCGTGCATACACCCCCAGAATGGATAGCTATTTCAAATAATAACTAAAGCACCTTCGAGAGGCAGAACATTCTTTCATAAAACCAAAAAACCTTTTCTTCTAAACTTAACACAATGTATCATACTCTTGAAAGTCAACAGTTAGAAAACAAAATTTCAAATTACTAGTGTCCTTTTCTCCTTTGATCATTACAATGTGCACATAAATATCCACCCATGCTAATATAAAGATTTGAAACTATCTTCTGAGTTTTAATAAAAACAAAAATTGAGAAATAGATACTATTTCCATTCTATGAAATAAAATGGACCAAAAGATACAGCCGATTACAGTGTCTACAGATCCATTCTCCACTTTTAATCTTCAGTACTGTGTCTACTTCTGAGTACATTTTCAAGCCTCCTAAATATACTTGTCTACTTTATGAGATGCATTCAAATCTCAAACTTCTATGTCAATCCCATTCTTCCTAAAAGCACAAGAGAAAACAAAAAATAGGTCTCATACATTATTTTTTTTTTCATTTGATTCACAGTCCTAAGGGACTCAAAGAATATCAGGTTTAGTGGCTTATTATGCCTGCCATATAAGAACTTTGAAGGCTGAGGCAAGAGGGTTGCAATGGGTTTGAAGGCAGCTTGAGGTTCAAGATCGTAATTTCTAGGTCAGCCTTGGCAACATGGTAAAGTGAAGTTCCGTCTCCAAATGAAACACACACATACCCCTTAAAATTTCTTGAACTAGCTGCTTTTAGCCATTGCTGCTATTTTTAACTTAAAGAGGAAAAGTCTCACACATCGCATTAACTGTTATAGTATGAAATGACATAAAAATGTGAAGTTGGATCAATAACTCTTATAAACAGTTTTATTTCAGATTTCTTCATTTATAGTTGATTATCCCCTGTCTATTACTGACAATACTGAAATGCCACAGACTAAGGTGGAAGTTATTATTTCCAAACCTTTCCCTGCCTTTCAAATTAAAGAAAAGTTAACCACACGAGACAGGGAACTTATTTCTAATGACATGCAGAATTAATGGGACTACTGTTAATATAAGGCAATGACCCTCTTTCCCACATTTAAATCAGATAACCAGCACTTCTTTACCAATTCTTTGGTGGTTCCAATTATTTTCAGAAATAAAAAAAACATCAGCATACCCCATAATAACTTCAAGCATTTATGTGTGAATTTTCAATTGATTCAGAGGTATTTGAGTATAATTTAATAAAATTCAAGTTCCCCTTTACTGAAATTTTAAGTAAAATTTAAAGAAAACCAGGAATCTCTACATACAATCTGACCTAAGGTAGTACTCCAAAGGAAAACTTATGTGATGTTATCACTTTCCCACTGTTTTAGTTTACAACTGCAATTTCAAAAAGACATGCTTACGCAAAGCACAAGTTCTTTTTATTATTAGTCACAACAGTGAAAAAGTATGAATGAAATGGGCACAGTACAGTATGTGACTGATATATAAGCCACTAAAGAGGAGACAGTAGCTGTTGTCTCATTCCCAAGTCATTACGTCTTGAGCATCTAGTCAGAGGGGCAAGTTTCCCAAGCATCAAATTCAAAATTGTCAAGTAGTCTCAGTAAACAACTCAATGCTTTAACTGTAAAGAATATATTCAACATTGACTAAAACAAAAGGGGACTTTTAAATCAAAAGACTGAAAACAAAGACCTGTGTGTGGCCTTTGTGGTTAAAGCCTGCTCCTATGATTTTAATTTTAGTCTACTTTTAATTTCCACATTTCACAATTACTCTTGAAATGCTGTCAGAATGAGTTTCTCCTACTATGTATTTTATTACATGAGTATCTCACACTCTGATATGTCAATTACCTGCCTTCCCATAGTAAAGTCCCTGAAGGCTAACAGAGATTGGTTTATTCATACCTTTATCCTCACCACACAACAGGTGCTTGCTCACTTTCATTGAGCTAGAAAATGAGTAAGGTTATTAAAACACATAAGGTGACTCATGCTTGTTAATTCTACCTTTCAGGGTCCTGAGGTGGGAGGGGAGCTGAAAATTTGAGAACACCCTGTATTACAGCATTATAACTCTGTCGAAAACAAAACAAACCCCAAATAAGCCAGTCATTTTTTTAATAATCAAGAAATCTAACTAGATGTGAATGTGCAATCCTGAAATTGGATCATCAGAAGGCTGAGGAAGGAATTCAAGACAAACCCAAGACTGTTGTCTCAAAAAAGGTCAATCCAGGGCGTCTGCAATGGCTCCATGAATAAGGAGGGGAAACTGCCACTAAGTCTGACACCAAGTTCAATCTCTGTGCTTATGTACAATAAAATAACTACACCCAGTAAGTTTAAAAAGTCAATTTAAGACTGGTAAGTATCCTTGATCGAACTCATCTAACTACTTACTAGTTCAAACTCTTCCAATAATATTTTCTTTTAGAATTATTAATATGTACCTAATAACTATTTTTTCCTACTCTGTACATTTACACTATTGCCCCGCCCCCAAAACTTAGTAAGATACACATGACTTAAGAGATCCTAAAATGCCCTTTAAAGTCATTTAAGAAAAAAAAAAAAAAAATCTGGGGCTGGAGAGATGGCTCAGTGGTTAAGAGCACCGGCTGCTCTTCCAAAAGTCCGAAGTTCAAATCCCAGCAACCACATGGTGGCTCACAACCATTTGTAATGAGATCTGATGCCCTCTTCTGATGCATCTGAAGACAGCTACAGTGTACTTAGATATAATAATAAATTTAAAAAAAAAACCTTAATCAAGATGTTTTAGATCAGTCTAATTCTCTGAAATTCTTAGATGGTTATTCACAAATCTGAATATTTAGTTATCTAGCATACAGTTTATCAACCTAGGATAGAAAGGAAGTTTGGTAATTCAAAATATAAAGTTCTGCCCTAAATATATTAAAATTTTGTAGAAATCTCTACGTCTATAAAAAACTAACCAAAAGAACACAATTATTATAGATTTGTATTTGGCAGTTATGATGCTTTGAGAACAACCCACAGGAGAATCCTTTCCTCTAGAGGAGCTCAATAACTGCTCTTCACTGCCATAAAGAAGCAAGACAAGGGATTTTGTGGATGCAGGGATGGTACCTACCCCAGGATACATAGATACACATTTAAGGAACATTTCATTTTCTTTAAAGAGCAGTGTTAATGTCATCAGAAATACAGTAACTATATATTAAAGCCAAAGACTAAAACTGTGATAGAGAATGCTGGATATTCAATGAAAAGCAAAACAAAAAATACTTACAGGTCCCATAATTGTGGCTTGCCAATGAAACACTAGAAAGAGGAGGAGAGAGAACAAAACAAAAACTTCATTATTCCAAAAATATACAACCTTCTGAAGTCAAGTCATTACAAAGAAACTAAGCTACTTACTGTCATCTCCAACTGGACCTGCAGAACATTGTGCTGGAGGGTCACGGGCCAAATCACTAAGTTCCTAAACCAAGACAGAAAACGGTAGGTTATGTCATCTAAAATTTATGAAAAGATATGCAGTTAATATCAAACTTTTAAAATCTCATTTAAAGGGACATAAAAATCACTAATGAGGACAATATATGCGAGAGGGGAGAAATCCGGCTCTTAAAATATAGAAAGATGCTAAGCATTACTTGTTCAGACACATGCTGAAACAATCACCTTGGCATGCATTTGTGTTTGTACTATTAAACTTTTTCTTTTTGGTTTTTCAAGATAGGGTTTCTCTGTATAGTTCTGGCTGTCCTGGAACTCACTCTGTAGACCAGGCTGGCTTCGAACTCGGAAATCCACCTGTCTGTGCTTCCCGAGTGCTGGGATTAAAGACATGCACTACCACTGCCCAGCTTAAACTTAAAAAACAAAACAAAAATCAAACATTTTTACCATACAAAATATTATCTCTGAACAAAATAAAGTAGTAGCAACAGGATGCTTTCAAGTTTATAAACTTAGGCAAGGCTAGATTACTTTTCAGACCATCTCATATGTTCCCTTGCCTGTCTTCTGCCCAAAAGTCTAATTTCATTTCCACGTCACTTTAAAGCTAAATGCTCTTAAGATTTTATATTCAATTTTCCTAAGTAAGATACGCTAACTCATTCCTCATTTTTTCCCTATTCTAAAAACTCAAATTTGAAAGACAACTTTTCTAGGTAGAAGATGCAATTTTCACAATTTCATACAAATGCATTTCCAACATATGCATGTATGTACCTAATCCTTTGATGATGAACAATGCATGTAACAAGTATATAATACTTTGTATAAAAGTAGTTTATCTTAGACTTAAATTTATATTTATCTCTATGGGCCATATCAGTAAAAGCCATCTCCTTTTAATACACCCCCCAATATATTTATCATACCTAAGTATGGAAATAGTCATTAAAGCAAAACAAGGCTGAATACAGTCATAATTAGAAAGCAGTGTGTAGTTTGCCTCACACAAGCCACACCAAGCAATCTACCAACTAGCTACATTTCCAACCCAAATCAATTTTACCTGGTTTGGGCTCAATCTTCCAATATTAGCTAGTTGCCCTCTTTCCTTCCAAGTAGCCCAATAGTATGTATAACATGTTTTACTTAATTCCCGATTGTAAAAGATACAATAAAGGATTCACCTTGGGCGGTATCATCAATGTATCACATCAAGTCATTGAACTGAACATATTAATCTTTCCTCAATAAATTTAATGAACAATTTTACAAAGTACAGGATACTCTGAATAAGCCCACTTTCCTCAAGCATGTATCAAGTGAATGGAAGAAAAATTTCCAATTTAAATTTCAGAAAAACGGCTATCTTGGTCAAAGAACACACAGAATCTTATAGCTCTTGTTAAAAAGCAAATAAGATCACCATTGTAAAGTAACAAATTCAAGAAACTACTAGTAAAACCAAAGCAGTTTTTAATAATGTATTTTCCAGAAAAGGGCAAAAAAATGCCTATAGTGCTGATCTGACCTAATGTTTTAAATCCCTGACACCTTTTCCCATTGCCTAGAAATTCACAATACAGCAAATCTCCATTCTATTGATTTAGGAGGCAAAGCATTACTTAAGGAGTAAGTTTTGGGCTTGAGACCATCCTGTTTCTCTCTCTCTCCTCTCTCTCTCCTCTCTCTCTCTCTCCCTCTCTCTCTCCTCTCTCCTCTCTCTCTCTCTCTCTCTCTCTCTCTCTCTCTCTCTCTCACACACACACACACACACACACACACACACACACACACACACAGACTGAAGCTGCCAAATAGGGGAGGAGTGGGTTAAAGGCCTCCTATGTAACTGATGAACTTGAAGCATACCTCATACTGAAAACGTATCCTTAACAATTTATTTCTTACATAACCAAGCTATTATGATTACAGAATAACACACTATACAGAATACACACATGAATGCCAGTCTACTGAAGTGTTCTAGAAATCCAGAGACTTTTTAAGTATTCAATTCAGTACTAATATTCATTTTGTATATTTTAGATAGGACTTATTGTATATATGTGTACATGGATAAAAAAATTCCTAGATTTCGAGTATGGATACTTTATATGTGCTCTACTGTTAAAACACTTTAAACCCAAGACCATATATAGTTTTTCTCATCCCCTTGCCTCATTTCCCAACCACTGGAATTAAAAGTATATGCTATCACTCCCACCCACCTCCCCTTTATGGAAGAAAGTAATCATATAACTTCAACTCTCACTTATGTCCTGCACCATTAAAAGAACACTTAAGCTTCAGTAAATTCAAATTTCTAAAATGACCATTGGAGCTGGGCAGTGGTAGCGCATGCATTTAATCCCAGCACTTGGGAGGCAGAGGTAGGCAGATTTCTGAGTTTGAGGCCAGCCTGGTCTACAGAGTTAGTTCCAGGACAGCCAGGCTATACAGAGAAACACTGTTTCAAAACAAAACAAAAACAAAAACACCCCCCCCCCAAACAAAAAGGACTATTGGACTGTTTGCCTATTCAACCCCTGCATATTTTCCCTATCATAATTCATGGTCAAGTTTAGGCCTCCTCCCTCTTAAGGATTTACTGAATTAAATGTGCCAGAACCAACAGGCACAATGGTGCATACTTTCCAATCCTAGCACCCAGAAGGCAGAATCAGGCAGGTCTGTGTAGCCAGCCTGGAACACATAAGAGTATGTCTCACAAAAATCAATGACAGTATAGAGGACATTTACTTTACATACTTAGCAGATGCTGCCTTGGTTTCATCTACATGCAATTTACAGAATTCTTTTTTTCTTTCCTTCCTCGAGACAGGGTTTCTCTGTATAGCCCTGGCTCTCGTGGAACTCATTCTGTAGACCAGGTTGGCCTCGAACTCAGAAATTCACCTGCCTCTGCCTCCCAAGTGCTAGGATTAAAGGTGTGAGCCACCACGCTAAGAATTCTTTAACATATGATCAACTCTCAAACTAGCAAGTCTCATTTCCTAATCCTTTTCACACAAGCCCCCCCCCCCCTCCTTAAAGGACTCAAACAAAGCTCAATGATATAGCTGGGTTCAGATGTGAGCCTTATTAGTGAAACTTATCCTCCAACCTATGTGAATGAAAGTAACACTTGCTGTTTCTGCTGGCTGTATGATATGCACCAACCAGGCTTGCTATGGCAATAGCCTTATGGACTAAGAAATGCGATGTAATAAGAAATGGAAGGCATGATGGTACAATTAATTTTAATCTCTTTTTCATAATACTAGTGGTTCTATTATTTCTCTTTAACTGTTGAGATTTTTCTGCTTATATGAAAAAAAATGGCTGATATGTCAAACATATCAGCAAATACAAATAATGCCAGACTGTACTAGCTGGAATGAAAACACGGCTGCTTCTTTTTCTCTTGTAACTCTGGAGACAGAACCCACAACTGCTTCATACATCCAAGGCAAGCTCTTTAGCAGTTTACCATGAGCTATATTTTCATCCCAAACATGAAACTGAGACCATTCAAAAGTATGAAAAATCTCATTTTATTTCTGTGCATGCATGTGTATCTGCATGAATTGACGTATATTTCATTCACCTTGGTTTCTACAGAAGCCAGAGGGCAACCAACAGATTCTCTGGAGTGGCATTTATAGGCTGTTGTGAGGCATCGGATATGGGGCCTGGGCCTTGTATAAGTGCTCTTAACACCAGTGCCATCTCTAGTCACCAACAATATCCTTTGAAATGAATGAATTTCAGAAGCACTTTTAAACTGTTGTGGTATATCTCAACAAAAGTGTAAAAAGGCTTGAGAGAAGGCTCAGCAGTAAAGAGGACTGGCTATTGTGGAGGACTCAGGTTGGATTCCAGCACCTGACACCCTCTTCTGGTCTCTATGTGCACCTACAACATGTAGTGTTCATACATAAACACATACACCTTTAAAAAAAAATACAATGGTTGTCAAATTTAAAAAAGCATATACTGAGCAATGCAGCATGAAACATGCCTTTCCCATCCTAATGCTGGGTACAATACAGAGTATCTCACCAAAAGTCCACAAGCAATGTTGTTTATTGCCTCAATTTCAAAAGCTTACATGCATAGTGACAAAGTTCCATTCAGACAGGATTTGCGTTCTTTTGTTTTTCAGTCTGTTCGAAATCTTTAAAATTGCCACTCAACTGGTACAGAAAAATATTCAGTTTTGGAAACTTTTAATAAACTGAAGTCATTTATGTGCACATATGCTTGTACACAGGCATGCAGGACCTGTGTTTGTGAGCTACCATGTAGATGCTGTGAAGCAAACAATTCCCCCGCAAGAGCAGTGTTCTTAACCACTGAGTCCCTTTCCAGCCCCCATTGTGGTAACTGTTCTTATATTGTGCTTTGGAAAATCCTGTGTTACCCAGATTGGTCTTATGTTTAATCCTCTACTTCAGGATCCTGAATAGTGACCACAGTTGCGAGCCCAATTAAAAATTAGGTTTTAAATATAGCTTTTAAATAATGCCACTAAAATGCCTCTAATTTGTTTAATATTTTTTTCTTTTTTCTCTTTCCAGACAGGGTTTCTCTGTGTAGCCCTGGCTGTCTTGGAACTCACTCTGTAGACCAGGTTGGCCTCAAACTCAGAAATCCTCCTGCATCTGCCTCCCAGGTACTGGGATTAAAGACATGCACCACCACTGCCCAGCTTGTTTAATATTAAGCAATAATTGCTTGTGGTAGAAAACATGTGATCTCAGTATTAAGGGAGTATCACTGGAAGTTGAAAGCAAGCATGCATCAAGACCTGGTTCATAAATGAATGGATCCATTCAGCAATGAACTCATGTGGGAAGTAAGTATAATGCTAAAAAGATTTTTGATGTAAAAAAATAAAGCAGGAAGTCAGATTTAAGTAAATCTTGTTAGCATATGGGCGAAACAGGCAGGAAGATCCCACCCAGTTGAGTTAATCAGGATATGAAAATCTTGGTTGGGGAGGACACCCCAAGATTAGGATTGGTTGGCATATAACTCTGATGATAAAGTCCTAAGACTGTGAAGCAAACAATTCCCCTGCAAGAGCAGTGTTCTTAACCACTGAGTCCCTCTCCAAACCAACTCTGAAATAATTCAATATTAAGAAAAGACTGGGTACCCTCAAAGTGACTAAGAACTTCAAGAAAAAAGCAGCAAGCAACAGATTTAGAATGCTATTACCAATTAAATAAACTTGACCATTAAATACTGTAAGAGTGAAACATCAATTGCTCAGGAATGACCAATCTAAGATTTAACTATGCTAACAAGTCTTCAACAGACAGAATTGTCCTGATATACAAAGCCAGCTGCTTATATAGTAACTAACTAAACAGTAAAAGATTCCTCAATCTACAATCTTAAATCTTCATGCACTTTGCTATGAGCATGCCATACTACTTTCAACGTATTCAGTAAGATAAAACTCACCTTAAACACTTAAAACCTTTGATTAGTTTTACTGAAATATTGTATAGGGGAAAAACACTAGGGGCTTGAGAAGTGGCCTAGTAGTTCACAGCACTCAACACTAGGCAGCTCATAACTACCTCTAACTCCAGATACAGGGAACCTAATGCGCTTTTCTGGCTTTGGAAGGCAAGGTGCATCTCTTTCCACATGCACTCACCCTAAAGCCTTAAAAAAGAAAATCATAATAGTTAAAAAAATGTTAATTATCTCAGGCAAGTGAGCTATTTTATAGGAATATTTGAGACAAGAAATGTCTCAGCCTTCATATGCACATTTCTAACAATTGCATCATACAGAATTTTCTAATTGCATATAAAGAAGATATTTTGAAGCCTAAGTCTAAAAACATAATTCAGGTGTTACTTCATACACATCAGCTATGCCAAAGGTATTTTAGTGAATCTGGTTAGAGGATGTTGGGTGTACAGCCTTCAATGTAAAGCTTTAAGGTATTTTCCTAAGAAGTCATGAAGTTTGGACAGACTCTTTTCAAGTATTTAATCTTTAAAATAAAACTGGACTCTGTTGTTTTTAAGAGTTAATCAACTATCTAGTATTAAGCAAATAACTTTTAAAAATGCATCAGGTTTCAAGCTGGGTATAGTGATAATGCCTTTAATTCCCAGCAAAGGCAAGTGGATCTCTATAAATGAATCTGAGTTTGAGGCCAGCCTGGTTCATATAGTGAAACTCAGTCAGGGCTACATAATAGAAAAACCCTATCTCAAAAAACAAAAAGTTATCAAGTCTCACAGAAAAGGCTTGCCAATCCCAGGAAAACCCAAACGTTTATTACTGCCAACAATAGCAAACTCCATTACCTCTACTAAATACTCACTGTACTTCAGACTCAAGGTGGTAAAAAAAAACAAAATTTGTACACTAACACCAAACCCCATGGTCGGTCCTGTCCCATAAAATAAGGTTCTGAATTTTCAAATACTTAAATTTTACCCGTGCAATACAAATGGCAAAAAACATTTAAAAGTAAGGCTGGGAGTATGTGCTTTCTTCAAATGTTATCAGTTTAGAATCTTTTAAACCACCTAATCTAGCTAGAATTACTATTTCCTATCTTGTTTCCTCCATTCTAAAACAGGATTATCTTTTTTAATGTGAGTTTTGAGAGATGAAAAGACTTGAAGCAACAGCAGGTACACAACATACTCTAACAGACCATTTGCAAACCACCCATTTTGAAGCCAAGCCTTGGTAAGGCTTTTTGATTCACTTTATTAAACAAAAACAAAACGGCTTCTGCTTCATATACATGCCAAATAAAATAGCCCTAGCTCATGTAAAATAAATCTTCAGACTACATAAATCTTTGTTAAGCAGTCTAAAATATCTTTTTAAGAATTTTAATCTAAATTTTGAATCAAGTGTTAAAATGTTTTAAATGTAAATGACATTTGGAATTAATGGGAAATGGTTTGGTTGATCAAGTGCCTGCCTCACAAGCACGAGGAGGACACGAATCACCATTCCTCACATCCAGGCATAGTGGTAACACTAGTGCTAAGAAAAATATTTCTAAAACTTGCTGGTCAGCCCATCTAACCTAAGCAATAAGGCTGAAGACCCGCATCAAATATAAGATGGAAAGAGAAGAGAGTAAGTTGATGTTGACCTCTGGTCTCTTTAACAGGCAGGCATACACATGTAAACTCACACAAAAAAAAATTCAGTAATGGTTGGCCTCAACAAAATATCCAATAAACTTTAAAATTATCTTACTTATAAAGATGGACAGAAAATTGTAAAGTTAACTATAATATATCAAGGTGCCATTTGACAAATCTTATGAATAAGAAAACTGGTTTTCTACATGTGATTTGTGAATCAGTAAGCCTTTATAATTTCGTAAGGTTCAGCCTTTTCTTTTCTTTTTGGTTTTTCGAGACGGTTTCTCTGATTAGCCTTGGCTGTCCTGGAACTCACTTTGTAGACCAGGCTGGCCTCGAACTCAGAAATCCGCCTGCCTCTGCCTCCCTAGTGCTGGGATTAAAGGCGTACACCACCACACCTGGCCAGCCTTTTATTTTCTTAACTTTAGGCTCTTGTTATTTAAATCATCCCCCCCCCCTTTAAAATCAGTAAGTTCATATACTAAAATCTGCTTTATAGTCAACACAAACTTTAGGTTGAGGATTTAAATAACAAAAAGCAGCAGTATGTCTCTAATTTTATCATTTGGGAGGTAAAGATGGAAGGATTATGCTCATTTTGGGATATGTGTCTCAAAATTAATTGGATGGAAATGCTATTCCAATCCTACTTGTCATAATCAGATCATGCTTTTGAGATAATAATGGCATTTGAATTCTTAATAGGTATTGATGGGTAATTAAGCAGGCATTTATCAAACTAGTAAGAGAAAGATGGGTATTAAATAGAAAAACCCAGGTAATGGTAGGGATTAACAAAGTATACACAGCTTGGAAATTTTCCTAGAAGATCAAGCACTAATATATAGTTTAATAATCAGAGATCAGTTAAGATAAATTCCCCGGGCTGGTGAGACGGCTCAGCAGGTAAGAGCACCCAACTGCTCTTCCAAAAGGTCCTGAGTTCAAATCCCAGCAACCACATGGTGGCTCACAACCATCCATAACAAGATCTGACTCCCTCTTCTGGAGTGTCTGAAGACAGCTACAGTGTACTTACATATAATAAATAAATAAAAATCATTTAAAAAAAAAAAAAAAAAAAGATAAATTCCCCTAAGTTGTTTACTGACACTGTACTGAGTGCAGTGATACATCTTTCTGAAGTTATATGGACTTGCAAAAGACTATTTTTGCATGCATGCATGTATGTCTGTGCACTACATGTGTGCCTGGTACCTATGGAGGTCAGAGGAGGGCATTGGATCCCCTGGAAATGAAATTAGAGATGGTTGTGAGCCACTATAGACACTGGAAACAGAACCAAAATCAAGAACAGATTGCCACTGCTCCAGTACCAACTTCTATGATCTCAAATGAAAGCTAACTGAGACAACGATCTATTTCACACACAGAACACTGATGTGTCTTCTTGGCCAATTATTATATAGACTGATGAAACCAGAAACAGTTGTCTGGCAGATATTAGTAATTGCTAAAGGCCCTAGCACCTCTTAGGAGCACAAAATAACCTATCGGTAAGAAGAAACTCCCTATTTGGAAAGAATTATCTTTTCCTGAACTGCTTCTTTTGAAACTTGGCAATCACATGGTTTGACAGGGAGAGCTAAGCCCATTTCCTACTGGCAAGCTATTTATTTTTCTGAGAGACCTAAGAAGCCAAGAAGGCCACTCTACCCTTTTCCAATCCAGAAAAGACCCTAAAAGTGCTCCATGGTCTAATTCACCTCCTTAGGTTAAAACATCAAAAAGTATTTAGTACTGCAACTAACACCACATATCTGAACTATTTTTTTGTACACTTTCTGCTTACCTTGTAAGCAGCACAGCAAAACTTTGTGTATACTAAACTCTGAGAAGAGCAACAGGTATAATAATTATATTCTTAAAGGTTATTTTTATTTTTTTTGTGCATGAGTGTTTGCCCAAGGAGACCAGAAGAGGAAGTTAGATGCCCTGGAACTGAGCTATCGTTGTTTACTGCCATGTGAGTGCTGGAACTGAATAATCCTGGTCTTCTATAAAGAGCAGCAAGTGCTCCTGACTGCTGAGCTATCTCTCTAACCCTCAAATTTTTGTTCAAAAGAAGTTTTTTTGAGGTATTTCTAAGAGAAAGCTCATAGAATTTAAAAGGATCCTTATTCTAACCATTATGGGACAGAGGATCTCTTTTGACAGTTTATTGTTGAAAATAGGAAATGGCTGACAGCAAGACCTATACCTACATACAATACTGTGATTCCCCCCCCCCCCACGTTTGCACCTTTATTATCTCATCATCTTAGATGGTGATGGGCTGTGCTGTCAGTAAGATAACCAACCTAAAACTACAATAACAGCTGACCATATTCTTAAAACCCCCAAAAAAACTAAAGGAAAAATACTGGAAAAAAAATGATCTGTACATTCAGAGCACTTTATAAATAGAAATATAAGATTTGTGAATGAAGCTGTACAATTATATTAGGTAAGCCTCAAGAAAGATTCCATGTCATAGTTTATCTCAGACCTATTTTTTCAATGACAAACATTACTTATGTGTCATATCAACATAGCCAAAAGGAAGGCACTTATTAAGGGGAAGAATCTATTAGTAACCCTGTTATTAAGACCTAACTCCACAAACCTATTCAACTTTGTAGAGTTCTGCTACAACCCAAAAGGCCTATCAAATTTTAAATTTTAATTCAATACAGCACCAAAGCCAAATTCATGGATTACATCCTATATATAGTGTATTATACTACTGATCCACCCCTTTCTAGTATCAGTTGTTCCAATCTGACACCACCTTGTATTTCAGCATATCAGGGTAAAAGGTAATAACAAATTTTCTATCAGAAAGTTTAATATTTTTCAAAGTTAATTTTCTGTTTTTTACTTAGTTCACTTTTACAGACGTAAACCTGACTTGACTTACAACAGAATCAAGACAACCTGTAATACCTAGTCTGAGTAACACTACTTAAATAAAGACAGGAGGCAGGAATAAAAAAAAAAAAAAAAAACCTCTAGAAAAGTTGAGATCCAAACAAACAAACAAACAAACAAAAAATCACCCTCAGCTGCTCATTACAACTGCATTACTAACTGAATTTCTCATATCAATTCTTATAAATAATTGATAACTTAGTTACTTACATATTTATTGATATCAAGTACCTATTTATTGGTATCTATTATACTTGGTATTTACTTATAACTCAGAAATTGATTTCTGACAAAAGTCTCAGAAATGTGTGGTTTCTAGCAATAAACTTCAGGAGATACTTGGCAAAAGATTCTGATCTGAACAAACTTTACAGAATTGTAGACAAAGATTCAAAAGGAATTATCATTTAGTTGGCACAGTCTAGACGGGGGGGATGAAGTTTGAGCAAGCCCAGAAAATGACTCCACTGCAAGAAGCCAAAACACAAACCACAACAACTCACCCCCCTTTAAACCCAGTTTGTTTGTAACCTTTCCAGAGGAAACCTGAGTTTCTTTTACTGTATGGATTAAAAGATAGGTTTTCTGTGCACTATGCTGCCTTACATCACAGACAAGGCATTAGCTTCCTGTTTAGTTCTAATTATAGGTGAGACAAGTATGTTTGTTTATTAGACAAGGTTCTAAGAATGGCCTGAGTGAATAATACTACAGTTTTCTTTCTTTAGATCACCCTTGAAGGTAAGTCACTTAAGATAATTCAAAACTAGGCCTCGTGACATGTAAACTTAGCTCTACTAAAGTTTCATCTCAGAAAAATCTTTTTGTAAGCAGCATTGAATAAACCACGAAGAAAGCTTTAATCCATGGAATCAAGTCAGGCATTTAGTAGATATGAAAAATAAAAACTTAGCAGCTGTTTACTGGTAGTTAATATCCATTTGTTAGGATTAATGTGAATAAGCATTTCCATCCTAAAACATCTAAACAAGAAATACTAAGTCACAGTTGAGAGAAATCAAAACACTTTAGGACAAATGTAGCTATGAAAAGTTATCTGAAAAGTCCCTAGATAATAAACTCACATGTCTAAACAAGGTATAAAATATAAACTTTTGCCTCTTCTACCCTACATTAACAAGCTTGAGGATGTTTTGTTTTGTGTTGAAGACAGTACATTCCCAAAGTGACCTCCAATGTATATTGCTATACCTAAGTGTGTGCATATACTACCCTAGTTGCCTGAATAGTTTTAAGAATAGAATATAAGGCAGACTTGGCTGGATACCTGAAGAGATTAAATGCACTCTAAGATCATGATAACAAGCTCACATACAGGGTAACAGAATTTTGATAAACCTTTGAAAATAAGTTGTACAAAGTAATAAACACACTGTGATTGATGTTTGTATTTCCAAAGCATAGATTCTTGATTTTTTTTTTTTTTTTTTGGTTTTTCAAGACAGGGTTTCTCTGTGTAGCCCTGGCTGTCCTCACTCTGTAGACCAGGCTGACCTCGAACTCAGAAATTCCCCTGCATGCGCCGCCACCACTACCGCCTGGCTCTTTTATTTTTTAATGCAATTATAACCCCAGTGAAATACCTATTAAGTTAACCCCAAAGAGGTTTCTTTCTTTCTTTTTTTTTCTTTTTTTTTTTTTTGGTTTTTCGAGACAGGGTTTNTNTGTGTAGCCCTGGCTGNCCTNGAACTCAGAAATCCGCCTGCCTCTGCCTCCCAAGCGCTGGGACTGGGATTAAAGGCTTGCACCACCACCGCCCGGCCAGGTTTTTGTTTTGTTTTGTTTTGTTTGTTTTTTGAGACAGAGTTTCTTCTGTTGTTTTGGAACTCACTCTGAGGACTAGGCTAGTCTTGAATTTACAGAGAGATATATGTGCCTCTGTCACCCTGGAATTAAAGGTGTGCATCACTGCCCAGCTCCACCAGAAGTTTCTAAGTGCAAGTTCAGGATTCTCTAATGAACAATTTCATGATTATGTTTCTAGAGATGAAGACCAAACATTGTTGTAATCCTTAAAATTCTAGAATCTTCTGAAATACAAATGTAGTAATGTCAAAAACCTATCTAAGCAATAGCTACTGCATTCAGCAATAGAAGAAATTTTTATTAAAAACCACAAAGCAGCTGGATTTGGTGGCATCCTATAATCCCAGATGGAAGGCAGAGGCAGGACTGCTCTAAATCCAAGGCCAATGCTTTGACTACGTAGTCAAAGCCATCTCAGAAAACAAAGTACAAAATTAAATTAAACTAATAGATAAAGGCTGAGACAGGAGTTCCAGGCCAGCCTTTGTGTGACACTCTGCCTCAACATTTAATCTGGTAATTTTCTTCTCTTTTAGAAAGCTATGGCTGATGAGATGGCTCTTAGTTTGTAAAGATGCTTACCCAGATGAAATGACAATCTGAGCTCAATCTCCAGAAGCCATGGTAAAAGTAGGGATCTGACTACACAGATGTCCTCTGAACTCCACAACCATGCAAAGCGCTCCCTGCCAACTAATAGCACACCCCTCATGAATCCAATAAAGAAAAATTCTTTTGAGAATTGATTTGGACTTTAAGAGACACCAATTTGACAATACAGTTAAATTTATACAAGTAGCTTTCACCAATGCTATGCAGTGTATTCAACTTAACCTTTATCTGCATAACAAACACTGGATTTAACAGAGCAGATAAGCATGATGATGAAAGATAAGGATAGTGTGTCACAACTTTTTATCAAACTCAACACTGGGATCACTGATCGTCAGCAGCCCTCACTCATCTAAGCATTCTTTACAGTATAAATAAACCTCGGGAACCAAATAAACAAAAACAAAAAACAAAATCAGGACCACAGGAGGAGCCTGTTAGTTTACAAAACCTGAAATACTATTTTGTTTACTTTAAAAGAATCCCAGCACTTAACTAACACAGCAGTTTCTAGTCCTTAAAGAAACTACACAAGAACACATTTCATTTGTCTTCATTTATAAATTAATTGTAACATAAAAACCAGCCTCATATTTATATAAGGTAGAAGACCGTATATTTCACAAAAACAAAAATCCATATTCATCTACTAGGAATTTTAATGGTCCAAAATTCATCTCAAAATAACAAAAAAACCAAAAAACAAAACAAAAAAACCCTGATCTTATTAGAAATCTACTACTAGTAGTATGACTGAACAAGTCAAAAGTCAACTTCTGTGTCTGTTACTTCAGGGAATATCTCATATGGCTGTCTTGAGGCCTATTACACATGAGAACCTATGCTAGGTCTTAACTATCACAAAAACCCTAAGAATAGTATAAAAATGCAGTTGTCATCAGAACAACTTGGAATTAGATAGAAGGCCTGGGTCTTAATCCCAACTCGGATACATCAACACCTGGGCAGGTTTTTTTTTTTTTTTAAAACAGTCAATTTCCTTTATAGTAATGATGTCAACTGTACCTACGTTTTTGCATAAGAAAAACTACTTAAAGAGTTATGAAACATTACAAATACTTAACATAAATTTTTGTTTGTTTCATGCTTGATTTCCAAAGTTCTCAAAGTGCCCCAAATATGTAACAGTCATTTTGCTTTGTAGCAGAAAATTTTGTTAATGCTTGAAAAACACAGGTTTGGAATTCAGCTTCTAAAACACCTATTTAATAACAGCACCATACAACAATTTGGTCCAAGTAACAAATAGTCAAACAAATACACAAAAGGAAAAAAAACATATCTATATATCTAGAAGATAGTAAGTTTCAACTTACACCAGTTTATCACTAAAGTTCAGTTTTATATATAAGCACTTTAAGAAAATACTAATGGCTTGTTAATTTGTTGATACTTGTTTAGGGGGAACCAGAATAAAATCTCAACAGAGAATACAAAAAAACTTCATGACAGTCTCTAATTGGCCCCTTATTTTTAAATAAATAGCCTTACAATGAAAAGGCATCCTCTTTCTAAATTTTCAAAAACTATGCCCGCATTTGGGTGCTTTTTAAAAAAAAGTAGCCTCATGAGTCTAACAATATCTGAAGGAAAAAAAAAAACTGATATGGTTGAATCAGTCATTGGCATATCAACAGTTTTCGACTATAACAAAATTTACCTGTGAAGTGTCAATACATAGTTCTTTAAACTTATAAAATCTGTTTTCCCTTGCCATCCCAGTATCTAGAAAAATTCCTGGTATAGATTAGGCAAATGGATAAACTTGCTTAGTCTGATTCTATCTCATGTTATTTTACCACAAATGTTTACACTTAACCATTACTGCCTTGCTAGAGCTTTTAAGTCATTAAAATGGTGCCAGAGCAGCTGGGTACCACCTGTAAAAGGAAAAAAATCAGTAAGACCTCCCTTTAAAATGTTGTTTTACACTTATAAGAAGCCATGGATCTGAATTTTGATTAGCACTGAATGTTATAGTCTACGTATTAGTTATGCTGCAAAGCACAATAATGCATCTCTAATGTGAGGTTCACCCTCAAAATTGTCACACTAAGTGATAATTTTAATGTTATCTTCTATTATCTATTTGAAGTATTGAATACTAAGGTTTTCTTTCTCTGCATTATCATCAAGAATACAAACAGTTCAGTTAAGTTTTGCATAAAACCACAAAGACTACCCAGAGACATCCTAAGAATTCCAGATTTCAACATCTATATCTATCTATATATACACAGATTAAGACTTAACTTTCATGAAACAACATCTTTTTCAAACTGATCCATAGTCATTCTAAGTCCTTGCCTTTCTTTCCACAGAACTCTTTAAAAACTATTACTAAGTCAAAGTTTCTAGCACCGAACCTTCCCATTTTGTTGTTTCTATTAAGACAGTTTATTCCACAACATTTTTTTCAAGTTAGCTGTAAATACTCCACCCTCTCGATTGTGAAAGAACCAAGTACAAAACACACACATACACGGCACAGAAACTTAGTCTGAGAGTTTGAATTTTGGTTAAGTCTTGGGGGCACAGGTTGTGAGAGCTCCCTATATAACAGGATAAAAAAAATGTTTAACGCTAACAGAGAACATTATCTTATATTGTTAGAAAAGGAGATGCCGGAAAGAACCAGAGCCAGTTAAAGCAGCCGCCATCTTAAAATGCGGGATAGAAGTTAGAGCAAGAAAACTAAACCACCGGAGAGGTGGTTCCACTAGAATAATATTTCTGCGAAAATCCTAGTTCTTGCCAACTTAAATTGACAACTTATCAAACTATATTAACTTGCTTTGTCAAACAAGCCTCCTTAAAGAAGGGTTTTAAGCAAAAACAGCCCCTCCATCCAGTTTCCCTGCACGGTCAGACCCCCCACCCCCGGGATCTTTCAGAAGGCTTTGACACGGGTTCCGGGTGCCTCGGATAAATAGCTTCGGGTGAGAGCAGCGACCACACAACACAGGAAGTGGCAACAGTGTCGGTCCACCTCCTCCCAACCCCACTTACTCTTGTGTAACTGCCCAGATTTGGTTAAGCTTCTGAACAGACTTCGTCACCACATTTTAGCAAACTGAGGCATGTTTGTCATACCCGGATTCTCAGTCAAGTTCGGAACAAAACGTTTTTCATCTGTTACATTCCTTTCTTTAGAATGCCTATAAGCCTTAGTAGCTGTAATAAGTTTTGAAGAACCAAGAATAGGAAGCAGTACCATGACATTTGCCGAGGGCCTGCACACAATTCTACTCCCCAAACCTGACTCTTAGGCAAAAAACTGAGGAGCCTAAAAGCCAGGCTCCCTCACCCATACTTACAGATTCTAGTGAAACAAGCTAACATTTCGCTTACCCAAACCATTCAGTTCCCTATCTTGCAGCTCATTTCAAAATGCACCTGCCTTCTCTTAACCCAAGAAAAGGTATTTTCAGAATTGTATTCACCACCACCCCCATGCTTTTTTCCTCTGGGCTCCAAGCCTCCCCTTTCTTCCCACGACCCCGTCGGCACCATTTAGTCCAAACAACTCACCTTATTAATCCGTTTCAGCGCCATAGTCTGTGCTTTTCGCCGGGCTCCTCACTATCCCGAGGTGTACCTCAAAGGTCCGGCCAAAACTCTTGACGATCCCGGCGGCGGGGGAAGGGTTGTCTCGTCTTCTCACACCGGCTTTGCCAGACACAGGCGCCTTTTGCAAAAACGGAGCTGATCAGCCACTCGCCAGGGCCTCGGAGAAACCCTGCTGACTCCAGAACCCTGAAAACCGCCGCGATCCGGGCAGGGCAGGGCGGGGTGGCCGAGCCACCAGCTACCGAGAGCCGCGCTTCGCCCAGAGAGGGCGAGGGTGACGGGAAGCGCCGAGAGAGGTGGTTACAAGTTTAACTTCCCGGCCTCTGGGAAGGAAGACGAGCCCCGGGTGGGAGAGGAAGAGGCGGAGGAGAAAGGGGTGGGTGCGGGGCAGGGTCCAGAGCCGGGCAGAGGAGGAGCCGGGGCCTAGTCGGCGCTAGGCCGGCGTCACTCGGGCAGAGAAAGGCAAGGGGGAGGGGAGCGGGCGGCTCCGGGCCGACGCCGGACTCCTTTCGGTTTCGGCTCCAAGGGCCGGCGGGCCGGCAGAAGGCCACGGGCCCCGGGTGCGCTCCCGTCCCCACGGCGAGGGCTGTTCTCGGTCGCCCCTGACACCACCGTACTCTCCGCCTCGCAGCGCGCTCCTGCGTGCGCGCGCCCGCCCGCCCGCCCGGCCACCTCGCCACCACGCGCCCGGCGGCCGCGGAGCTCCGGCGCGAGGACGCGCCCATGCCCCCTCCCCCTGCGGCCGGGCCCCGGCCCCGCCGCCGGCCTCTCCCCACCCTACCCCACCCAGCCCCGAGGGCCGCCCGCTCGGGCCGCCCACAGCCCCCGGGGCGCCGCGCCGGCCCCAGCCCCAGCCCCGGCCCGTCTCCCTCCCCTTTCCCGAGCTGTCCACACCCACGCGTACAGAGGGCCGGGGCCTCCCTCGAGCTGCGGCCTCGGCCTCCTCCCCGCGCGGCAGCTGGTGCCTCCCCGGCCCTACGGGGCTCACGCGCACGGCACAGCCACAAGATGTCCGCTCTGACGGAACTACTGCCAGCTGCCACGCTCCGCCCCTCCCCCCGCCTATTCACCGCCGCGTATCCGTCCGCCAACGCCGCCGTCGCGAGCGCGGGGCGAGCCGAGGGGTTCAAGGGGAGCGGTTTGCCTCCCTCGCCCGGGCCGAGTGGACGTGCCGCCCGCTCGCCGTCTCCCTGTCGGAACAGCACCTTCTCACTAAAGCGATCGGAGGTCGGGCCGGGAGGGCGGGGGACGGAGGCGGGTCATGGGCTGAGGGGGAGGGTAGACGAGTGGCGGAAACCCTTAAACTCAGAGAAGCATCGAGAACCGGAAGGAGACCTTAGGAGGAAGGTAATGGAAGCGGCAGCTGCGCGGTCGAGGCCCCACGCCCCTCCCTGAGTGGCCCCCCGTTTCCTCACTTGGGATGGAGGTGGCGGATCTCGCGAGAACCTCGTGGCAGGCTCGCCGGAGCGCCGGGGCTGCAATGACTTAAGGGCAGTTTTGTGCTCTCTTCCTGGCTCGGGACCCGCCCCCTAATCCGCAAGTTATCGCGAGATGCGCCGGCTTTCTCCCCCAACCCCCCATGGGCTCTCACTGGGCGGGTCTTGCGCGGGAAGCACCGCCCCTGAGTGCTTATGCTAGTGGGCGGGAAAGGAAATGGAATTCCCCCGGCCGGCCGGCGCGCGCTGGCACGGCCCTCCCTCCGGCGTCCAATCGGGAGGTGCTGTGGGCGGGGCCGCGGGGGGACTAGATGCCTTAGTCAAGGTGGAGCCGGTTGACGGCTTCTGCTGGCCCAGGTGATGGGCATTTCTCCCCGTGCTCCTCAGAGAGGGCTGAGCAGCGCGAGGAGGCTCCCCTCAAATTAGGAAGGGCAATTTAAAACAGATCCAGGCTGAGTGCTGAGAGCACCGCCAAGTGCGGACACATGCGCGTTGTTAACCCCCAGGGGCCAATCTGAGAGCAGCGGCCTGCTGGGTTCTGCGTTTTGCATAGCCTTAACAATACAGCTTTATTGTGATCGCATTGGGTAGAGCCTTGGAAAGGCAAAGTAGGGATGGAACCGCAAGAGGAATACCCTAGAATCGTCTTTTCCTTCTGCTGTTTCAGTTTTTTAGCCCCAAAGTGACAAAATAATAGGGAATCGGTCTGGATTAAATCCTGTGGGTGAGATCTGTTAAGTGTACCACTTGCCCTGTTTTAGTCTGCCCTGCATAAAATGGAGAGGGCCGTTTGTCGTCGAGAGTACTCTTTGGGTAAAAAATAAGACTTTAACTTTTGAAAGGCATTCAAAAAGGTAAACATGTTTAGAGTTTTTTCTAGCATCCTTAAATGACCCCTCCTAAAGTGGAGATCCTTCAGGACTGCATGGAAGTAATTTGAATTTTGAGAACCTGTTGCAGGCAGTATTCCGCAACTAAAATGACAAAAGTCCCTGTATAGACTAAGACTGACGGTGTGTACCATATGTAATATCACTAGAGCAATTAACGGATGCAGCTGCCTCAACTGTCCATAGGAACCACTTGGAGTTTTGTTTAAAATGCTGATTTTTATTTAGTAGGCCCGAGTAGAGGCCTGAGATTATACTACAACAAGCACCCAAGTGATAGAGATTATTTCATCAGAACTACTTGAGTCAGTAAAACCCTCAGTACTTACCTCAAGCCCTATTGGACACCTCTGACACGTTCTCCTTCCTGAACAACCCATTGTTCTCTCCTGGCTAACCAGTTAGAAGTAGAGAAAGAATTAAGCACGGAGGTGGGAGGAGAACCCCAGATCTGAGTTCTTGCTTGCTGCTTTCTGTTTATGATACTGGTCTGGCTCCACATATTATAGGTTTGTTTCTTCACCAAGTTAGATGTAATAATGCCTGCCCTTTGTCACAGAGTCACTGTGTTTTACATGTCATAATGTGAAAGGACACTGTAGGCTGTTACTGGTTATATCAATGCCTGCTGTTTTAAGATAGCAGACAAATAATGGGTTTCCCTGTGACAGTGCCATGTATGTCACACTTTGTTCTTGTTACCCCCTACACGCACTGCTGCTCCTTGCTATCAGTCACAACTCAGATATTTAACTGGCCAGTATGAATGTGAAACATTTTGAAACATATATTATAAAATAGATTCTATCTATGAAAATTATGTGCCAGGCATGACACTTGTTCTCTTTTACAAACGAAGAAACTGGACACAGATTGCTGTTACACCAGGGGACAGAGCTCTTAAGTGGCAGAAGTGGAATTTGAATTCAAGTATTCAATTTCAGAGTACTTACTGGACCGAGTTTTATAGAACACGAAGTTTTATATTTGTGTTTTAAATTGACAGCTGAATTAATCTGTTTGACTTCTTTCCCCTTTGTTTTGTACTTTCAGAAACTGATTAGTGAGGAACACTCGGACCTACCAAAACCTCTCAACATACAGGGAGGACAATGAAGCAAACTTGAAAGAAACCAGTTCCTGTTGCCCTAATCTAATGAGTTTCAACAAAGTAGTACACTGAAACTTTATGCAATAAAGCACAGAAAACTGGGAAAAATTTGTGGCCAGAGTTCTTATATCTAAAAGTATGTGGGCAGTTCAGTAAATCTGTTGACCCTGCTCAAAATAATGTTTCATACGTGACTACACAGTCACACACATTGAAATTCATGCTCTAGATTAAGACATTTGAAGTAATCAGTTTTAAAGAAAAGCAAACACGGTATGAGTAATTTTTATAGATACTATATTAGGACTAGGAATATAGGTCAATTGGTACAATGTCTGTTTCAGTTCCTAGCACCTATAAACAGGTATGGTAGCAGCATATCTATAATCCCAGTACTTGGAGTTGAGAGGGGGTGGGGTAGGGAGGGTGGGATGGGGGTGTGTGGAGTTTCTCCTTACCTTGTATCTAGATCAAGGTCTGCTTGAGATATGTAAGACCCTAACTGAAGAAATAAAACACAGTAGGGTCTAGTTGGTTAATAAAGACCCAAACTTTGAATTGATGATAAAGTAAATGGTATTTCTAGTATTTATTAGAATTGTAATGTGGTGATACAAACTTACACATATTGAAAAGTAGGTTTGGCTAATACTCTGTGTTTATCTCCTACATCATTAGTTGAAGACATGCAAAGTGATTAGGAAAAGATAAGATACATAATTTTAACTGGGCATAGAATTGAAGGCTTATAATCCCAACCTTTGGAGGTAGAGGCAGAACCTAAGAGTTTGATGACAGGAGCTGGAGAGATGGATCAGGAGTTAAGAACTCTTGTTGCTTTTCCAGAGAACCAGGTTCAGTACCCAGCATCTTCATGGTGGCTCACAATCATCAGTAACTCCAGTTCCAGTGGATCTGATGCCTTCTGGCCTCCATGAGCAACAGGTATGCATGTAAGATAGAAATACATATAAAAGGCCGGGCGTGGTGGCACATGCCTTTAATCCCAGCACTTGGGAGGCAGAGGCAGGCGGATTTCTGAGTTCGAGGCCAGCCTGGTCTACAAAGTGAGTTCCAGGTCAGCCAGGGCTATACAGAGAAACCCTGTCTCGAAAAACCAAAAAAAAAAAAAAAAAAAAAAAAAAAAAAGAAATACATATAAAAAATACATACACACACACGTAGGCAAAACATTCATACCATAAAAATTTGAGACCAGCATATATGACTAGACTGTCTCAAAAAAAAGTGTGCCCTTACTTAATATATACCATATACAGAATCAAGTATTTACAAAAATTTCTATTCAAGCTTATTTGCATATTCTTCAAAAAGGTGATTTGAAGCCTAAGAGAAACAAATATGTGGTTTTCATAAAATACAACTAATTTTATATTCTCTAATTTACCATATCATTTTGTAAGGTTGAGTGAATTTCTTTTAGGAAGTTGTGTTTGGCTGGGCGTGGTGTCATTCCTCTAATTTTGGCACTGAGGAGCCAGAGGAAGGAGTGCTCCAGCTAGAGGCCAACCTGGGCTATAGAATGACATTGCTTTAAAATGGAAGCCGTGCTTTCATGTTGAGGACAGTATTTTGACATTAAATTGGTAGGGTTCAGGCTGTAATGAGCCATGCACAAATCTTTGTGATAAAAGTGTCTTCTTCTCCACACAGAACATATCTACACATGTTCATTGTAGTGAAACATGACATTCAAAATCAAGCAACCCAGGTCCTTTCCAGTTGATTTAGGTGATACAGCAATGAAACAGAGTTGCACTGCACAGAACAGGATACTGGCATCTAGTAGTACACACTTGTGACCTAGAACAAAGGAGGATCGTGAGTTTTCAGGTTGGCCTGGGCTACTACTGAGGTCTAGGCCAGGCTAGATGAGGTATGCAGAAAGAAGTAAGTGGGAAGGAAAACATTACAAGTCCATTCAAACTATTCTTGAAGGAATTCCAGCAAACTAAAAGTAAGCAAGAAACCTTTTTTTTTTCTTCTTTGGCATGAATATACTTTCTTATGCATGTGTGTAAACAATTGTTAAGCAATCACCTTTCTTACTCTGTCATTTTATACAATACTTTTTGGCACTGGGGAGCCAGAGGGCCTTGTCTCAATTACTCAAGGGCCTTGTCTGGGGAAAGGACAGTGCCGCCAAAGTGATATGAAAAATACTATTATGCCCAACTTTGATGGAGCACTGAGACGTGTCAGCTTGACTGGGTAGAGGGATGCCCAGATGGTTGGTAAAACATTATTTCTGGTGTATCCATGGTGTGTTCTTGGAAGAGATTATCCTTTGAATCAATGAACTGAGACCAAAGACTGCCCTGAACACAAACAAGAAAATTTCAATCCATTTAGATTCTTAATAATATAAAATGGCAGAGGAAGGGAAATTTGTTTCTTATATTCACCTTCTCTGGCCCTCAGATGGACACCAATACTTGTGGATTTCTGACCTTCGGATTCACTAGGAAGCTTATATTGCATTCTCCCTTCTCCCCCCAGGCCTTCAGACTAGGGCTGAATTCTACCACTTGCTCATCATTTAAGCAGCATATTTTCTTTCAGACTTTGTGATCTCCATGATAGTGTCAGAGCCATTTCCACTGTTTCTTTAGAAAACTCTAATTAATGTGTTCCTCTTTTCTCAAGCATGACAGGACTATTGCCTTAGAACACAGGATTCAGTCTTACATTATTATACTCACTTTGTTTCATAAAACTTAATTATTTTGTATTTGTTAGCTTGCAATACTGTCACTATAACATTGTTCCTATATTTGAAAGTCATTCTGCCCTTCAAACATTTATTTACAAGTACAGTTTTTAAAGACAAGCTCAGAGGTTGTTTTAAAAATAACCATTGTGAGATGGTTCAGTAGTTTAAAGCACTGGACTCTCTTTCAAAGGACCTGGGTTTTATTCCCAGCACCCACTTTGTGGTTCAAAACCATCTGTAACTGCAGACCTACGGGATCACATGCCCTCTTTTGGCGACCACAGGCACCAGAATGCATGTAGTGCACAGACATATATAAGCAAAATACCCATACCCATAAAACAAAAAACGAAAGACAAAACACCAAATCCACTTATAATCCAAGACAGCTTTTGATGTGGGATCCAATAGGTTAAGTGCCTATCCATAACTGTCACCCAATACATTTCAATAGGTTGCATGGGGTTCTTGAAAGAAATGTTATGTTGTGGTTCTATGTTTTTGTTTCCTGTAAGATTAGGTCTTACTGTGTTGCTCAAGATGACCTCAAAGTCATTATCTTACGAACTGGCCTTAAAGTTATGAACTTTCTGCATCAGCTTCTGGAGTGCTGATTTTACAAGGATGTATCACCATGCCTGACTTAGACCAAATGTTTCTAACCAAAGACAGGGCTTTTACAAAGCCCTGGCTATCAGTAGAACTATGTAGAGTAGACCAGCCTGGTCTCAAATCACAAAGATCTGCTTACCTTCATCTCCCTAGCACAGGGATTGAAGGTGTTCACTACTATCCTGGGCTTAACCCAAGGGAGTTAATCAGAGAATATGTCTGTGAGAAAAAAAAAAGTTGTTATTAAGTGAAAAAGTAGGACAAAGCTGGAAACAAAAACAGGAAAGTTCATAGAAGATAAAAAAACATTGAAAGTATCAAGATAACTTAGTAAATTTGGGAAGCAGTATTTTGCTGTGTGTGCCTATATATGCAATCATGTACATGCACCCTTGAGACAAGACTGAAATATGTGATTAAATCTTGAGATCCTTTTCTGAAGTGGATGAGATGGAACTTTTTTTTTAAGGAAAAAAGGCTTGATTGGGTTTTATTCATAAAATATGTCTATGATAGCCATGTAAAGAATATGGAACTGTGATGGGAGAGTCTTTGAGACGCCCACACTCATGCTTTCAGGTACATCTTTCTTATAAGTACATTTCTTTTAACCTGTACGTTTACAGTGTTAAATATAACCTGGACTTGTAAGCCAAATAAACTCTTTCTTCTTTAAGTTGCCTTTTGTCAAGGTATTGGAACTTTGATAGTTCTAGATGGGGGGGGGGGGCAGTAGTTAGTTTAGAATAAAGGAATTGCTTTTTCCCTTTTCTTTCCAAATATGCCACAGCATTTTTTTTTTTTTACAGCTTTATGGAACCATAAATGGCACGTAACAAATTATTGTGTGCTTAAAGCATACAACTTAGCAACTTGCATTTGTATGTACCAGTGAAAGTACCATTCAAAATAAAGGATGTTACTTTGTGCCTTTTTTTAAAGATTTTTTTTTCTACTTGTCTTTTAAGGTTTATTTATTTTATGTATGTGAGTCACCATCGCTGTCTTCAGACACACCAGAAAAGGGCATGGGATCCCATTACAGATGGTTGTGAGCCACCGTGTGGTTGCTAGGAATTGAACTCAGGACCTCTGGAAGAGCAGTCATTGCTTTTAACTACTGAGCCATCTCTCCAGGTCCTACTTTGTGCTTTTTTTTCCCTCATCTTCCTTTTCAAAGGACAACATTTACCTGTTTTCTTCTTTTATAGATTAGTTTGCATTTTCTTTTTTGTTTGTTTGGTTTTTTTTTGTTGTTGTTTTTTTTTCGAGACAGGGTTTCTCTGTGTAGCCCTGGCTGTCCTGAACTCACTCTGTAGACCAGGCTGGCCTCGAACTCAGAAATCCGCCTGCCTCTGTCTCCCAAGTACTGGGATTAAAGGCGCACACCACCACTGCCTGGCCTTTTTAAAGTTTTTTTTTTCATGTCTTAAAATATTTGTTTTGTGTTTTTTTCTGTGTGGGCATGTGTGCCAGAAGGCAATCGTCAAATATCAGTTCTCTCTTTCCCATGGTAGGTCCTGGAGATTGAGTTTAGATTGTCAGAATTTGTGGCAGTCACTTTTACCTGATGAGTCATCTTGTCAGCCCTACTTGGCATTTTCTAGCACTTAGAATTACACAGTAGGCCCTCTTTTCTGTTTTTCTTTCACATAGCAAAATTTTCAGATTTATCTATGATGACAGAGCTCTCCAAACTTCACTGATTTACAGAAACAACTAAAGCTGCAATTACTGGAGAACTCAACTTCATAAAACTTTTTGCTATAGAATAAAGTTTACAGTATTGACTTTTGTTTCTCAAGGTTCCCTAAGGTTGAGAAACTCAAGTCTTACTACTAAATAAGAGGAAATGCTAACTCATTTCTGGGAACTCGGCTACAGCGTAAAATATATGTATTTAGGGCAGAACTCAAAAAGATGCTATTCATAAACTTGTGCTGGGTGTGAAAACAAAATAGAAAAATAAAACATTTATGGAAAACCAAAATTCTGTACAACCAGAGTTGTATTCATTTAAAGGAAATTAAAATAAAATGACAAGGGCAAAGCTGGGCCTGCTAATTCCAGCACTTGGGAGGTAAAGGAGGATCAGGAATTCAAAGCTGGTTTGGCACAGTTTGAAGATTGCCTGGACTCCAAGAGATTCTGTTTCAAATTAACATTTAAGAAGAGTGAAAAAATACAGTAGGAGAAAGTTTTTTTTTTTGAGATTTTGTTTTTAATGTATTAAGTGCTGCTACCCAAAGTTACCACCAGCCAGTTAGTGAAATGCTATGGCAGCCTACACATAACCACAAAGACAGGTAGAGTTAAGGTGCCTTGTCCACTACCAAGAGAAACTTCAATTTTTTAAAGAACAGAACTATCTTACATTTTGTGTCTAAATGTATACACATTTAAAAGAAACATCATACATTTTATTTTTTAAATTATAAACAAGTTTATTCAAGTTCATGTTTCTCAAAGATAGGAAATCTAAGATCTCAGGGCCATGTCTTGTGAAGGTCTTCCTTCTTTATCTTAACATGGTTGAAAGACCAGCAAACACATGTAAGACCAGGAGAAAAGGTAGACTATAAACTTCATCGTTTGAGAACCAACCCACTCACTGGATGCCTTTAATCCATTCCTGAAGACAAAGGCCTCATCACCTAATCACCACCCATTACACACTATCCTTCAGTGACTGCTGAATTGAGGATTGCTTTCAACACAAGAATTTTGGAGGACATATTCAAATGTGTAGGCATAAGAAGTGCAATGCTAAGCAATAAGGCAGGCAACATGCAGGTAAGCGGTGTCTACCTTTTCGGAGATTCTCCATGCATGCAAACCAAGAGGAAACTGATGATACAAGTTGAAAAATGATTCTCTGAAGCAAGTTTGTTTTTGTTTTTTTTTCTATTTTTCATGGGGTCTGTTTTTTCCCCTTGAGTTGAGATTGTTTTTGTAATGACTATGACCAGCAGAAAACAGTAAAAATGATGCTTTTCTATGTCTACAACCAGACCTTAAATAATTACAAGCCCTTACTTCCTGCCCCTTAGCCAGGGAGGCCAGGACAGTCTGACCATGCTCAAGAAACTACTCTGCTGACATATCAGACAGGTGAATGAAGGGTCTCAAGCCAAAGTTATCACTGAGTGCTCCTGAGAGCCTCAAAACAATGGCACAAGGAACAGATGTCATCTGTGTGAGTCAGATCTGAATTCCAGACCCAGCTTCTGAGATGTAAGTACCCTAAGTTATTACTGGTGACAACTAACATGATATCATGAATAGCAGCCTAGTATTGAATGGAAAGAACCTAGAAAGTATTTTTTTTCAAAACGCTTTTGACAACTCATACATGTATTCAATGTATGTTGATATATACACTCCCTCTCAGACCATTCAACACATCCCCTTCTCACCCTCATCTTTTCCTAGCAAATGTTTATTAGTTAATGCCCTATATAATCACTTTGCCAATCAATTTTACAAAACAGATGGATCACAGTAGTCTGTGAATTTTTGTTTTTCAATGAGACTATAGATCCTCTTAGAGGTAACAACTTTTTAAGAACTTAAAAGTTTCTGAAGATTAAAAAATCTCATTAAAATTATTATATCAATGTGTTATCAATTGCCTGCTGGAATTTCTTCAATTAAAATCAAATCTTAATTTGTTCTTTAACCCTAGTCTTGGTTTTCAAAAATCAGTTCCTATCCTAGCTGGCCTGTCTGGGGTGAATACATATTTCTAGTCACTAAGGCTCAATATATTCATCTCTGTCTTTCATATTTTTTCCTTCACCAATCTCTAGTATACACTGCATTTTAAATTTTATTATGCACTTTTATCACTAATATGACAATTCCATAGGTTAACTAGAATTGATTAATATTTCATCCAAATACTTACTGAGGACCTATGAGGTGACTAGTTATAAATAAGGAAGCAGCATCAGATAGGCTAAATGACTTACCAGAGGTGACAGATCTGTATAATTATCAGCCCTGTGACTCTAACATCAGCATTCTTCTCATTCTCTATGATGACTCTCATCAACTCATATTTGGTCTATTATTATAGATAAAAATAGACCAGAGCTTATAGGGCCTGAATCATCTTAGGCCCCAACTAAAACCTGGTGAGCATAGTGTGCTAATGGCCTTAGTCTAGCCTCACATATGGTAAAAATAACAAAATAATCTCACTTTTGTTTTGGGAGACAGGGTTTCTCTGTGTAGACCAGGCTGCCCTCTTAATTCAAAGAGATCCGACTGCCTCTGCTTTTTTTTAAAATTTATTTATTTTTATTTATATGACTACACTGTAGCTGTCTTCAGACACACACCAGAAGAGTGCACTGGATCACATTACAGATGGTTATGAGCCACCATATGGTTGCTGGGAATTGAACTCAGGACCTCTGGAAGAGCAAGCAATCAGTGCTCTTAACCTCTAAGCCATCTCTCCAGCCCTGCCTCTGCTTTTTGAGTGCTGGTACTAAAGGTATGTGCCATCATACCAGCCAAGCTCGGTTTTCAAGCAGCTGATCGTACTGTCTAAATTTGTATGCCTCGTTGCTTTTGTTTACTGCATTTACTGCATATACCAGTATTCTCTCACTCTGCCAACTAAGTTGAATAGAATTCTTTACTAAGGTAGGATGACTGAAACATACATTGCTGTATGATCTAGGTCATAGTCCAGGCCCTTAAGAGATTACTCCATCCCCCCCCCTTCTCTATATATTAGTGGACTAGTGGACTAGTTCTCTGGGTCAGAGAACATAAAGAGGAACCTTGGTGAAAAATCCTCCATTCCATATATTATTCATTCCATTGAATAGTAGCAATTTAGATTTCTTCTGTTAATTGGGATTTCCCACTCCTGCCAGTCGAGTGTTCCCTTTTTCTACCTTTTGGTTTCATACTGTAAGAAGCCCAAACTTGGAGCTCAAGAGATGGCTCTGCTGGTAAGTACAAGGACCCATGTGCTGGTTATGTATCTGTGACCCAATGCTGAGAGCCACAGATTCCTAAAGCTCATTGCCCAGCCACCCTATCCAAACCCATGAGGCCCTGGGTTCAGGGAAAGACTGTCTGAAAAATAAGATGAAGAGGGATCAGGAGACACCCAGAGTATATACAGCACACATAGAGCCCTAAGTTGCCAGTAAATAACATGGTTCATTCATTAAAGCCATGCTTCTGGGGAAGCAGTCCTCACTTTCACACTTGACCTACTTTTCAAAGTGACCTCCAAAGTCATAGGAATCTAAAAACACTACCATTGAGTTATTAGGTCTAAGAGAACCACCAACAAAATGCAAATGGGGCACTCTAAAAAAAAATATGTGCAAGAATTTCTTATTCCTATCAGTATGCTCTCAGCCAAATAGTAGAAACTTATCCAATATGCAGTAAGAGTAACATGGATAAATTGTGGTATACTGATAGAATAGTATAAAAAAGTGAAACAAATGTACAGCTGCTACAAGTACCAACATGAATAAATCTCACAGTTACATAAAGCCAGACACAAAATATACTCTGTATAATTTAATATACATAAAGGTTAAGTACTAGTAAATCCAATATTTTGTCTTAAAATTCAGAATATAGTAACTTACAGACAGATGAGTAATAATTAGGAGACAGTAATATAGTTGTGTACGTGGTGGCTATATAATTATCTTTATGATGCCATTTGTGCAGAGTAATTGTGTATTTTTCTGTATGTATGCCATGCTTCTATTAAATGTTTATTTAAAATAAATTCATCTAAGGGCTGGAGAAATGGTAGACACAAATGTTTCTTGATATCTACATGGATATCCTTTAAGAATTTTATACTTACCGGGCTGGAGAGATGGCTCAGTGGGTAAGAGCACTGACTGCTCTTCCAAAGGTCCTGAGTTCAAATCCCAGCAACCACATGGTGGTTCACAACCATCCATAATGAGATCTGATGCCCTCTTCTGGGGTGTCTGAAGTCAGCTACAGTGTACTTACATATAATAAATAAATAAATCTTTAAAAAAAAAAAAAGAATTTTATACTTACCAAAATCTTGAATGTGCAATAGACATACCAAGTATTGACATTTGGATTATAATAATCAGGCTGCCATATTATCTATGTAAAAATCAAAAGAGAAGCTGATATATGCATATAATTCTAGCACTTGGGAGCAAAGGCAGGAGGAGTGTGATTTTGAAGTTAGCTTGGCTACATAAGACTCAGTCTTGGTGGTTTCTTTTTTTGTTTGTTTTGTTTTTTAAGATTTATTTTATATATGTGAATACACTGTCACTGTCTTCATACACACCAGAAGAGGGCATTGGATCCCATTACAGATGGTTGTGGTTGCTGGGAATTGAACTCAGGACCTCTGGAAGAGCAGTCGTGCTCTTAACCACTGAGCCATCTCTCCAGCCCGTTCTTGGGTTTTGTTTTGTTTTGTTTTTAAAGGTGACATTTCAGAGCCAATAAAACCAGAATTGTTTGAATACTGGGTCATAACATGGTCACATAAGCATGCCAGTTCTCTTTAGGACATATTATTTTCAAGTGTGTGTCTTATGAATACCCAAAAGTTTAGCTTCCACATTTATTTCCTGCTAAACCTGGTTTGAAAGAAGAATAAGACTAAGTTTAATAAAGCACTGCTAAATTAAAAAAAAAAAGAATACCCAATGTTTTATTAGAGCTCTAGAGGAACAGACTTAAAGAATGAATGTCTATTCATCTGTCCGTCAGTCCATCTATATGACTATCATCCATCTTTCTCCTGTCTGTCTCTGTCTCTAACTAGGGTATTATTTTAGAATGGCTGACAAGCTATGGTCCAGCTAGTCCAACATGGCTACTACCAATGGCTGGTCCTGGAATCCAGTAGCTATTCAGTCTATGAAACTGGATGTCTCAGCTGGGCTTCAATATATACCTGAATCCCAACGAAGTGGGCTCTAATGCCAGTGAAGGAACAGACTTGCCAGAAAAAGGGAGAGCAAGGAGACAAAAAAGCTTCCTTCTTCCATGCCTTTATATAGGCTACCAGCAGAAGGTGTGGCCCAGGTTAAATCCAGATCTTCCTAGTTCAAAAGATCTGGGTTAAAGTTGGGTCTTTCCACTTCACGTTATTTAAGAAAAAATTCCTCACAGGTGTACCCAGTTGCTTGGGTTTCAGTTAATATCAGATATAGTCCAGCTAACAACTAAGAAATAGCCATCACAACCAATAAAGTAGGACTGTTAAAATGAAAAATATTGGAAATGTACCAGATATAATGGTATTTGCAAGATTATATTGGACTATCTGCATCCATTTAAAAGAAATAAAAATAAGAGGGTGAACAGATGGTCAGTGACTAAATGCACCAGCTGCTCTACAGAAGGCCTGGGTTTGATTTCCAGCATTTACATAGGGGCTCATGACAGTCTGTGACTCCAGTTCCTAGGCATCTGATGCCCTTTTCTGGTCTTCATAACTACCAGGCATGCATGTGGTACACAGACACACATGCAGGCAAAACACAGAAACACTAAAAAAAATTTTTTTAAAGAGAAAAGAAGTGAAACAGGAAATAATTTTTTTTCTTGGTTTTTTTTTTCAAGACAGGGTTTCTCTGTGTAGCCCTGGCTGTCCTGGAATTCACTCTGTAGACCAGGCTGGCCTAGAACTCAGAAATCCACCTGCCTCTGCCTCCCAAGTGCTGGGATTAAAGGCGTGCACCATCACCGCCTGGCTAGGATATAAATTTTGATGGGACTCTTAAGACTATCCTTTAACATAGCTCTTGCCATTCAACAGAAACAGCTAATATATGATCTATACTTTTCTAAATTTCAGGGCAAAAAACTTTTAGGCATATAACCTTCCATCAAAAATATCAAGCCAGTATCTACAAATACTGCTAAGAGGAAGCTAATGACATACCCCTGTAATTCTTTTTACATGGAATTCAAAAACATACAAAGGAAAACAACAATTGCAGTGGTGGAACTGCCAAGTGTGACTCTAAAGACACTGAGTCTCTCTGGATATTAGACATACCCTATATGGTGACAAGGGTGTCTGAGTACACTGAATTGTAATGTCACTTGAATATCTGTGTTTCTAAGATAGGTCTCTACTTTTTATCCCAAATGAAAAACTGTAGAGGTCTTAAGAATGTCATTCAACATAGCCTATTTTGTCCTTGTCAGGATGAATTAAAAGACATGTCCAGTGTCCTTTCTCAGACATTCTTTAACGTACCCTACATTCAACTTACCTTCTACTTCAGCCATTTCCACAAGGACGGTATACCTGATTAACAGAGGTAGTACAGTCCAGAGGGCAAGAATGCTTTAATTTCACTCCTTTTAAGACAAACAACTTCAGGTCCTTTTTTCCTTCAGACAAAAATAAACAAAACAAAAACAAGAAAACTAACCTCCCAAAAGGAATGGAAATATGGAAATCCTAATGGAAACACTAATCTTTTAAATCACCACTTTTTGGTGTATAATTTGCTATACCATAGCTCATAAACATGTTCTATATCCAAAAACCTTCAATTATCCAATTGTACTTGGTCAATCTGATCAGGTTAAAAATGATAATATTTTTTAAAACTTTTCATCACCTGCCACTTTTCTTTTTAGTGTTTTAGTGAAAAAATGATTAGAGTTAAATTTAAACAGTTCAAAGGACAGTTTACTTTTCAAACTTTAAATGTTACATGGGCATACCAAGTGCTGTGTGGTACAGAGCACTGGTGTGAAGCTCAGATATTGTACCAGGCACTTGCTCTGGCCTTCCCTTAGCTCTGGTACTTGTGATCCGTAGAAAGAATTTAAACGAGACACAGGAGAGTGAAGACAACAAGATTTTATTAAATGGTAAAGTAGGGTACTCACAAAGGGGGAAAGTGACCAAAGAGCACTACAGAGGCGAACAATTTCATGAGGTGACAGTGGATAACAGCTAAACTATGGTGATGTGACATGGTTTTGTACTATTTAAGTCTCTTAAATAGACAGTTTTCCTATTTCCTTGATAGGTCCATTTGGGTGAACTCATAAAGGAGGGAGAGCAAAGGTTATGCCTTTATTCTTACCAGAAAGCCCTCCTCCCCAGCACCAGATAGCAAACTTAAGATCTTTGGCTCAGTTTAGAATGTCATGTTTTCACCAAGGCCAGAGATGTGATTCAGATCACTTTGTGTGTGTGTGACCAGTAATCAGAGTTGCAGTTTCAGTTCCTAGGACTGTAAGCTGCAGACTGAACCGGGGGGTCGGTCCATCCTCGGTGACCTTCAAGCCTGCTCATCTGACTAGCTAGGTACTCAACAGGAGCCTTCTTGGTCTAAAGCCCTTAAGCCCACGGCGAGTGCGTTACCCTGGTTATTCTAACCTCAGCTAAGTTAGAGAAGTAAAACCACTCCAATACCTTTACATTTTACAAGACGTAAGCCCTGTGTCAGGACAAGCGTGGTTAGCCCAGCATTTGGAAGATGAACACACTCATAGTTCTCAGTCTCCTGAACGTCAGCTCAGCCTGGGTTACATGACTGTCTAAAAAAGGGGGTGGGGGGCAAACACATTTTCCCTTAAAAAAGAAAAGCCTTCGAATGCTTGAGCAGAACTGACTAAAGTTGCGGAGGAAAAAAACCATCAGTGGGGAAGCTTTGGGTTTCTTTTAAAAAACCGGCCACCCGTTTCGGCAGACGTCAGGGGCAGAAAGCGGGCGCCCACCTCCGCAGCAGCCGCGCCGAGGGCAGGCCGGGCTCCGCACTCCGGCCGCAGCGCTCCGCTCCGCAGCGCGCACGTCACTCGCCGCGCGCCAATCGCGGCCTAGCGGGCCACCTCCCGCCCGAGCCCGCGAGCCCGCCGGCCGCTTCCGCTCTCACGCAAGCGCAGCAGTGGGGCAGCGGACACCGCCACCGCCGCCGGCAGGATGGTCCTGGACAGCGTGGCCCGCATCGTGAAGGTGCAGCTGCCCGCCTACCTCAAGCAGCTCCCGGTCCCCGACAGCATCACCGGGTTCGCCCGCCTCACAGGTAACCCTCCCGCCGCCGTCCCATCCTCGCGCGCCGCCCCCGTGGGGGGAGCGGTGGAGAGCGGCGCGGGGCGGGCCGGGGCGGGGCGCCAGGCCTCGGCACGTGACCCGCGGCCGGCGTGCGCCTGCGCGGCGCGGGGGGCGGCCTCGGGAAGGGTTCCTCTCTGGGGGACCCGACGGGTTAATGCCCGGGGAGAAGGTGCTGAGTTAGGAGCAGCGAGGCTCGTTCCTAAACTCACTGCCGCGAGCATCTTGTAAAGCACTTTCCCAGTCCTCGCTGTGTGAGTCGCCCAGCGCGTGGGGAAGAAGTACTGCTTCCACGCCGGGCGTGTGTGATGCGTGTATTAACGAAATCGCCAGTGACCTCCCTTCCCGACAGCACTTGGAGGCTTGAAGTCACCTATCATGGAGGCATTTGAGGTCACCTCCATAACTACAGTTCCTGGAGCAAGTTGAGGTGGAGAAAAAGAAGCCAGATGTATGCCAAGGCTGCTATGATCTTGGCGCATGAAATCTATTGTGAATTAAGGTTCTGCCTGTATGAAAAGGTTCCCACAGCTCAGTAATAAATACCTTGACTATAAAAGTCGACAGAATGTAGTCAGTACTTGAAAGATTGTGTTGGGTTCGGATCGTGACGGTGTGGGTTACGTTTTTTTCTAAACCGTATCCCCAGACTGTATGAAATGGTGACAAAATCAGCAGCGCCTGAGGTCCCTAGTATCAGCGAATACAAACATGAATTTAGATAACTCTGAGGTGAGTAGGCTTGATTGGCCCGCAGTATTCTAGAGACATCTGACTTAAAATACAATAGTTGGGAGATTTGGAAGAAAAAGTAATTCTGTGTACCAGAAAATGGAATGCCTACCAAATTCATGAGGAGTATTTGGAGATGGGTATCAGATCCATTCCAAGGCAATTATTTTGTTTGCAGTTTGGCTTTTCTTGAGTGAGTTCTCCAAACAGATGTGCATTTCATACTAGTCCCCTCCCAGGGATAAAAAGCAAAAACAAAGAAGACTCATGAATTTATATGGATACACTTATACAGACTTTAACAAACTTAGAGATTTTTTTATTGTCAGTGACAACTGCTCTGTTAGCAAGTAGGTTTTAAGCTTTTAACATGTTTAAACATTAGTTCCAGTAGAGTGCGTGAAATAGATTAGAAAGTACTGTAGCTCACTGATCCACACCAAGGAAACATGTAGACACCCAAAGGAAGAAAGTAACAAGAAAAAAAAAATGCCAAATCTTCTGTTCTCTATAAATATCAAAATCTCTTGGTCCTGGGCCCTTGTTTCTAAAAACCGTAGCAAGTACATGAGGACTTGACTTTCCTCCTCTGTCATTCCTTTACCTCTGCACTGTTGTCATGTAACCCTCCTGCAGGTATTCTGATAGGCACTGATCTTGTCCTCTGCCTTCATGTCCCTTTATAGCTTGAAATTTAGCTTTATTTCAGATAAGTGAATTGTAGTAGTTTAATATTAAGTATGCATAAACCAATTGTTTTTTCTCTTCGGAATGGTATAGTCTTGAATGTAATTCACTAAACTGGGAATTCAAAGCCAAAGGGGCATTGTTCTGCTTTGCCAATTTATCCTAATAATACACATTAATTAGGAGTTTAAGCCTTTTTTTTTTCTCACCCTACTGAAGGGCATCTTGCATGTGTTGGTTATGACTGTGGCTGCATTTATGTTAGCTTGAGTTTTTTGTGGATGAAATGAAGCAGGATAGCCGGTATGACTCTTTGTTTAGTGGCTAGGAAGCCTTATAAGCTTATCTCCTTACAGGTCTATTCGTTCTGTCAGAAAATAGTTCTTATTAAAGCCACTCAGGAAATTCAGCCATACCTCTCCCCCTCCTAAACCAACAGTGTGCAGTAGCTTTCTCTCTAGAATTATGAAGTATTTGATGTTAGCACTGTTTCTTAAACATAACAACCACTCCGCTGTCCTCTTTGTTTTCAGTCAGGGTCTCCTGCAATGCAGGCTGGCTTCAGACTGTCACTGAGGATAATCTCGAACTCCTGATCCTTCTGCCCTTGCCTCACTATTATTAAATGTGGATGGCAGTTTAGTAGTAGCTATTTAAGCCCCAACACAGTGTCTACAAATCTAGTTATAATCTGAATAGCTAACTTGTCCAAAACCATGAGCTTGCTTGCAATAATGGCTTTCTGCAAACATCCTGTTTAGAATCTGACAGTAACAGTTACAGAGTCTGTTTTGGAGGATTAGTAAAAACCTGCAAGCTACTTTGCACCCGGTCTCCCCTTCAGAGTATATTGTGATATTGGTTTTCTTAAGGGAGCTACTTGAAGAATCTTTCTTATAGATTTTCACTGAAATAAAAACTTAGAAGACAGCTTTTAAGAGATTCATTTACATCTTTAGAAAACCAAAAGTGTCATCATTTTCTTCTGTGAGAATCAGCCAAAAAGGGTTGTGGTTCACATTACCTCTTTCCCTATTTAGATTTAGTTAGCTCCCCACCCCACAGTCCCCTCATGATGAGTCTGCATTCTTAGAAAACCTGCCAGTTCTAAATTACCACAGGATTTAAATACGGACAGTTTGGATCTGTCAGAAAGCATTTTTCTTTCTGTTAGATTCTCCAGAACAGTGCCTGTAAGGTAAGCTGGTATAATTCTGATCTTTGGGAACATAATACACTGATCTTAAAAACCATTTTCTATCATCTTAGGAAGCTTTAAAAATAAAAATGCAGGAAGAAAAATGTTCCTGTTCAAAAGTCAGAAGGCAGTTTATCCCTAGATTCATAAACTACCTAGGATATCAGCTCAGAGGGATTTGTTCAGATCCTTGAACTTGACAAAAAAGTTAATTTAAAACCCAGCAAGTGTGAGACTTAATGCTTTTTTCACTGGTGTGGTGGTATATACCTTTGATCCCAGCACTTGGGAGGCCAAGGCAGATGGATCTGCGTTCATGGCCAGCCTTGTCTATATAGTGAGTTCCAGGATAGACAGGACTACACAGAGAAATCCTGTCTCAAAGTATTTTCCAGGGTAACACAAGCACACCAGCCTGAGATAGTTCATTCCTTTATTTTTGCCCTAAGGGATAAGTTTTAAGCCCATAATTTAGCAGGAAGATAGGCTGAAAATATACATCCACATAAGGTCTTGCTCATGTATGTTTGCATCACTTTTATAAATGTTCTTTCAAACTGGAAGCAACCCAAATATCTACCTATCAACAGGAAACCAATTTTATTCATGAAGTAGTACATTGGTCAGCAATAAAAAGAAATGAGTTACCAATCCACTGGATGAATCATAACAACTTTATGTTGAATAAAAGAACATTTGATAACAGAGGTCTGTAGCAGAGGAATGGTCTTGAGAGATTCGGAAAAGGACTTCCCTAGGCAAACAAATATTTACAGAAAAGTTGACTGTAGGGGTACCAATACTTGTCACAAGACAGAACTAACTGCTTAATATGTTTATTTTACTCTAAATTACACCTCAATTTTTAAAGAGTGGGACAAAAGTGAGTTTTTCTCAATTAAAAAACATGAGTAAAGACAAAAGATAGTTGTTTTTATTAACATGTAAATAATTTCTAAAAGATAAGAATTTAACTTTAGAAAGTTTTGAGAATTTGGGGAAATATATAGGTATTTTTAGATTATACATTTTTCTTTCTCCTAGTAAGCCCAACTATTCTTAAAAGCCAGTGTGATTAAGAATTAACTTGGGTTGGAGAGATGGCTCAGTAGTTAAGAGCACTGAGTGCTCTTCCAGAGGACCTGGATTCAATTCCTAGCACCCATATGGTACCTCACAACTGTCTGTAACTCCAAGATCTGCAACACACTCACACAGACATACAGGCAGGCAAAACATTAATGCACATATAAGTAAGATAAATCATATATACATGTATGTATATAAGAATTAACTTGGTCTCTGTGGACAGTGTTTGGGGCTCAGACATTTTCTGCCAGATAGCTATTTCAAAAGTTAAATTTCCTTAAGCCATCACATTTTTGTTGAGACCCATGATAGGCCATGTAACTTTCCAGGTATTAGGATATTGCTGTATTCATCATAGAATGGGGAAAAATTTTGAAAGTTTATTAAATTTATTGGCCCTTTACTAATTAATATCAGGCTTTAAGTAGTAACAGTAAAACTATTCAATTATGTTAATAACTTTCCCCACACTAGAGAGATGGAGCAGGAGGAGCTGCTGAGACAGGATTGGCACTTTAACACTAGATTGGGTTATATAAATTGAGTTCTAGGACTTCGTCATAGGAACCTCTGTTATAGCCCGCACTGTGGCCTTTCCCCCTTTCCCTCCTTTCGTTTCTTCTCTCCCTCTCTCTCTTTAAAAACAAGAAAAGTTCATGTGTGTGAGTGTTTTGCCTACATGTGTATCTGTGAACCACATGTACCAGGTGTGTGTGGAGGGCACTGGATCCCCTGAAACTGGAACTACATGCAGCTGTGAGCCACCATGTGGGTGCTGGGAACTGAATTCAGACCCTCTGGAAGAGCAGTTCTTCCAGCCTCTGAGCCGGCTCTCCAGCCCTCTTTCTTTCGTCTTGTTGTGGTCACTGTAGCTCAGATTGACTTGGAACTGGGGGCCCAGGCTGTTGTCACATTCACAAGCTGTCCTCTTGCCTCACGTCTAGGCCCACCATGCCCAGCATCAGAAGGTTTTCAGTGTTGGAGAAATAGAAATAATGTTTTGTGTCTTAGTGTAAATAATGCATTAAAAATTCATCAAGAAAACAGTAAGCAAGGTTTTTATGGCATTATATGTGAACTTGAAAAGGATCCTAGTTGCTTATTTCTTTTTAATAATAGCAAATGATTTATTGGTTGAATTATCAATCATGGAACTCCTCAATAACAATATAAGTAGGTAATTCACCAGAATCTGGATTGGAGGTACTAATTTTAACTACTTTGATAACAAAATTTAGTCACAAACCCCCAACAAGTTCCCATTATAACGGCTAGTCAGTGGAATCACCATCAGCTGTCCAAAGCTCATTCGTTTTTCTTTTGACAACAGGTTGTAGAAGGTACTGAGGAAAGGCTGTGTTTGCTAGTCCAGCACCATAGCACCAGTCTCAGGGCCCCCGATAGCTGGACAGAAGATACAGGAGGAGGGAAGGCTGCTGGGGATGTGTAGTGTGAGTCTTCCGGCAACACATGGTGTCTGAGACTACAGGGGAACACAAAGCTTTGGGGTGTGGCTGTAAAGGATGTGGCTTTGGGGTGTGGCTTCTAGAGGGAGTCAGGGGGTCAGAGTTAGGTGCTGGCTAGGGCATCAGGAACAGGGGGTTCCTTTTTACTTCTAAGTCCTTTTTAATCTCCTCAGGTTTTTTAGCCAGGTTTAGCAGATGATAATTCTAAGCCAGATACATTCCAACCACATTGCCCAAAGTAAATCTAGGCAGGAATCGGGTAATGATGTCAGTGGGGAGGGGGAGAGGGAGAGTGTGAAAGGGGCCTGTCCTAGTTTCTTAGGATATTCCATCTTGGGCTGGAGATGTAGCTCAGTAGGTAATGTATAATATCACAAAGCCCTGGTTAAATCTTCACTACCACATAAACCTGGCATGGTGACATATACCTGTGGTCTCAGCATTCACACTGTACAGACAGGAGGATTAGAAGTTCAAGGCCAGCCTGAGATACAAAGCTGCCCTTTCTGCATATACAGATACATACACCCACACATGCATATATTCCTTCCTGAGATCCGTGTGTACTCTATACTTGAAATGGCTGTACAGTGGTTGGTTAGGGTTGAAGGTGTAACTCAGTGATAGAGTATGTGCTTACTGTGTGTGAGATCTAGAGTTCAAACTCCAGCACTACAAGGAAAAGAGTAGTTTTTCTGTATTGTGATCAGCAACATCCTAGGAACCTAGTTCTTCTTCCTTGAGGAGCTACTTCGACCTTGTTTCTCTCTCTCTCTTTTTCATTGTACTATTACTTGCTTCCCGTGTTTTATTTCCTCCTTTTCTCTGGTGATGCCAGTTCTTCTGTCTTCTTAATCTTACTGCATATCATAATTGCTGGTTATAAAAGTCATATAACTTTTAGGACCCTGCTCAGTAACAATGTAATTATGTCTGAGTGTATTTTTTTTTTATTATTAGAAACAGGTAATTTTTCTTTTCCTTAACTTAGAAACAGCAAGAAAAAATTGTCTAAGTTCTTTTAATTAAGATAAAATTTTAAGAAAATTCAACCATTTTACCCTAAAGTACAAAGCGAAGTGTTCCCTGTTTGTTTGTTTGTTGTTTTTAAAGATTTATTTATTTATTATATGTAAGTACACTGTAGCTGTCTTCAGACACTCCAGAAGAGGGTGTCAGATCGTGTTACGGATGGTTATGAGCCACCATGTAGTTGCTGGGATTTGAACTCCGGACCTTTGGAAGAGCAGTCGGGTGCTCTTACCCACTGAGCCATCTCACCAGCCCTGTTTGTTTGTTTTTAATAGAACACGTGCAGCTTGTTAGCCAGTGCTGTCTGGGAGGGCAACTTCTAGCCGAAAGGCATTCTCTCCCACCTCCAGTCCACTTGAGACTTCCATCTTCAATCCTGGCTTGCTTCCTAGCCAGTAATATTTCTTACAAAGGTGCCTCCAACCCATAAAAGAAACACAGCTTCCTCTGAAGACAGCACCTCACTGTAGCGTTCCTGAGTGACAGGTCCCTTTTTACCCATCCTTGTCCATCTGGGATGGAGGAAACAGAGAGAACTGGATATTTCTGGCCTGCACAGCTCCTTCCATTCAGACCCTATCAGAGGACGCTCTGTCTTCCTCTAAAGCCTGTGCTGTGCGTTTCTAAGGTCTAACCAGTGCTCCTGCTATGACCTCACTCTGCTACGTTCTGTAACAATGCTGACCTGCTATTCAGCTGCCTCTTACAGTAGAGAAGATGGACTGTTTCATGTTATCAGAGACCTCCTTCCATATATAAAAAAACTAGAAGTCTAAAATCCAGAAAAATTATCCTTCTTGCAGGATGCTCAATAACTAATCAACCACTAAAACCTGTTGGCTTCACTCTCTAAGCTACTGGTTGTTACAGTTCCAGAGAATCAGTCAGGTGTGGTGCATGCCTGTGTCACAGCCACTCGAGAGGCCGAGGCAGGAAGGTCTTGATACCAGCCTGAACTACGTAGCCAGGTTTCAGCCTGGCATGGCTTTCATAGTCAGTCCCTGGGTCAGTTCACAGGTTTTTTGTTTGTTTGTTTGTTTGTTTTGTTTTTAAAAGGTTGGGAGTTATTCACAGACCTCAGAAAATGTCCACAGGCTGTTTATCAAGTTTTACAGAACATCGATTCAGACGATTTCTCACAATTTTCTCTTTCTCTGCCTCAATTAGTCTACTTCTTCTGGACTAGTCTTTGTGGGTTCATTTTATTTTTTGAGATGTGGTAGGTAGCATATGCTGGTCAGATGCTGCCTCAGTCCCCTGCGTGCTGGGTTATGAGCATGCACCACCACAGCAGTTCATTATATTTCCAGTAGGATTCGAGAACCCTCGTCTTCTCCTCTAACTCATGGCCCTCCTCTAATCCATCTTCCATCAGATTCCGGCTTGTCTTTGTAAATAGGTCATTTTCTAAGTACGTTTATATGCTTCAGTGTTTCCCTATCATGCCCAGGGCAGATTCCTACCTACCTGTTGTATATCAGAACGTCTCATCATGTGATACCTGCTCACATCTTTAATACTTCTTCCGCTGTATTCCAAAGATACCATGGCACTGAGTGTCCCAGGCATTCTTAAGTGTCCCGTGTGCATCGTGCCTGCAGTTAACAATGCCTTTGTCATCTGGGAACAGTTTTCTTACTCATCATTTAGAAAGATCCATACAAGTGTCAGAGCTGAAGTTTTTGTTCATCTCAGCAACGAATTGTCACTTCTCTTGCACACGACTGATCTATAGTTGCCCACAGTTTACAGTATTGTAATCCTTTTTTAATATGTCTCTATTCTGTACAGATGGAAAGCCCTTTTGTGGCAGTTTGTCTATAAATTTGGTATCTTAAATCCATCACTTCACTAACATGTTGATGAGGGTTTTGTAAGGTTTAGAAGTACTAGAAGCTTATTTCTGAGGCATCTGAAAGCCTTTCTCTGTCTTCATGTTATAAGCTGTGGAAGAAAGGTAAACATAAACCATAGGGTTCTATGGGAACAATCTAAATGTCCGTTTGATGAAGAATATACTCAGTTTAACTAAACTTCACTGTGGAGTTAGCTTATGCATGTGAAGGACTGGGGACTGGACTCTCTTGGAGAGGTGAGGGTCATTCATATCACTGGAGCTTTACGGTAGAATGTGTCAGTAGATTTCAAGTAGTGCTGTGCAGTGCTTGCTGAATGACAGGCAGGCTGGGAGGTTTTAAGTGTTCTCTGCCGACTCCTGCCTTGCCTCTTCCTTTCGGAAACCTTCCTGACTCTTTTGTTTGTTTGTTTGTTTTTTGTTTTTTTGTTTTTTTGTTTTTTCGAGACAGGGTTTCTCTGTGTAGCCCTGGCTGTCCTGGAACTCACTCTGTAGACCAGGCTGGCCTCGAACTCAGAAATGCGCCTGCCTCTGCCTGGGATTGAAGGCGTGCGTGCGCCACCGCGCCCGGATGCTGACTCTTACCTACGCTCGCAGTCAACTCCCTGCTGTGCCACCAGGCTGTCGACTTGCTTGCTCGGGTTTTGTTTTGTTAATTTTATGTCACCTTGTTTGTTTGCTCTTTCTTTGTCCAGCCATGACGACATGGTTTGTGTTTGCTTCCTTATTGCCTGCCTCTCCCCCCAATTCTCCATCAGTGGTCATCCCCATTCCTAACGCAGCAACTAGAATATAAGCTACTTAGGAAATGGTGTTGATTAAAGGAATGAGTGGTTGTTATTCCTGTTTTACAGACAAATGAAACCTGGACTTAGACTAAAGATAAACAGTGATTAAGGTGTTTGCTGCATTCCTGGTCTGCCCCAGGCACTGCACCGTGCACCCCGTGCGTAGAAACAGCAAGCAGCTACTGTTTTTATACTGAACAGTTTCTACACCAAGTGGGTGCTACTTATACAGTAAAAAACTGCAATGTAGCGATTTACAAGAGGAAGTCCATGAGATTTCATTTGGAAGCATCTATTATGCACTTACATTTTAATGCATGTGTTTGCATGGTCACATGCATGTGTGTTGATGCACAGTATGCACATGCATGTGGAAGCCAGACAACAACTTTGAGTGTCATCCTCAGAATGCGGTCTGCCTACTCTGAGACACACTGTCTCATTGGTTTGGAACTCACCACTTAGGCTAGACTGCTGGCCATTGAGCCTTGGGGATTCTCGTGGCTGCCTAATTACAAGTACATGTCACCAGGCCTGGCTTTTTTTTTTTTTTTTTTTTTTGTGGGTCTGGGGATTGGACTTGGGTTTTCACGATTATAGGGCCATCCCCTAAACCTTCTGCCCTTAAATCAGTAACCTAAACCATAAAGGGACTGGTGAAATGGCTCACTGGGTAAAAAACGCTTGCTGTACAGGCCTGACAACCTGAATTAGGTCTGCTTATTTCACAGTGGGAGAGGAGGACTAAGTCCAAACAGTCTGTTCCCTGACTACACGTGTCCAGTGGCAAATTCCCAAACATCATATACCATAATAATAATAGTAAATGAGAAAGGGGTGGTTGTAAGGTCTAAAAGCAAATGTCCAGGAATAGAAGAAGTCACCTGTAAGAAGAAACAGCATACTTTGTTTTAGGTGATGTTCTCAGATCCATAATTTTAAAACTTAATTGTTCTGAACCTTAAATACAATGCTAAAGAAATGAAGGTATAAATTATGTATGTCTTAGTAAAAAGTAAACTAGCAGATTGAGCCAAGCAGTGTTTAGGTCCTGAGAATACAGTGGTGACCCAGATGTATGACCATAGTGACCTCATGCTCTTGTAAACCTTTATTGTAAGTTGGACACTTGGGCAGTTGAAAGAAGCCATTAACACACATGTTTCCAGGGCCTGGAGAGATGGCTCAGCACTTAAGACTCAGCACTGGTTGCTCTTCCAGAAGACCCAGGTTTGACTCCCACATTGGGCTCACAACCGTCGGTGACTAGAGATCTGGCACCCTCTTCTGGCTTTCATAGGTGCCAGACATGCAGGTGGTAAACAAACATACATGTAGACAAAACAGCCATACACATAATTTTTTATAAGTTCTTTGTTGTTGTTGTTGTTTTTGTTTTTGTTTTTGTTTTTCGAGACAGGGTTTCTCTGTGTAGCCCTGGCTGTCTTGGAACTCACTCTGTAGACCAGGCTGGCCTCAAATTCAGGAATCCACCTGCTTCTGCCTCCTGAGTGCTGGGATTAAAGGTGTGCGCCACCACGCCTGCATGGTGTGTGCCACCACTGCCTTTTTTTAAGTTCTTAACAGAAACTTTTCGAAAATGTTATTATGGAGTTGGAAAAATGAAAAAAGTAATCTTACATATTGTAGGGTCCAGACTGTATAGCTAATAAAAACAGAAATATAACAGTGTTACCAGTTCTTACTAGTATGATTTTTGAATAACTTTATTTTTTATTTTTCTCTGAATTAAATTTTCATGCTATTCATGTTTTATAATTCTAAAACAATAAAATTTAAAATGTGCATTGTAAAGAGTACATTTCTTCGAATTAGTTTGTGTGCTGTTTCTGTGATGGTACCCTCCCCCCTCCCAGAGTATATATAAAAATGTCCAAGGCAGGTAGCTTATCTTACAAGACTTTTATTTGTTTGAGTCTTTTGCACTTTATATTCTTTAAGAAATATCATTTTAGCAAGGTTGTGGTGGGAGGCAGACACAACTGAATCTGTGAGTTAGTAGCCAACCTTGTCTACAAAGCCTGGCTAGGACACCCAGGGCCACACAGAGAAACCCTGTCTCAAAAAATTTTTAAAAAGGAAAAAAAGAAAGACCATCTTATTAAATATATTTAAAGCAATTTAAATTGAGCTTGATTTTACTTTATAAAAAATTTGACTTAAAACAACTTAAAAAATGTATCCAGTGTGTTTATATGTTGTTACTTTTTATAGGAGTTAGCAATAACTTATATTATTGTAGAGCAATAGGTAACCAAGGGATTAATTGACCATAAGGTCAGTTTCTGAAGGACTGAAGATATAGCTCACTTTGAAAGGTACTTGACTGGCATACAGTGTCCAGGATTGCATAAATCAGCTTGGTGCTGTACACCTATAATCCTATCAGCAGAAGGTAGAGGCATTTGGTTTCCTTGATAAAGTTACTTTACAAAACAATAACAATAATAAAAATAAGCAATATATATTCTTAAGTGTACTAAGTCACCCAGGTGGCTGAGTGACGAAGGGTGCTTCCTCTGCACTGTGAGAACCACAGCTTGAGGCCCAGCATCCATCTGAAAGCCTTACTGTGGGGGCCAGAAACAGCAGAGCCTCTGCTTGCAGGCAGTCAGCCTAGCAAAAGGTGAGTTTGTAAGCCAGTGAGAGACCCTCTCACGGCAGTAACTCAGAAAGCAATAGAAGAAGACACCCAGTTCCTTATTTTGGCTTTGAGTGCACAACATACACATATACCACAGAAATACTAAGAGCCGGGATTATAGGAGGGTGCTTCCGTATCTCTCTAGTGATACTTAATATTTTTCTATATTTGGTGATTTTTTTGCTTACATAAATAAGTTATTTCTGTCTGGCACTGTTGAGTCAAAACAATTTTGTTGCATTTTGGTAGGCCCTCACTCTACCACCGAGGTACTCGCTGGAAGAGTAACTGGTGGGATGCAGTGGTTAGGTAGTAGCATCTCTTTAGAATAGTTCTGGTAAGAGAAAAACATTTCTTTGTAGATCTGTGGAATTTGGCATGTGGTGCTGTAGAACAGGCTTTGGATTTAGGCTGGTAAACCAATTCTGCTTAATCTACACATAATAATGTGCAGTTCTCAAAGCTAACAGCGTTAGATGAGTTGGTTCCGTTGCACTCTGAAGCACAGCGCATCACTTAGCAACAGTGTTTGTTAGCATCCTTTGGCACTTAGGCTTTTCTTAGCTAGGCAGTAGTGCCAGCCGGGGGTGTTGGGCAGGTCAGCGGGTGCCCAGAGGTGACTGGGAGCGCTCTCAGACATTCCAGAGCCATTTCATTTTCATTTGTATTTCATGTGTTCAAAAGGCTGACTGGGTACTCTAAAAGGTGTTTAATAAGCAACTTAAAATGGGAATATTCAATGTGTAAAGGTTTCAATTAATTAAAATAGACCTTTTTAAAAGGGTTGTCCTTTTTACTTAAAGAGTAGGTTGACTGATCAGAATGTATTGTATGAGAGAAGAATCTATTTTCAATAAAAGAAAAGTAAGTTGAAACATTTGTGGCAATGGTTTGTCTGAAATTATAAATCAGTAGTAAAATTTTTGTGGAAATCCCATTATATGGTTTTAGAGACGGCATTAAGAAGAAACAAGTGAAAATGTTTTCTAAATTTAATAAGACGTTTTTGTTCATAATTACTGATTATAGTTCCATATAAAAGTAAATATAAGCACAAATATATTTAGCAGATCTAATGAAATAGGATATTTAAAATAGTATTTGTTTCCAAGAATTTCAGTTTCACAAGTGGAGTTAGGCTACAGATAAAATTCGATAACCCTGGCAGGGCTGGGTCTGCTGTGCATATGGTTTATCGACGAGGGGATAGGTTGTGAGATGCACGGGTGAAGCACGCGGTGAGCTAGACAGGCCCTGCATTCCTCCCAGGAGAGCCGTGCATCCTGACGTCTGTGCTGTGTTCAGTTTCAGACTGGCTCCGCTTACTGCCCTTCCTCGGGGTACTTGCGCTTCTGGGCTACCTCGCAGTGCGTCCATTCTTCCCGAAGAAGAAGCAACAGAAGGATAGCTTGATCAATCTTAAGATACAAAAGGAAAATCCCAAGGTGGTGAACGAGATAAACATTGAAGATCTGTGTCTCACCAAAGCAGCTTACTGTAGGTGCTGGCGGTCCAAGACGGTAAGATAGCCATATATACATAGGATAAGACTGTGTGCGGTTACCATGGCTTTGCCCCCTCAGTCCTCGGTTTTGAAATTCTGTGAGATTAGGAATTTCTCCATACTGTTTAATATTCAGAGCTGATAGTCCCAAATTGAGGTTTGCCCTTTTTTGCTTGATCTTGCCTATAGTAGAGAGCAGAGAGCTGTGGGCTCTGCTGCTCTCCCGCTGTTCAGTGTCTGCCTAGAGCAGTGGGTTTTAAATAGTCTGGGGGGGGGGGATTTAAGAATTTAAGATTTAATGAAAAGGAGCCTAAACCTTGATGTCTAAATAATTACTTAAATTTGATGTCAGTCTTTCACTTGGCAGGTTAAGCCCATTGCCAACTTGATTTGGATTGTCCCCCTCATGTCTGTTTCTTTCCCTCCTTCCCTCCCTTTCTCACACATACCAGGGTCTCATGTCCCACACTAAATGGCCTAGAATTGGTGGTATTTACCAGGCAATGCTGGAACTCGGAGAAACTTAGGGCTCTTCCCCCTGAGTGCTGGTGTTAAAGGCATGGGGCCAGTTTGCCTACCCTGAGTTACTTAACTTTTAATCTCTGGTTATGGGGTGATGTTGTTTGTTTATTTTGTTTTTCAGTTTTCTCTATTGGTATTGCAGAAGTTTTTGAAGATTTAGTGAAAGGATAAATATAAAATATCTTACATAGACTAAGCTAGTAAATGTAGCCATAACATAAGTTCTAATGAGGGAAATGAACTGGGGGTGATACGTATTCTAGTTGATATAAATCTGTTTTCTTGTGTTTGATGACAGTTATTCGAGACCTTAAGTACGATGTTTTTGTTACATTCTTTGTAACAGGAAGATTTTAGAAACAATATAATGGGCCTCAGCTAAAGTACAGGAAACTGATGGGATATTGGGAAGTCAACAGAAATCACATTTTTAAAGAAATATTTATTGTCTCAAAAAACCAAAAGAAAGAAAGAAAGAAAGAAAGAAAGAAAGAAAGAAAGAAAGAAAGAAAGAAAGAAAGAAAGAAAGAAAGGTTGATTAATTTCCTGGGAAGATGGCTCTGTGGATGAAGTTTTGCTGCACAGGCGTAAGGACCTGAGTTCTGGTCTCAGAACCCTCTAAGAGCAGCATGGTGATGGACTCCTGGCATGAGGGATGGGGGTGTGCTTCCTGGCCAGCCAGCAGGGACATTGCAGGTTCAATGAGAAGTCCTCTCTCAAAAATTAAGGTGGAGAAGCAACTGGAGAAGGCATTGCTATGTCAGTCCCTGGCCCTCACATGTGCCTCTTCCAGTAAGCATGCATACACACACACACACACACACACACACACACACCCCTTATGCACAGGCACCCAAACACGTAACGACATGAGGTCCTGCTTTAATACAAGAAAAGCATATTACAATAGGATTGCAGTTTTGCTTTAAAAAAAATGAATGCCACAGGGCTGGAGAGACGGCTCAGTGGTTAAGAGTACTGCCTGCTTTTCCAGAAGTCATGAGTCTAATTCCCAGCAACCACATGGTGGCTCACAACCATCTGTAATGGGATCTGATGCCCTCTTCTGGTTTGTCTGAAGATGATAACAGTGAAATTACATAAATAAATCTTAGGGGAAAAAAATGAATAACTATAATCAGATAGACCGAGCATTTATATCACACCTTTTAATATTTTCACAAACTTTACTGTATGAGTTTTATAACATTGTAAAATTTACTTTGCACGTACATTTTTTTTATTTAAATGAGAAATTAGTTCAAATGTTGAGCTCCACAGAAACCAAAAGCTTATTTTGAGCCCTTTTTAAAGTCACTGAGAAGGATTGCTCTGTAGACGAGCTGGCCTCACTCTGAGAGCTGCCTGCCTCTGCCTCCTGAGAGCAGGAAAGAGTTTTCTGTTTTCCTTCATTGCTTGCTGCATGGGGTGGGGGGTGGGGTCTGTCAGGAAGCTCTCTGATGAACTTGTTTTGTAATAAGGGACATACTGGCTCCAAGAGCACCTCACAGCTGTCCCTACTTCATGAATCCTGCTGTAAAATAACATTTGCAATTCTTCTTCCTTTTAGTTTCCTGCCTGTGATGGATCCCATAATAAGCATAATGAACTGACAGGTGATAACGTGGGTCCTCTCATCCTGAAGAAGAAAGAAGTATAGCAGTAGCCACTTAAGATGAAACTCTGACATAGTATTTCTACGTTTGTTGTGCATAGACAACTCTCAGTACTGGTTGAATAATTATTTCTGCCAGTTATTTTCTTGCTACACTACTGCTTATATTTGGTACTTTATATAGTCAGTCATTTGTGTAGAAATCAGATGGTCAAGTCTCATTCTGAAATCAAGTTTAATGTGTCTTTCAACAATAAAGTCAGCATATCAGATTTTAATTAATTGGGAATTTAAAGTTTGACTGTGGGCCAAAAGTTATTTCTTTGTATATCAGTATTTCAACAGAATATATAGTTTTTAAAAAATTCTCCTTTGTTCTGTTAAATATATCTTTATATTGTCTTGTTTTGCTCATTTGAAGTCATTTGCCATTCTTTTGGCCTTTTGTGGAACTCTGCTGCTTTTAGAAGAATTATGAAAAATATTGCTATCAACATATTTTGAGGCAGTAAAACTCCTTTGTTTTATAGAGACTTTTACCTTATGACCATGATTATCCCAATTTCTAAAAAAGTAAATCAGATATAAAAATTTCCAAATAGAAACAATTATTTTCATCATAAAAATGATTCACTTTACAAAAGCCTTGTTTTGTGTGTGTCTGTGTGTGTGAGAGAGAGAGTGTGTGTGTGTGTGAGAGTGTGTGTGTGCGTGTGTGTGTGAGAGAGAGAGAGAGAGAGAGTGTGTGAGAGAGTGTGTGTGTGTATGTGAGAGAGAGTGTGTGTGTGTGTGTGTGTGAGAGAGAGTGTGTGTGAGAGAGAGTGTGTGAGAGAGAGAGTGTATGTGTGTGTGTGTGTGAGAGAGAGAGAGTGTGTGTGTGTGTGTGTGAGAGAGAGAGTGTGTGTTGCTTAACTTGGTGACTGCTGCGTGGCAAGAGCACTTATGAACTACAGTTTGAAGGTCAATTAGATATAAAGTATCTGAATTTGCATTAAAATGATGCATAGTTCATTGCTCAAAATTATGTTTTATCTTTTCTGTTGTAAATTATAGAGAAACGGCAACAGGATATTAAGTTCTTGTACTCTAATGGATTGAATTTGTACATACTGAGAGAAAATATTTTGATCTTTTTAAAAAGAGATAACTCTTTTATTGTATTTTTTTAACTTCACAAAATATAGATCAAACACTTGTGTGTGCATAATGACAGAATAAAGTCTGGAAGGACCAAGGACTATGACACAGCATGGTGTGCTTGCACGGATAAGTACGAGGACTTAGCAAAGGTTACTGCTATTACTTTCCATTTCTCTCCTTGCCCTCCCCCACAACAAACCTTTATATGCTTTTAATTGATTTTTTTTTAAATCGAGGCTTTGAATAGAATTGTCATAGCACAGTTAAGCTCTTTAGGCCCATGTGATAAGACCTTTGATTGATTGTCTAAGGATAAGGTGGAGCCAGCAGGGCAGGAAGTGTAATCGCAAGTGGACTAGACAAGAGGCTGTGCGAGGGAAGTACACATGTTAGGGCAAATACTGAGAAACCAAAAAAAAAACAACACTCCTTTCACTTCTGGCTCCTAAGTGAAATGACAGGTCAAGGCGAAGATAGGCTAAATAAAGAAGGTGGGATTTAAGTACGTACTTCAGCTACCCCAGAAGCAGGTGAAAGCAAGACAGTTAAATTTGGGGACACTCATCCGTCAAGCCTGCTGGATTAGGTGGACCTTCTCTAGGATTTCTTCTTTATTAAATGAGCACATAGTAAGCCTGGTGCCACATGTATTCTGCTTGTTCTCTTTCTTTAGCTATCCTATCTAGCAGTTTGAGGAAGATTAGTGATGGCAAGCTAAAAAGGAAAATGATTTCCAGTCAACTTGTCACAAAATTAAGTTACACTGACACAGTTTGTAGTCTTAGTTTGTGTATTGTGAAGTGTAAATAATGTTAAAACAAACACATGTTTTAGAAAGACTTATTTCATGTGTATGAGTGCTTGTCTGTCTGTCTGTCTGTGCACCATGCACATGCCTGGTGAAGCCAGAGAGAATGTTGGATCCCCTGGAACTGGAATTAACAGATAGTTGTGAGCTACCGTGTGGATACTGGGAACTGAACCCTGGTCTCCTACGAGAACATCCAGTGCTATTAACAACTGAGCCATCTCTCCAACCCTATAAAACTTCTAATAAAAGAGGTTATGATTGGTTTGAAGTAGCAACTGAAATGTGGAAGGAAATATTCCGAAAGTCAGAAGTGTCACAAAGCTGTGTCTGCTCACAGCTCTCATGGCACTGAGGTGGACCCCAGGGCCTCCCACACTCACACTGAGCTCCATCCACACTCTGGCAAGAGCCCTTCACACCGAGCTCCGTCTTGAGTTGTGTCTTTTCAGTAGCATAAACCATTGAAACAAAATACAAGAAACTTTCCCATATAGGTTTAGTGGAATTTTTGAATTATTTGTAATTTTAGCCTACTATCAGAAGTCTCTTTAGTTTTATTTTACAAGTCTCATGTAAGAGCTATTCTTAAACTATTAAAGATACAACCTACTCGTTCATGATGTTTTCTTTTTTATTATGTATGTGTGTATACACATGGGTCTGCAGATGGGAGCATGGAGGCCCAGAGGTCAGTGGGCAGTGTCTTCCTCAATTGTTCTCTCGGTGTCTTAGGGTTTTACTGCTGTGAACGGACATCATGACCAAGGCAACTCTTATCAGGACAACATTTAATTGGGGCTGGCTTACAGTTTCAGAGGTTCAGTCCATTATCATAAAGTGAGAGCATGGCAGCATCCAGGCAGGCATGGAGCAGGAGAAGCTGAGAGTTCTACATCTTCATCTGAAGTCAGCTAGTGGAAGACTGACTTCCAGACAGCTAGGGTGAGGGTCTTAAAGCCCATACTCACAGTGACACACCTACCCCAACAAGGCCACACCTACTCCAGCCGGGCCATACCTTCTAATAGTGCCACTCCCTGGGCCAAGCATATACAAACCATCTCACTCACTGAATTTGGAGCTCATAGCTTGAACTAGGCTGAGCAGCCTAGTGAGCCCCGGAACTGCTCGTATCTCCTCCTCCTCCTCCTCCTCCTCCTCCTCCTCCTCCTCCTCCTCCTCCTCAGCAGTGCGCCTCAGTGAGGGAGGGCTGTCCATCTCCAGAACCTGTAGTCTTCCCATGTAGGTATAAGAAACATTCGATCTTTGTGGTAATAAGACTAAGAATTATTTATGGGTACCAGACATTACATCAAGCATGGACAGGGACCACAAATGTATTTCATAATAATGTCAGTGAATTCCACTATGTGATTTTACCTTTCTTGTGACTAACAGCAAGATCCAAAATTAGAGTTGGAAAATATCTGTGCTGAGGGAGCTTTACAAGGTCTGCACTCCAAGCTCATAACTCTTCCTCCTGCCTGACAGGAGGGAGAGGTCGAGCCATGCTCACCTGTGGCAGTGGGGAGCTCAGAGTCTTTTGATTCGGTGCCCCAAGCGCCTGCCTTCACCGTCACATTAACCAGGTACCTTTCCACAGATGGTCAAGTTCCCAGCATGAGTTCGGATCCCTTGTTTGCAGCCATTCTGCTTTTCTGTAAAACCATTGCTGCAGTTCACAGCAATGGTCATTGAAAAAATGTTCCAGTTTGTGCCATCCTTCCTGGCCTTCACAGAAGGCACATTTATTGGCGATTGGTGGTCTAGAATGAAATGGTCAACCTTTAATTTTGTCAAATAAGAACAGTGAGAAAAGTGAAAACTGTCCCAGAATGTAATCCTGTGCCCTGAGAAGAAAATAGTTCCCTCCCCTTCACACTCTCAACTTTAAAACATACTGTTACTCTACCCAGAATGCCAAGTCTGGGCGCAGGCTGGGGTTTTAATAAGTTCTCACATGAGCATAATTGCTATCATCTGTAAATTCCCAGAGTTCTATCATGTGTACTGTACACAGGCAGTGAATAACCACACACACATGAATTGATAAACCACTTGAGTGTTGTAGAGCCTTGGAGAAACAGCTCTCTTAGATTCCTCGCGGTTGTTACGAGGGCCACCTAAGCTGCTGACGTAGAGCATTACTCACCCCTTACTCAGCAGACAAGCACCAGCCTTACGAATACCAGGTACCCCGGGAGCATTAGCAGGGTGATGGACTAATGACTCACTGGTGTGGATAATTAAGCAAGATGTGTTGTGGGAAGCATGTCACAACTCAGCTGTGAGTTTGCTGCCTCCTGGTGATTCACTCAAGTGCTTTTGTGTTTTGTAACCTAATTTGTTAATAAGTTTATAGGAAGCCAATTAAGCTAGCTGCTGATCTGTATAAATTTTTTTCAGTCTTTGATTAGAAATGTCAGGCTGTATTCCTAAACTATTTTAAAGCTCCACTCTAAAAACAAAACAAAACCCGATGATTGTTGTATTTGATACCTGCCCAACAAGTTTAACTAATTGGATTTCACTCCTTTAGATTCATCAGGGCCTGAATCACCAATCTGAAAAGGCCCAAGGATGTGGAACTGCTCATGTGGTCCAAAGCCAGGGCCTGAGCCCCTTCCATCTTCAGTCTACTAATTTTTCCTTCAGAGCAAAATCCAGTACGTTTGGTTTTCTGTTTTCTATTCCTAAACATAACACTTGTATTAAGAACTTTCTACAGCAACCACATGGTGGCTCACAACCATCTGTAATGCTATCCAATGCCCTCTTCTGGTGTGTCTGAGGACAGCAACAGTGTACTCATATATAAAAGTAAACAAATAAACCTTTAAAAAAAATTACATTTAAAAGGGGGAGTGGTGGCTGGAGAGATGGCTCAGTGGTTAAGAGCACTGACTGCTCTTCCAAACGTCCTGACTTCAAATCCCAGCAACCACGTGGTGGCTCACAACCATCCGTAATGAGATCGGATGCCCTCTTCTAGTGTGTCTGAAGACAGCTACAGTGTACTTAAATAGAACAAATAAATATTAAAAAAAAATCTATCCAGAGGCAGGTAAACAATAAAATGTGACTGCTGACCAGAGAAATAACCAAAAAAAAAAAAAAAAAGTGAGAATTGAAAATGAAAGGCGAGTAGCTGGAGAAGATGTAATAGAGAACCCTGCACCTTAGCTCCTGAGGACATCCCTGGGATCAAATGATACAAGTCATATTTCATGATAAATTTGCATCAGGTAGTGTGATAGTTGAGGAGGTAGGATGTTACGTTCACTGATACAGTATCCACTTTTGAAAGCTTAGTGCTAAATGTGGTATATCCAGGTGGGAAAGGTACCCAGGATGTTCTTGGTATGTGAGGCCATTGTAAGAAGTTTCCCCATTGGGCTGAAACATTTCCAAACTTAATTGCTAAATGACTGCATAATCTAATTTCCTAAAATATGGCAGGTGGTATTTGAATCGCATAGATTGTGTTAGAGAATTTGCCCACTACAAGGGCAGTTGAAAGCCACGTGCACAGCTGTGCCCTGACTGCCTCCGAGTCTCTGGTGCACACAGACTGGATGAGGGCGGACACCTCTAGCTGCATTCTGTGTTTAACTGCTGCATTTGGCCCCAGGATTCTGTTCATAGTGGGTTTTGACTGGAAGCCCTATTTTTCATTTTACTCAACAAGTTAACTAGTCTATCTTTTGCAGAAGTCGTGAAGCAGTCTTTTTTTTTTTTTTAATTTATTTATTATATGTAAGTACACTGTAGCTGTCTTCAGACACACCAGAAGAGGGAGTCATATCTCGTTGTGGATGGTTATGAGCCACCATGTGGTTGCTGGAATTTGAACTCAGGACCTTCGGAAGAGCAGTCGGGTGCTCTTACCCGCTGAGCCATCTCACCAGCCCGTGAAGCAGTCTTTAATCACAGTAGAATTACTAGCAGGTACTCACTGTTTGGTAAGGACATTGCTCAGAGAGGCAGTAATAGGGCTTTTCAGCTCAGGGTGAAGCTCTCCCTTAGCAGGGAGTTAAATGCTCAGATGCACTGCACATTAAGAAAAAGATGCTTTAAGCTGGGTGTGGTGGCGCACACCTTTAATCTCAGTATTCGGGAGGCAGAGGCAGGTGGATTTCTGAGTTCAAGGCCAGCCTGGTCTACAGAGTGAGTTCCAGGACAGCCAGGATTACACAGAGAAACCCTGTCTCGAAAAACCAACCAACCAACCAAACAAACAAACAAAAAAAAACCCACTGCTTTAAACAGTCTGGGTGAAACAGACTGCAGAGCCTGCTGCTTCTTTCCACCTTGAGGGTCCTGGGAATTGGACTCAGGTTCTCAGACTTGGCAGCAAGCACCTGTTGAGGTCTGCTCCTCTGATACGTTTTGTAATAATAACTACCGGCCCCCAAGTCTGGTTGCTCCCCGGAGAAGATCTGCATGTGCAATGTGACCTTGCTACTTGATTAAAAGTATTGGTTAAATAAAGATGCCAACAGCCAATGGCTGGGCAAGAAGAGACATCGGCAGGGTTTGAGGTTCCCAGGCTTGGAGTTGGAGGAGACCCTGAGGAGGGAGAAGAGGATGAAGTGAAAAAAGGAGAGGACGCCAGGGGTGAGAATCCTAACATAGTGGCCACGTGGGCTGGCTGATTGGAGTTAAGAGCAGTCCAGACAAACGAAATATGGCACATTATATAATGGAATTACGGGCTGGGAAATAGACATAAACAGCATAGAGGATAGATCTCTTGTGCTGACTGAAGTTTATAAATATTAAGGTTGTGTGTGTGTTTTGTCTGGAAACTAAATAATCTAGGGCAGGGTAGAAACCCCGGATTGGGATTAAAAATATTCAACAACAAGCACCTCTACACACTAAGCCATTTTAGCAGTCCTAAAATTATTTTTTAATGATGTAATTGGAACGAGTAAGGGAGAGGGAAAACGAGATTGGAAGTGGGAAACCTTTGTAGCAAATGATAACATAATAAAATAAAGCCAGTAATTCATAATAATATGTGAGAAATTGCAACATGAAAAAACAGTAAGCAGACATATATTTTTAAGGTTTATTTTTATTTTTTTTATTTGTTTATTTATTATATGTAAGTACACTGTAGCTGTCTTCAGACACTCCAGAAGAGGGAGTCAGATCTCGTTATGGATGGTTGTGAGCCACCATGTGGTTGCTGGGATTTGAACTCAAGACCTTTGGAAGAGCAGTCGGGTGCTCTTACCCACTGAGCCATCTCACCAGCCCTATTTTTATTTTATATGTTAGGGTATTTGCCTCCATGTATGTCTGTTTACCATGTAAATGCTTGGTATGGAAGAGGGCATTGTGTCTCCTGGAACTGGAGTTACTGAAAAGAAAATAAGTTCTGCTACAAAATCCCATTGTGAAATTTTACAAATATGTGCATACAATAAATTTAAAACACGAAATAACTCAATAGCTTCAAACTATTGAGTCTGCTTTATGTATGGGTATCTCTTTAACGTGCTAATTCCATTTCTTTTGAATGCATACTCATAACTATACAAACATAAGAATAGCTGGGTATACAGTAAAAATAGTTTTTTAAAAAAAGAATCTTGATATTGTTCATCATAGTGGCTATATCAAGTAACTTCCCAACATAAGTGCACAGGAGTGCCCCTTTCTCTAGTTTGTCTTTTTTTTAAATTTTATTTTAATAATAGCCATTCAGACTGGAGAGAGATAATAGAGTTTATTGTGGTTTTGATTAGATAGAGGGGTCTGTGACGTGGGAGAAAGGGAGATAGAGGGAGTTTACATAATAGGTATCAAACCAGTATTAGAAGGAGTAAGTTCTGGTGTTCTGTAGCCCAGTTGGGCAGCTACAGTTCACAGTAACCTATTACCTACTTTATGAATAGCTAGGGGACAAAACAGGTCAGAGGCTTCACACAAAGTGATGACAAGAAGGTAGAACTGTTCATTAACTTGACTTCATCAGTACACATTGCACACAGTGAACTATCCACATTCTGTAAGCCCTACCCGAAGCTTTTGCTGCCATCTGGTGTTCTCTGACCCAAAGATGTCACGTTAGGATGCTGGGTGACATCACTAAGCCAGATGTGCCCTTTCTGTGGTCTTCCCCCACCCCAACCTTGAGGATTTACCTTCCCTACTTAAGCTGGTGGTGGGGCCTGCGGTTGGCCACTTCCTCTCTCTCTCTAAGGACTTCTACCTCTTTAGAAGTATTCTGTTTTTCTTTAAGGATTTGTATCTCTTTAGCCGCATTCTCTGCATTTCTTTAATAATGCCCTTCTTAAAGTCCTCTACCAGCATCATGAGGAATGCTTTTAAATCCGATTCTTGCTTTTTCGGGTGTGTTGGGGTATTCAGGACTGACTGAGGTGGGAGTGCTAGGTTCTGATGATGGTGAGTGGTCTTGGTTTCTGTTAGTAAGATTCCTATGTTTGCCTTTCGCCATCTGGTGATCTCTGGAGTTAGTTGTTATAGTTGTCTCTGGTTGGAGCTTGTTCCTCCTGTGATTCAGTTAGCCTCTGTCAGCAGTCCTGGGAGTCCAGTTTTCTCCTGAGTCTCAGTGGTCAGATTACTCTCTGCAGGGAAGCTCTCCTCTATCAGGGAAGGTGCACAGAGGCCTGGCGTTCAGATCTGCCTCCTCGCTGAAGATGTAGGCCCAAAATAGCGCCTGTCCCAGAAGATGTGTTGCCTCTGCAGATTATTCACTCTCCTGCACAGTCTAGCCACCAAGGGACCCTGGACATATTATGACTCTCTCACCTACTCTGGCAGACAGAGCCCTCACAGGTGGCCACCTTTCCTAAGGCGAGGAAGGTGCCCAAATTTCTGGAGCCTGAAACAGGGTCTGTCCCAGAAGTTAGGTTGCTTCTGTCTGTCTGGAAGCTGTGTAGCTTCTGCGGTCCACACTCTTGCTAGCGCAGACTGGAGCCTAAGCAAACCGGAGCAAAGATGGTTCTCCTGCTGGCTCAGGCCTTTGAGACTCCTCCTGGGCGGACACCCTTCCTCGGGCTGGAAAGGTGCCTGGTGACTGGAGCCAGAAAAGTGATCTTTCCCTGGTTGGCCACTTCCTTTCACCAGATGAGAACCTTTCAGGGATCGCCCATAGCAATGGTGTGTGCACTACTGCCTCCTTGTGGTCGTATGTTCTTCACTCTCGAAGCACCATAAAAATCCAGTGCCAGAAACCTGAGCAGCGTGCATTTTTTCCTGGCCACATCTTATCAAGCCACTGCTATTGCTAGGTGTTGAAACTGCCAGCGATAAAGCGGAACATAGGTTTCAATATGGCAAGTCCCATAAGGACAGTAACTGGCCACATGACAGCAAGTTAAAATGGTTAAGTGCCTAGCTTTCTCTCTGTGGAGTGAACACAGATGCGCCTGCTCATTAAGCAGAAACTTTGCCTTGGTGAAGCATTTTTGTCAGGGAAAGAGTTATGGAAAGAGAACATGACAAATAAAATGTCTTCTAAAGGGATCTACAGCAGTGGAAATGTGGACACTGGGTACAGTAGAATTTCTAAAGTACCATCCCCCCAAGATTTCCTCACCCCAGTTCTTAGAACCTGTGAATCTATCCTGCTTGTGAATATACCACTGATATGGTGGGCTGTACTACAGGAAATTATCTATGCAGGCCCAATCTAATCATATAAGTCTTTCTTTCTTTCTTTCTTTCTTTCTTTCTTTCTTTCTTTCTTTCTTTCTTTCTTTCTTACATTTATTTGGTGAGCGTGTGTGCACACACACACTCATGCACACAAGAGCAAGCACGCAAACACATATGTAGATGCCCCCTTTGGGGCATGTGCTCACCCTGTAGTACTCATGTCAAGAGCTGGTTTTCTCCTATCAAGGGTTCCAGGGATCAAGCTCTGGTTGCCAGTCTTGGCTGCAGCCCCCATCACCGCCTGGGCTCATCTTGCTGACCCACAGAAGCTCTCTGAAAAAGTTATTTGTACTGGTTGTGGAGGCTCACGCCTTTCATCTCAGTACTTCAGGGAGCAGAGGCAGGTAGATCTCTGTGAATTCACAGCCACCCTGGTGGCTTCCACTAAGATACTAGGCCAGCCAGACGTAGATAGTGAGTCCGTGTCTTAACAAAGTTATTTGGTTTTTAAATCATGGCAAACTACATACACAATTCATCATTGTTCCCCATCGTAAGTGCACACTAGAGCAGTTTGACTGTGCTCACATTAGGTGGCCAGCTGCCAGTACACTCCTACTTCAGCTGAAGTTGAGGACCACTGAACAAGTTCCCTCTCCCCCAAGCGCTTCTCACTTGCTGACTGTCCTGCTCTATTGTTATTGTTGCTCAAACTGTGCACCGAACTCCTATTAACATTAAAGGAAGTGACACAAAATTGTCTCTTGCTGTGCACATAAAGGGTTTTTCTTTGTGCCTCAGTTGGTCTGTATTTTCTAGTTCTCTCAGCCAGAACTCCATTGACATTAAGGAAAGCGGCGGACTGCAGTATCAGTTTGACCAATGGGACATGTGCTTTCATTTCTTCCATTTTCAGTGGGAGCCCTGGTGCACGTGTGGCGTCAGAGAGCAACTGTAGGAATTAGTTTGCACCTTCCATACAGACTCGTGGAGTCAGATTTGGTAGTAGGGCTCAGTCATGAGCATCTTCACCCTTCCCAAAAGCCTAGTATGTTTTCATTAAGAAAAGCTTGTCACCAGGCATGGTGGTGACACACCTTTAATGCCAGCTCTAGGGAGGCAGAGGCAGGTAGATCTCTGAGTTCAAGGATAGCCTGGTCTACAGAATGAGTTCCAGGACAGCCAGGGCTACACCTGACAAGGATAGTGTAACTGAAATCCCGCATTGTGCCAAAGAACCTGGTTGGTAAAAGCATTCAGTAAGCAGGCAGAAATAAACCCTTAACGTTAAGGCTAGTGTTGTTAGGCATTTTTTAAATGTTTATTGTATGTGTGTATCTGGGGTGTGGGAAGGCATGTGTATCAGAGCATCATGAGAGTTATGGAAAACCTTGCCAGAGTCAACTTCCTCCCTCCAGTCACTGTGTGGAACCTAAAGATTGAACTTGCTATGCCTTAGTGGTAAGCTCCTTTAGCTTGTGGGAAATCTTGCCCGCCCTAGGCTATTTTAACATATTTTAGATGTATCTGTGTTTTCTCTACATGTAGCCTGTGCACCATGTCCCTGCCTTGGGTCCACAGAGGCCCCTGGAATTGCAGTATAGACTGTTCTGATCCTCCTGAAGAGCAGCCAGTCCTCTTAGCCACTGAGCCCTCCACCAACCCCGCTCCACCTCTATGTTTCAAGAGACATGACTTATAGGCAGGAAGAGAGTTAGAAACAGGTACCAGAAGCTCCCTCAGAAGCCCCCACATCCTCTAAAGAGCAACTCCCACTCTTCCCCACCCCCAGCCTGGAAAACATCATTCTGTTGTCCCTGAGCTCACAGAGCATAATGTCCTCAAGGGCCATGAACATCATAGCATATGTCAACATGTCAAGCTTTATTAATTAATGATAAGTATTCCCAAGTCTCTACAGAGCCCACTTTATTCACCAGTACACCTGTTGGTTGGCACTGGCCTTTGTGCTTTGTGATAGTGCCATTACTAATGAGTTCACACAACTGTCTCAAGAACCTTATTTGCATTTGTTCTGGGTATAGAACCAGAAGTAGAAATGCTAGATCACATGCAAGTTTTGTTTAACGGTTAAAGTATAGGAGAGAACACGTTCATACATGCACATGAGCGTGTGTATGTGTGTGTATGTAGAACAAGAAGCCAAAGGAACAACTCGTGAGCGTACATGATTGAGAGAGAACGAGAGAACACATCTATACTTGTGTCTGTGTGCAGGCCAGACAGAGCTGTCAACCTTGTGGTTTTTATAGTCTAACAAGCCTGTAGGTCATAAAATAAGCAAGCCTAGCTGGCCAGAGCCTCAGGGATCTGGCTGTGTCTCCTCAGCACTGGGTTTACAGAGAGCCCATCATCTTTCTGGCTTTTTAACTGAGGTCTTCACACTTGCACAGCAAGTTCCCCATACTGTTTTTTGGAAACAGGGTCTCATCTAGCCTGGGACTACCTCACACTCATTATGCATCCAAGAGAGACCTAGCGCTTTGGACCCTTCTGGCTCTGCTTCCTAAGTGTTAGGAATTATAGGCATGGGCCACCATGACAGGCTTTATGAAGTGCCAGGAGTCAAATTTATGTATTCGTGCATGCTAGAGGAGAGCTCTACCACCAGAGTCATAACCCTAGCGCTCATAAAAGCTCTTTTAAAATGTATAGGTATTAGCCGGGCGTGGTGGCGCACGCCTTTAATCCCAGCACTCAGGAGGCAGAGGCAGGCGGATTTCTGAGTTCGAGGCCAGCCTGGTCTACAAAGTGAGTT
>NC_034593.1:123001420-123012067 GCF_900095145.1 Mus pahari | reverse complement strand
AAAAAAAAAAAAAAAAAAAATGTATAGGTATGTGTATGCCTGCATGTGTATGTGCCTATATGTGCATTGTAGGTATTCAGTATGTATGGCCAGAGGGCACTGGTCCCACTGGAACTGAAATTACATACAGGTGTGAATCACGCTATGGATGGTGGGAACTGGACCTGGTGGGCCAATCTGCAGGAGCAACAAGTGCTCTTAATTGCCGAGCCATCTCTATAGCCCCAGTAGGAGCACTTTTAAAAGTCAATTCTATTTTGTGAAAGAATCCTAGCTCTGGCTGGTCGTGAATTCCTGGCGTAGCGGAGCCTGAACTGTGAACCCTCCTGCCTCTACTTCCTGAGTGTTGGGGTTAGAAGCATGTTTGACTATTTCCCACTGGAGTTGACGACTGGACCCCACTAGACAAGCATCTTACCAACTGACCTTTGTCTCCCACCTCCCAAAAGCACGTCTAAAAGGAAGCTTAAAGTCCTGGCTGGCGACAGTTTAAAAAGGGATCTCCTGTTGTTGATGTTATCTTAAGGCAGAGATGTATTATGTAGCCCAATCTGTCCTTGAACTGTGTAGCCCAGGCTGGCCCTTTCCTTATGTGTGATCCTGCCTCAGCCTCCTGACTGCTGGGATAGAAAATCTATCATCATCCTGACTTCACAAAATTTTTTGAACATTTTATTTATTTTTATGTGTATGATGTAGAGGGAGGTGTTGATTCCCTAATTGGTTATTGATTGTGTTGATAAAGGAGGCAGAACAGACTGCTGGGCAAAAGGGAAAAGGTGGGATTTCCAGGTCCTGAGAGGAGAAGGGATGCAGGAAAGGAGGGGCTTTGGACCAGGTTTTGGAGAGATGACACAACAACCATGTAAGGCCTTAGGGCAACCAGAACAGGTGGTGGCCTCTGCCACTGGCAGATTGCTGATACAGGATAGCAGATAAGTTTAGGGCAATAGGTTCTACACCCAGCAATTGTGTTATCTGGCAAGTTTTAAAATATAAAACTGTCTAGTGTTTTCCATCGATGGAGCTAAGGTGGACAAGAGAAAAGAGAGCAAGTTTTTTTTTTTTCCCCTAATTTATTTGTTTGTTTGTAGATCTTTCTATGCAGCCCCAACTGGCTTGTGTAGACCAAGTTGATCTTGAACTCACAGAGTTTGCCTCTGTCTCTATAGTGCTGGGAATAAAGGCATGTGCCACCATGCCCAGCCTCTGACTAAGTTTGTAACTAAAGTGACGGGAATTCAAGGGAATTTTTTCTTTCTCTTTAGGTTCATTTAGTTGTATTAAGCTTACTTTGTATTACAACATAGAATTCACAATCTTCACAAAGATCATATTGCGGTTTTCTAGGGTATTTGCTGACTGACTTGATTCTTGAACTATGCAGATACTAAACTGAAGGAACACTGTGGTTGACTGTTTTTCTTAAATTTACTTTGAACCAAAAACCAGAGGAAAGCCCTGTAGAGAAATTGTGTTTAGTGAATCCTGGGTTTTACAAACAATCTTTAAACTTCTGTACTGTAACTTTTTTTTTTTTTTGGTCATGTGAGATAAATCATGAGACATAGCAGGTGATGACAGCAAGCTTTTTAATGATGGAAGTGCGAGAGCTCCACCTTTAAAGGGAATATCACCTCACCCTGTTCAAGGATTTTGGGTCCCAGTATGCCGATGAGAAGGGCTCCATTCGGAGCTGTAATCAGGATGGCTAGGAAGGCAACTGTCATCACAGCCTTCGCATATCCTTCCAAGTGGGGTGCCATGACCCTCGCTGTTTCTAGAGCCAGAGGACCTAAGACAGCCTGCGGTTGGGGATGACACAGGGGAAAAAATGTTGCTCAGAGTCAACACTTGATAAAAGTAAATGGCTGCTATAGATGCACACAATGAAACTGAGTGATAAAGTACTGGAAAGAAAAAAAATACAGGGTAATTTGTATCATTTAGTCATAATTGTATATCCTTCCTAGCAAATCTATCTAGAAGAAAGCGTCCTGAACAAATCAGAATGGGGAGAAGCAGGCAGAAGTGTTAAATTTAAAACATTTGTTCTAACTCATATGCGGAACACATGCCTCTACTTGTGTAAAAATGTTGGCTGGTGGTATAGTTTAGTGGTAGAGCACTTTCCTACCATGTGTAAGATCTTGAGTTTGAAAAAAAAATTGATACATTGTTTTTTCCAGTTCTTAACATTTGCACAGAGCACAGGGGACAAGGAGAAGCAGAATGAGCAGCTGCAAGCTGGGGGGGTGGGGGTGGGGCTCTTCTGCACAACTGCTTGCTTCTCGCCTTGCCTGCTTTAGGAAATAACGAAATGTATGAAACCACCATGTATCACTGGAAGTAGGTGTAACAAACAGACAGATAGGCATTCTTTTTATAGACCGATTGTTTCCTAGAATAAAACAGGTTATTACTGTTTGTGACTTAAAGGTAAGATAAAATAACTATAATATTGCTTGTGGATCAGCACTATATGCCAGAAATTATGCTGAGAGTTTTATAGGAATTCTTTCACCCACTCCCACCATACCGCCTTTTAGTAACTATGGTCATAGCCCCTTATATAAAGTGGGCAACTCAATGAGCTGCTGAGAGATGGAGGGGTAACCAGCTAATGACCGAGCAAGCAACAGAGCATTCAACACCAAGTCTGGCCTTAATGCCTTGAGTTCTAACTCTAATCATTTTGGGTTTCACAGAAATGTACAAGCTTCTATTTTGTAACAGCAAAATGGAGAAGAAAAAAAAAATCCCAGGAAAGCAAGGTCTTATGCTGCTGTGTTAACAGTTGAACAATAAGTAACAATACTGCTTAATATTAGGACAGATATTGCAGAATTGGATGACAGAACTACAGTCCTCACTGATTCAGTCATTTGTTTGTGTAGGCATGCAGGGCACCGTAACCTCTGTCCTGGCTAGGCTGTTTGTTTCTCAACTTGACACAAGTTAGAGTGTTGGGAAGAAGAACCTCAATTGAGAAAATGTTGCTATCATAGCGACTGTGGGCAAGTCTGCACAGCATTTTCTTGATTAATGAATGATGTAGGAGGGGGAGGGCCCAGCCCACTGTGGGAGGTGCTACCCCGGGATCCATCGGTAGTCTTGAATGGTTTATGGAAAGCAAGCCAGTAAGCAACATTGATTCTCCATGACCTTTGCTTTGGGCCCTGCCCCAAGTTCCTGTGCTGACTTCCCATGATGAGGTCTGTGACATCGAAGTCCAAGATGAAATAACCCTTTCCTCCCAGAGCTGCTTTTGGTCATAAACAGAAACCTTAACTAAGACAACGTTCTTTCTATCAGGTATGATGACAAGCAGTAGGGGAAATGAAAAAGGAAACAAATAAAATGACCCCAAAGACATGTAACATAAAACCAAGTATCTCTATGTGCTTGTGTGCTGGAGGGAGTATCAGGATGTGCAAAGATGTACTTACAAAAACCAATGTGTCTCCAGAGTCCTAACACTTATCTCTGTAGCAGCCAGTAAAATAAAAAAAGTCATATATTATGATATATACTTATTTAATTTTAAACTTTTTGTTTGTTTTAAGATAGGGTCTATATATGCAGCCCTGGCAGTCCTAGAACATGCCACATAGACCAGGCTGTCCTGGAGCTTACAGTGATCTGCCTGCCTCTGCCTTCCAGGGGTGGAATAAAAGTATATGCCCCCACACCTTGTTTATTTTATACTTTAGGGAAGTAGAAAAAGAAAGCATTTTCATAAAATTTAGAGATTGTTATTTTCTTCTCAATTTCAGAGTAATTGCTTTAAAAATAAACCTTTTAAAATTTTGTATTAAGTGTGCACGTGTGTACATGTTACATGTGTGTACACGTGTGCATACATGTACAAACATGTTCATGTGTGTATGTATATATACACATGTTACATGTGTATACATGTGTGTATGTGCGTGCATGTGTATACATGTATGTGTGCATGAGTATGTGTGTGTACATGTGTATGAATGTTTGTGCACATGGGGAGGACAGATGACATCAACCATGCTTCTCTGTCACTCTCTGCCTTATTCCTGGGAAACAAGTTTTACCGATGTGCTGGAGGCTGCCAAGCCACATTAATCCTCGTATCACCTCTGTCCCTGCCCTTCCTTCTCCACACCCAGCACTGAGATCACAGGCTCTGAAGCGAAGCCATTTTTCATGTAGGTGATGGGGACCGACATTCAGCTTCTAGACTTGCTTAGTAACACTCTTTCCCCTTGAGCATTCTCTCTAGCTCAGGGTTTGAAAATGTAAAGAACCAAACATGACAAAAGTTAGGTAAATTAGAGGATAAGTTGTGATTCTAGAAATATTTTTCATTTAGAACTTTTAAAACTTGTCAAAACTAAAATTCTTATAATGACAGTATGTTCCTACCTGGACTGTAGCTTTAGGGATCCATGATAAAGCAATAAACACTTTCTCCTTAAAACGGAAGTTAGCAAAAGACATCAGTACAAAAGTGGATAAAATTCGAACAAATAGTGCCAAACCCAAGGTAGCAAGGCACATGCCTATAACACACAAACAAATGTAAAAAGAAAAGCTATTTTTGCAACGAGAGAGGAATTTCTCTGAATTCTAATATTTCTGAAAATATTTTGAGGCTGTTGCTTCATTATATCTATTTTTAATTAAAACGGTAATTTTAATAAGTATAAAATAAAGATGAGGGGTGTAGGGTGTGCGTGTAGAGGTGTAGGGGTGTGCTGGGGTGTGCGTGTGCACTTACTCAGCCTGAGGTCTGTCCTGTCTCCCTCTATGGCTTCTCTGTGAGACTTACTCCTTGACTATACTGGCAAGCCTCAGGGATCCTGTCTGTCCTCCCAGGGTGGCTGAGACTGCCTCTGATGTGAGTGCTGGGGATCGATCAAGCCAAGTCCTAAGGATGGCATGACTAGTAATTTACCGGCCAAGCCATCCCCTAGCCTCTGCGGAGGCTTCTGTCTAAAGTCTTAGATGAGGTCGTGCTGGGGGAATCGTGAGAAGGACTGAGACATGTCATTCTGTCCACTCGATGGAATGTGTTTAAAGGAATGCAATCGGAAGCACCTGGCAGTGTCCAGTGTGTCCTGTAGACGCTCTCTAGGGATCACATGCGAGATAGGGATCACATGCCTTTGACCAAGAAATGCGCAAGGTGGGGGAAAAGAAAGAGGAAATGTGCTCAAGGTCATCTTTGAGGGTCTTTAACGCTCCTCAAATACACGGTATAAACAAAAATAAAGTCGTCATCATTTTTAAAATCTTGAATTTTCAACCTTCCGTGCTTTATGCAGTCTTACCAATAGTTTTTGATTCAAGGGATTCAACAGATACTTCTGTTCCCACTAAGCCAAAAAGAAGTGGCTGAAAAATATTCCACGTGTTTGCAACAATTTTTTGGATTCCAATCTAGAGGAAAGAGAAATATGCTTTAGTTCTTATAGCATGTAAAGATTACTGTACTTCAGAGTTTTTACATTTTTTCCTTTTTTTGGATTATTGTAGGCATAAATTTAGCTGCATTTCAGAAACTTTTAAAACTTAGTAAACTGGGTCAGGTGAGGTAACTCAGTGGTTAAGGGCACTGACTGCTCCAGAGGTCTTGAATTCAATTCCCAGCAACCACATGGTGGCTCACAACCATCTGAAATGAGATCTAATGCCCTCTTCTGGTGTGTCTGAAAACAGTTGACAGTGTACTACTCACATATATAAAATAAATAAATCTTTTTAAAAAAATAATAAACTGATGATACTTCATTTTTTTAGGAAAAGGTTAAAACCTAACTTTTGAAAATTGAATCATGTGTTTTGTTTGGTTAAGGATGTGCACACAGCTATACAGTATGTAGTGTCATCTCATCATTGTGTTCCAGAAAAGAAAGTCTTTAGAGACCTAGTAATACTCAGAGCGAGTCCTATGGGTGGAGACATGGCATGTAGGATGAGAACAGGCACAGCTCAGGCAACCACCTGAGCTTTCAAGGGCAGGCAAGCACCCTAATGACAATTCTGGAGCCCCAGCCCATGACACTGAAGTTAGATAGGTCATGAGCAGGCAGGAAGAAAATACGCTGGCACTTTCATAGGCCTGCTATCCAAGACATGTCGGCCATTTCAAAGTTGCTCTTAATAACTCTCCCATTCTGTTGACTGGAGTATAAATACCGAAAGTCTTCCCAAGTGATAATTTGTAGTATCTGTCAAAATAAAGACTTTTTTTAAACCCAGAAATTCCATTTCTAGGAGTCCATTCCTACACAATGCTTGTATATATGAAAAAGATACATGAAGAAATCTGTTCACAGCCATAATATTTTTATTTTAAAAATGAAATATATGTGTGTGTGTATACACACACACACACATAGTATTGCGTAAAATGGTCTATTTATGGGAATAAGCTGAATATTATTTAGGGGGTAGGGACTTTTGCATTCATCTGTGCTTTGATCTTTATAAATATGTTCCCTCTTTTGTACCACTGTTTTTATGCCATCAGTTGGGTGGGTAAACTGTCTCAGTGGGTATAGCTGCCTGCCACAAAGCTTGCAACCTGGCTTTGAGTCCCAGGACCCACCCACTGGAAAGAAACAAGTGACTTCTGTACATTGTCCTCTGACTTCCATGCCCCTTCCCATAAATGAATGTGATGATGGTTGTGGAGGTCAAAATAATAATGAAGCATAAATTAAACAAGTTCATCTAATGAAAGGAAAGCCAAAGATAAATAGTGAATAGCCTGTGAAGATTTCCCCGTTGGCTGACTTAAATACTAAGTAATATAATAGAATAAAAAAAACAAAACCAAAACAAACCAAGGTAGTTTGGGGTAGAGATATAGTAAAATTTAGGAACATGTTTTCATGGATGAATTGTAGAACTAAAAATTTGAAGACTAAGATAATTCATAAGAGCCGCATGATCAAGTCACAAAACACTTGGGGAAAACCTTGGTGTGGGATCACAGCTTCCGACTGCATTTACCTGTAGTTCAGAGTGGCTGCCTGCAACCCTAACTCCTCCATCCCTGCACTTTACTTCCTGGAGGAAGTGGGACATCTTCCGACCAGATGGAGGTGACTTCCTGAATACCCATTATATATTTCAAATTTCAGCTATTTTGTCTTTAAAAAAACCAACCAAACAAACAAACAAATAAAAAACCCCTCACCTTCTCTTTAGCCCATTTTTTTGCTGCCATGAACGACAATACTAGTGTGACTAGTCCTCCAGATCCATGTAAGCCAATGTGCTGGCAGCCTAAGACAGCAGAAATACACATACTCAGAACTAGGAAGGCTCGCCTCTGCGTAAGTCTCTCCTAGAAATACACATTTAGAAGTTGTTTTACATCAAACATATAAGATGTGCCATTATCTTTCTTTTTTTTACCCTTTGCTACAATATTTGTAAAGGTTATATCAAATAGTCAAATTGTTGAATTGATTTTCCATCAAAACTTCTGGCAGACGCAGAACCACGTAATAATTCATCCTGTATGAGACTTTTACCCTTTACACAGCTCTGACACCAACAGCAAAATGCTTACCAGACTTTACTTGAAAAGTGAGGAAAACAGTTCCTCCAACAGTGCGTTATTAAAAATAAGGATTACAAGATTTCTTTACTTAAAAGATTTGGTAACTTTGATGCAAATTATCAAATTACAAGCTGAGGCAGGAAAATGACAACTGTTGAGTTCAAAACCAGACTCAGCTGTACAGTGATTCTGTCTCAAAATTACCACCAACACCACCCACGACCTGGTCTAAAACCCCCGTCAAAGAGGATGGAGGCAAATCTAAATCAGAAAATATGGAAGAATAAATGGGAACTTATCTCTATTTCAAAGATGTTTGAGAAAAAATATTGGGAAAAAAGACTCACAAAACTGTCAAGCATCAATGGCTGTCTTAGTGAAAATTTGGATGGTGGAAGGGAAATGTGGATGGATGGAAGGGAAATGAGGGTCAGTGGAAGGAAGATGGCAATCATTTTTCACTGTTCTCAGTAGTTTAATTTGCCAGATCAGGACACAGTGACATTGACTAAGAATGCTTGGAAACAACCACTTTTAGGCTCTGTTTTAGGCAGACAGTAGGCACCAGGGCAGCTCTGGAGGAGTCTGAAGTACGGAACCTCACATTTCACAGTCCTTTCTAAAGTCGTCTCAGGAAGTTCTCTACGACACCCATGCTGTAGCTCGGATGTGGTCTGTGCCCCCAAAAGCCCTCGTGTTACAAGTTTGATTGGAGTGGTGGTACAGGGCACGGTGAGACCTCTGGAAGCCAGGGAAGCCTAAAGCAAGTTGTTGGGTTCCAGCCCCTCCCTGTTTTGGTTGTGTTCCAGTATGCTGCAAAGGTCCACTTGCCAGGGTGATGGGGTAGGTCCATAGCAGACTGCAGCTTCCCAAACCTTGCGTGTTACAGATTAAGCACCCGGGGAGTTCATTATAGCAACAGGAAGCTGATTATTGCACTAACATTCTACACACCATGTAAGTTATTATTATTTACCTGATCTTCACTTGGAAAATACTGAACAAAAACTCCCATAACAATTCCTACCAGCACACCAATAAGAACGTCCCGCAAGGACGATAGGACATTGCTAATCACACTACCTGTAAAGGCACAAAACAAGACAAACTTTTTACTGAGAAATATTTTCATGTACACTATTCATTAGAGAATAAGGCCTATGTGGTTCATGAGGAAGAATAACATTTCATAGAACAAAGTACAAAACTGGACCATTAATAGTGGCATGTGTGAAAATGTATTCAGATCTATCTGAAGTTAAATGTATACTCTTAATAATTTAATATAAACACACAACTAGAAATGTCCATTGTATAAATGGGTCCGAAAACAAAGAAATCATGTGTTCTTTTTTTTTTTTTTTAAATATTTATTTATTATATGTAAGTACACTGTGGCTGTCTTCAGACACTCCAGAAGAGGGCGGCAGATTTCATTAGAGATGGTTGTGAGCCACCATGTGGTTGCTGGGATTTGAACTCAGGACCTTTGGAAGAGCAGTCAGTGCTCTTAACCACTGAGCCATCTCTCCAGCCCTCATGTGTTCTTTTTGACCTATCATGGACCTATCAGACCACGTAAAGGAGCCAAGTGTGAAACGAGTGACAGGGACTCTGGCCTGGAGTTGGTCATGCTGAGTTTTGATATGCTCTATGCAAAATAAACCAACCATGTACACATAGATGGGACAACTTACCAGCAGAAACACATAAAACAACTGTATCCCAAGGTTAATCCTAGACATAGACAAGTCAATTAGGTTTTCAATATGTTTTAATATGAATAAATAACGTATATCCAGACTCACTGTGAATTAAAAACTAAACTAGTTAAAAACAAACAAACAAAAACCCCTTGATTCTCAATTTAAAGAATGGTTTGGCTTTACTCTGAGCATTGAATTGGCTAAACATATGCATGTGTTAGTAATCCGTTCCAGTCAGAAGGACAGACTGATATTGGTGAGAGACTGGCATGCGAATACTGAGCCTAGAGCCTGACAGACATGCCAACTGAACAATAACGAACAGCCTGAAAGCCTGCATGGAACTCTATAAGCCAACCAAGAAGACGTGACAGTCCAGACAGGTGGGAAGTCAAGAACACGTGGAAACAAAGAGGAACAGCTAGTATGTTGTGCCCTGGCAGCCCATCCCCCACTGCCAGGCTGCCACAGATCGGGGTAGGTATCTCACCTGCTACTTCTCCACTGAAAGGAAAAGAAAAGAAAGGGACAGTTTAGAGGTGGCCTTTGTCTCCTCTGTTCCTGCATACTCTGGATCCTTAAGAACAAAGGAGAGGTCGGAGGTATGCTCCTGAGCTGGAGAGCTTTTGAAATTGTGCCAAGCATACAAAGGAAAAGCATCAGAAGTTTGCAAATTCTTAGAAAATATAAGGTGAAGAGGAGGAAGAGCCTCCAAACCCATTTTATAAGGCCAGCACTATCTTGATGCCAAAACCAAAAGAAAACTACAAGCAAATATTTCTAATAAATATGCATGATTCTTCAATACGAGTTACCTAAGTTCAACAGCACATTAATTGGATTATACAACATGATCAAGTTGAATTTAATCTTGGAATGCAAAGGGGTGCAAATGCATTTTAAAAAGACTTCATTTATTTTATTCGCACTTCATTTACATTTAAGTATATGTACCATATGTGTGCCTGATACTTGTAGAAGCCAGTAGAAGGCATGGGATTGGCTAGACCCAAAGTAGAGATGGTTTTGAGCCACTATGTAGATGCTGGAAACCACAACAGGTCCCCTGGAAAGCAGCTCGTGCTCTTAGCGACTGAGCCATCTCTTTAGTCCCACCCCCCAAAAATGTTTCTTATCTGGGGTCAAGATACAAAACTCTTTCCTGTGATATAGTACATTCAAAGAAGAAGGGAGCCAGGCGTGGTGGCGCACACCTTTAATCCCAGCACTCGGGAGGCAGAGGCAGGCAGATTTCTGAGTTCGAGGCCAGCCTGGTCTCCAAAGTGAGTTTCAGGACAGCCAGGGCTATACAGAGAAACCCTGTCTCGAAAAACCAAAAGAAGAAGAAGAAGAAGAAGAAGAAGAAGAAGAAGAAGAAGAAGAAGAAGA
>NC_034593.1:122982744-123001355 GCF_900095145.1 Mus pahari | reverse complement strand
GGAGGAGGAGGAGGAGGAGGAGGAGGAGGAGGAGGAGGAAGAAGAGGAGACAGAAATCACAAGACCACCTTGTTCAATGCAGCATTTGACAAATCCAACAATCTTTCATGATGAAGTTACTCAGAATGGAAGCAATTTACCTCCTGATAAAGCCCTAGAAGAAAAGCCTGCAGCTAACTTTATATGGACCAGTGAAATGAATTTTTTCTTTTAAAGATCAGAAATAGGATGATCATGACATTTTCCCCAACTCTATTCTCAAGGTACTGGGAGTTCTAGCCAAAAATAATAGGCAAGAAGAAAAATAAAAGGCATCCAAATTGGAAAGGAAAAAAAAATCTCTCTTAAGTGGACTGACCTTATATACAGAAAACCTTAAAATCTGGGGCTAAAGAGATGGCTCAGTGGGTCGTGTTGCCCTGCAAGCCGGATGATCTGAATTGGAATTCCAGAACCCACATTAGAAAGCCAGATGAAGTATTACTGTAGACATTTGTAACCCTAGTGACCATTAGAGAGAGGGAAGGTAGAGATGGCATTTTTGAAAGCTCCAGGCTCAGAACTTAGTGAACAGAGCAGTGAACAATGAGACTTAGTCTCAACACAAGGTCCAAGGCCAGGACTGACACCTGAAGCAGTTCTCTGATTCCACGCGCATGCCATGGCATATCTTTCACCCGCATCCGTGCACACACATGTACACAATGAGACACAAAGAGAACATTCTTCAGATGCCTGTTAGTGATCTGTGTCTCTTCTTTCACGTCTAATTCCAGTCTGTAAGCATGAGTCATCTGCAAACAATCTAGATTTACTTTTCTCAATTCTGGAGAGCAAGAAGGCAAACATCACTAGCTTTGGAATCTGGTATAAGTCTTTTCCTCCCAGGTCCTCTTCTCTGCAGTCTCCCGAGGAGGAAGAGCTCCAGTGGTACCTTTGGAAAGCGCCTGTGAGGACTGCTCACTCTCATCATTCCCTAGAGGCCAGAGCTCAGATGTCACACTGTGAAATCTGGAGACATGTAAACTTTCAGACTATAGCAAGGGCTTCCTCTTTCATTTTAGTCGGAGGCATTTTCTTGTTCTTGAGTTACAGTTTGTCCACATAATCTTCATGTTATCAACCCATCATGTGACAACATTCTCCAATTTCAAGTGCCGTACTTCCACTCTGGTTGGTGTGGTATGTACATTTCTAAGTTTAATATCCATATTATACCAATATTTGCTTTTGTAGCTGGTGAATGTTAGTGTTACATCTAAGAAACTATTGCCAAGCTCAATGTCATAAAGCTTCTCCTTAATTTTACTCTTTTGTGGAAGGACATGAAATTTCCCCATCACAATTTGCAGAAGATACTTTCCTTTCTCCATTAAGAAACCAAGAGTGGCCAGGCGTGTTGGCACACGCCTTTAATCCCAGCACTCAGGAGGCAGAGGCAGGCGGATTTCTGAGTTCAAGGCCAGCCTGGTCTACAGAGTGAGTTCCAGAACAGCCAGGGCTACACAGAGAAACCCTGTCTCAGAAAATGGAAAAAAAAAAAAGACCAAGAGTGGTGGCTCATACCTTTAATCTAGTACTGGGGAGCCTGAGACAGGAGAATTGCAGTAAGTGGAAGGCTAGCCTGGGCCACATAGTGAGTTCCAGGCCAGCCTGGGCTAGGCAGTGAGACTGTCTCAAAGCAAACAAAATTAAAGCAGAAAGGGAAGAAAACACTTAGTCCAGATACAGATATTTCTACATAAGATACTCAGCCAAGTTATTATTTTAATAGTAAGTATTGTAGTCAATTACAATCTTGTACAGGTTAGTAATTCTGAAGCACTAACACTATACAATCACTCAAAATGACAAAAAATATTCCCTGGACTGTTATGTGTAACTAGTCCTAGTTGTTTGGTAGCCTTGACAAGTAAGACAATGAATTCCATGCCAGCTACTGTAACAACAGCTATCCTGTCTCAAGACAAACTATTTTTTATATGAAAAGTATGTTTGTGATAATAAAGTTAACAGCAAAATAATTTAGATTATGTGTAGCAATGAATGGTAAAAACTGGAGCTGTTAAAGGGTTGGAAAGATGGCTCAGCAGTTAAGGGCACTGGCCTCTTTTGCAGAGGATCTGGGTTCGGTTCAAGACCCCCATGGTGGCTAATAACCATCTGTAACTCCAGTTCAAATGATCCAACACCCTCTTCTGGCTTCTGTGGGCACTGAACACATGCGGTGCACAAACATACAAACAAACATAGGCAAAACACACATGAACATAAAAATTTTAAAAAATCAATAGAAATTGAAAAAATTAGGACTGATGGGCTGGCTCAGCAGGTATAAAAGCACTTGCCACGCAAGCCTGGCATTTGATCCAATGCCCAGGACTCGGGATTGAAAGGAGAGAACAGGGGTGGAGATGACTCCAGAGCTAGGACGGACAGCCTGTTCAGAGGCTGAAAGTCGTTTTTAGCATTTGCAGTGGGCAGCACACAGCTGCCTGTGATTGCAGCGCCACACCTGATGTTGTCTTTGAACTCTGAGGGAAGCCATATACAGGTAGCAAACATATACATTAAAAAAAAAAAACTTAAAATAAAAAAAGGAGAGAACCAAGTCCTGAACGTTGCCCTCTGACCTCTACACATGGCCTGTGCATGCATCCCATATCCCCTACCCCTACCCTATCCGCCATAGTACCAATATATGAAGTAATAAAGTCAAAAATAAAGGGGCCAAAAATAAAAAGCACAACTCTCCACTCCCTAATGGTGGGACTCTAACTGCTTAGATGCTGTCCCAGTGGACTGTAATGCCATAAACAATTAGAGCCTGTTACTGGCCCCTCATTCCTAATGGTCAGTTTTAAGGACAGTGGCCTTTTTCAACTTACAACTTAAAGCTAGTGAGCTGCCCTCCTGAACTCTATTAAAATGCAATTGCACATATATGGCCCAGGAGGCAAGGCCAAAAAACTTCTCTTAACTGCTACATAAAAGGACAAACTCCCCCTCAAGAGTACAACACTTTCTTTTTGAGAATTATCTTGCTGTGCTTCTCGCTGGTAAATACTTTTATCTATATGCCACAAGGTTTCCCTGCCAACAGTATGGTCAATGTTCAGAGATTTTTTAAAAATAAGAACAATGGCAGAAGGTTAGGGGGATGGCCCTATTAGTAAAATACTAGATGGCAGGTCTGAGAAACTGATGTGGATCCTCTGCATGTAAAAAAACAGGTATCTCTAGTCCCAGGCCTGAGAAGGTAGACACAGGAGGATCTCTAGAACTCACTGGCCAGTCAGCCTTGCCAAACTGTTGAGCGGCAGGCACAGGGAAGGATCCTGTCCCAACAAATAAAATGGAGAATGACTGAGGGAAACATCCAATGGCAACCTCTGGCCTCCACATGCACCTGTGTACACACATGCACAAGGCTACACATGCACACAGGTACACACTGAGACACAGAAACACACAGAAAAGTGAGAGACAGAAAGAGAAGAGAGGTGAGAAAGAGAAGGTTTATATAATAAGGCTGAGAAATATATCAGGATGGCAATTACAGATTTTATTATCTTAATTTTCCAATTTTAAAAACAGGAGACAGAGTCTAGCTGGCCTTGAACTCCTGGGTCATGTAATCCCCTCCCCTTCTCCTAAAATGCTGAGGATGCAGGCCTACTACCACACCCAGCTCTTTTCACACCACTTTTCAAACTAAAACCACCTTAATGCTTCCACAACACAGACAATGGAACTTTAAATACTGCAGATAATCCGAGCATTAATGCCTGTGGACATGCTCACTTTTGAAAATATTCTTAAAGCCAAGAATTCCACATAGCACTTTTGAGACCTGATTTTCTTGCTATGTGTTTTCCACCCAATTCTGTGGTTATCATCTCCGTCAACAGATTTTCAACAACGACATAAATATGTCTTCAGAAGGGCAGCCTCTGTGCTCACTTATCTTCCTAATGAGCATGTCCTGTGTTAGAATGGCACCTTCTGGCATTCTCACCTTGGCCATTAGGGTCTTTGTCAGCTTCTCACTTCAGGTCACCTCACTCACAGCACAGCAGTTATTTGGCTGGAGAGCCTGGTGCTTTCTGTGCCTAATGCCAGCAGTGTTGCCAATTCCCCAAGCTCTAGGAGGGCCAAGGGGTCACTCCTCCTCCAGGTCTTGTCTAGAGTTATGTGATGTTCCAACACCATGACGGCCAGAACCACCATGGCCACAGACAGTGCTATGCCTTTTCAAGTCTTAGAGTACTTGCTGGGAGTGTTGGGGGTAGAAGCCGGGGTTGAGGGACTTCTGGCTGTGACGGACTGACTTCATGGTAAACTTCTTTCAAAAAAAGAAAATTGTGTCTGCCAATCCAACTCTGAAAAACAAGCATTTAGTTTACACGGAAAGGCATCTGCAATTTCATCCATCCAGAGTCCGAGGAGAAGATGCAACTTCCTTTGCAAATCACTTCAGTTCCCTGTACTGGTCAAAGCTGAATTCTACATTCCAGTTGGGCTCCCATCTGTTTCCCCCGTGAATGCTTTGAGCATATTGTCTTTCCAGGGCCTCTAATCAACTGGAATTCCAGTGTATTCTCCTTGGCTGTGTGGACCTAACACTTATTGTGTCTAGGTCACCCCAGTGGGTTCTCAGCAGCGGTGAAGCCTAGGCACTACAGCACCCATGACAGCATAGCCTCTAGTGATATGATGGTGGCTTTTTGCACTTCACTGCAGTCTGGGCTCTCTGTGAGCCCAGTTTCTACTTTCACAGTATCTGCCAAACTGGTCAAGACGAAATACTAGCTTGTGAGTCTGAACTGGTGCATTAAGATTTCTGCCTTAACACTACCAAAAGGGCACTGTTGGCCCAGCTTTGAAGGTTTGAATTGTCTTAATACCAAGGAGCATGTTATTAGGATGCTAAACAACATACATCTGAAAAACAGTCAATGTATTAGTAACACTATTAATACTACTGCTTATAATTTACTTAGTGAAAACTGACAAGATTCCAAAGCACCAAAACTAGATCAATGTCAAAGATGAAGATAAACTAATTAGAAAAGTTCAGCACAAAAATGAAGTCATTTTGTTACACATTATTTGGGGGCTTTTGGAGAATTTGTAGTATTTTTTAATATTTTTTTTTTCGAGACAGGGTTTCTCTGTATAGCCCTGGTTGTCCTTGAACTCAGAATTCTGCCTGCCTCTGCCTCCCGAGTGCTGGGATTAAAGGCGTGCGCCACCATGCCCGACTTGTATTTTTTAATTTTTAAAAGATCTACTGAAGCACCTTACCTGGTCAAGATGAGCTTTCTATGAAGAATAAAGAGATATTAAAGCCTTGGTTAATAAACACAGAAGGAATGTCATAAACCCAGCATAAGGACTACAGAAAAAGGTTGTAATTTTATTTACCCGAGGAAAAGACTATGCTCAAGAATGTGTTGAATCCAGTGATGGCCACAATATCGTCCATACTGCTAGCAGCCACTAGTAAGGTCGGGATGCCTTTCTCAATACCATATCCATTCTCTTGCAACATTAGCATGTTGGGAACGACAACAGCAGGAGAGACAGCGCCTAGGACAAAACTGAAAGACAGACTTTGAGAACCCATCTGTCCGTTTAGGCAACTGGTATTTTGTTGTTCATTTCACAGGACATCATTATGCTTCTGAGTGGAAGTCATTTCATCATGATAGGGCACTGTGCATGTTATTTAGTGCTGGGTAAAACTTCACAAAGATGTGTCTTAAGAAATTGGACGGAGCACAAATTGTAGGCCTCTCCTCTAGCCTTACATCATTTAAAATGAAGATGTCAATACAATTAGAAAATTTGTAACATAACTAGCAGCCAACAGGAGACTCCTCAAGGGATAAGAAGCCAGTATTTCAAGTGCAATCAACACAGGAGGATTTCAGAAGGGAAAAACAAGCCTAATGTGTCTACACATTGCTGCAAAAGATATGTTACGGGGCTGGTGAGATGGCTCAGTGGGTAAGAGCACCCGACTGCTCTTCCAAAGGTCTGGAGTTCAAATCCCAGCAACCACATGGTGGCTCATAACCATCCATAACAAGATCTGACTCCCTCTTCTGGAGTGTCTGAAGACAGCTACAATGTACTTACATAAAATAAATAAATAAATCTTTAAAAAAAAAAAAAAGAAAAAAAAAAGATATGTTACCCATTTAAAGGCACTGTAACTGCACACAGTGGATGCTCTACTTACATAGTGACTCTACCACTTCATAATCCCACCAGCAAAACACATTGTTTCTCCACATCCTTGCCAATATTATACATACATGTAAGCCTAATGTATGCAGAGATATATTTTTTAAATTTTGTTTTCTAATACTTACAGATGACAAACATTTCAGATGCTTGTTGGCCATTTGTATATTTTCTGTGGAGAAATGTCTTTGGCGCGCGTGCGCGCGCGCGCGCACACACACACACACACACACACATGCTTCTTGTGAGAAAGTGTCTTACTCTGTATCCCAGACTGGCCTTGAACTCAAAACAACCTTTCTAAGTACTGGAATTATAGGCACAAGGCCCCATGCCTAGCTAAATAACTTTTAAAAAGTTGAGTTGTAGAATTCTTTATATATTGAAGATACTAAGTTCCTAGCAGGTATATGCTTTTTACATATGTACAACTCATTTTGGATACTGTTTCATTATCTCAGCAAAAACTTTAAAAGTATGATATAACTACCTTAGTCAATATTTGCTTTTATTGCAGGTAAACTCAGTTACTTCCCCCCTCCCCCGAGACAGATTTTTTTCTGTATAGCCCTGGCTGTCCTAGAACTCACTCTGTAGACCAGGTTAGGCTTGAACTCAGAAATCTACCTGCCTCTGCCTCCCAAGTGCTGGGATTAAAGGTATGTGCCACCACTGCTCGGCCAAAATTCAGTTTCATACTCAAGATATCATTACCAAACTCTAACCTGGGAAGTGAGAACTTCATTGTTCAGAGAGGCAAAACCACATGGGGTATGGCTGTTAAGTGCATCAGTTTTACTAATCCAATTCACAATTTCTTAGCTTGTATTTGCTGGGGATATTGTAACATCTGCAGTGACGTCTACAATTCTCACAAAGGTAATCTGCTCCATATTATGTTAGAAGGCTCATGCATCTTTCAGTGAAGGAGAGTTTGAAGTTGTCTATTTTTTTGTTTGTTTTGAGACAGGGTCTCTTTCTACAGCGCTGGCTGTCCTGGAATTTGCTAGGTAGACCAGGCTGGCCTTGAACTCACAGAGATCCCCCATCTCCACCTTCAGAGAGCTAAATTAAAAGCGTGCACCATTACACCTGGCTGTGGCTTTCTATTCTACTAGACCATTTGAAGGTTCATTGAGTAATTAACTGCAAAAAAAATTTTTTTTTGTAATTTTCCCAAATATTTTTTTTAAATACATATGTTTTTAAAAAGGATTTATTTCATTTATATCAGTACATTGTAGCTGTCTTCAGACATACCAAAAGAGGTCATCAGATCCCATTACAGACGGTTGTGAGCCATTATGTGGTTGCTGGGAATTGAACTCAGGACTTTTGGAAGAGCAGTCAGTGCTCTTAACCGCTGATCCATCTCTCCAGCCCCAGTTTTCCCAAATCTTATATGGCTTCATTTACATAGCATTTTCTACTGAGAGCTTTCTTAACACATAACTTATATAAGAATCCAATTCTAGGACTTTTACTTCTAGAAAACTTTGGCTATCTGGTTTAATCAAAGTGTCCTTTCTCCTTAACACATAAGTAGAACAGGTAGCATTCTCCAGTTATTGCAAAGTCTAAAATATGTAAATACCTAACCATTAAATAATATGAGATTTGGAGGAAAATTGTCCTAGTTTGGTTTCTATTTCTATGATAAATACCATGACCAAACTTAGCCTACAGACCAATTTGAAGGAGGCATTTTTCTTTCAGTTGAAGATATTTTCTTCCTAGATGACCCCTGTTTACGTCAGGTTGACAAAAACAATCTACCAAAAAAAAAGTGAGCCCTTGTCAACTTGATGGGCCAATACATTACTATTAAGCCATAACCTTTCCTTTCTTGCTTATCCCCAAGATTTCATGTTATGAATATCATAATATAAATCATATTCCAACTATCTTTAAACCTCACTTTAGAGGCAGGTGAGATCAAGGACCACCTGGTCTGCAGAGTAAGTTCTAGACTGGCCAGGACTACATAGTAATATCTTATCTTAAAAAGAAACACTTTAAATACAATCTTTTATGCTGGCCATCCTGGTACACACCTTTAATCCCTGCACTCAGGAGGCAGAGGTAGGCAGATCTGAGTCCAAGGCAAGTCTGGTCTACATAATGAATTAGGACAGACAGGCCCACACAAAGAAACCCTATCTCAAAAAACTAAAAAAGACAAAAAAAAAAAAAAACCCAAACAAACAAATGAAAAACAGTTTACTCTTTTAAAAATATGCAAAATTTCTTTAAAACTCCAAAGTTTCTGTGTACTCACCTGTAAAATAAATAAATAAATAAATAATAAATAAATAAAACAAGTTAAATAATCCTTATTCTAGAAGAGAAGAACTAGGGTATAGCCACACTCAATCCAAAGCAAAACCGAAGTCCAACAGTGTAAAAAGTCCAGCTCTTGGCATCTGGAATCCACTCATGATCCTCTAGGCTCCAATGGTCTTGCAGCCCCATGTCACTGGCTCTGCCATCTACAGCACACACAGCTTGTCTCATAGGCTCAAGCTGGCTCCATCCCACATCTGTCCCAATTCTTGGCAGCCATCCTACTGTTCTTGCATTTCCAACATGTGGTTATCTCACAGGCTGCATCTTTACCAGTGGCCTCTTTCAGACTGCATGTTCCCAGGCTACAGTCTTTCACCATGAGCCCTCCAATTCCGGGGTTTCCACTACAAGCTGAACCTTCACCGCTGGACTTTCTTGGCCCTTCACAGTGCCAAGCTCTCCATAGGCCCTTCATGCAAAACCATGGCCACCTGGGAAACTCTTACATATTACCAAGTTAAGCTGTCTGCATGAGAAACAGCCTTGACCCTCTCTGGACCACAACTTCTGTGTGCTGACACTTGGGAAATATGCTGAGATTTCACACAGTGAAGCAGATCTCTTCTATTTATTTATTTATTTATTTATTTATTTATTTATTTATTTAATGTAAGTACACTGTAGCTGTCCTCAGACACTCCAGAAGAGGGTGTCAGATCTTGTTACGGATGGTTGTGAGCCACCATGTGGTTGCTGGGATTTGAACTCCGGACCTTTGGAAGAGCAGTCGGGCGCTCTTACCCACTCAGCCATCTCACCAGCCCAGCAGATCTCTTCTTAATCACCACTGATTTCTCAGCCCCAGGGAGTATACCCATTAACCTAGTAATCGGCATAAAGCAAAGGTTTGACTTCAGTGGTTCAGGTCTCTTTTCATCACCATTGATTCTTCAGCTCTAGCTGATCGTCTTAATAGAAAATATTACATGAATGGCCTAGGTAGAGTCTTTGCTTCCCTTTGAAACTTTACAAGCCAGGTCTCCATTATCTGTATCCCTTTCAGCATCCCCATCTTCCAAGATCCTTCAACAATTCATCAAGCTCTGAGCACCAATGGCTTTTCTAGCCCAATGTCCCAAATCCCATCCACATCCTCTCCCAAACAATATAGTCAGGTTTGTCATAGTAATACTCCATGATACTGGTACACATTTCTGTCTTAATTTGGTTTGTACTGTTTTGGTAAAGACCGTGACCAAAAGCAACTTGGGGGAGGAAAGGGTTTTATTTAATCTTCTGGCTCACAGTCCATCATGGAGAGAAGTCAGGGCAGGAACTCAAGGCTGGAACCTGAAGGCAGGAGCTGATGAAAAGACAATGCTCACTGCTTGCTGGCTTGCTCCTCATGGCTTGGTGCATCTACTTCTTTATGGTATGCAGGACCACCTGTCCAGGGAGGTCACTGCCCCCAGTGGGTTAGTCCCTTCCATATCAAGCTTTAGTCAAGAAAACACCCCATAGACTTGCCTACAAGCAATATAATGGAGGAACTTTCTCAACTGATGCTCCCTTCTATATAATCCTATTTGTGTCAAGCTGACAAAAAGCATAGCCTGTATAAATCATGAAATATAAAAGTCTGGTATCAGAGGAAAGGTAGATACTGTACAGGGAGCAACCAGAACCCGACTTTTACTGCAGGAGTCCCCTAAATAATAAAAATACACAGACTTGGCCAATAACACTCTAAGTACAGTTCTCAGACATCAGCAATTCATCTACAAAATGTAAAATCCAAATAGATATAGCTCAAGGGTAATTCAAAGCAGGAATAATTAGCAGGCAAAATTTTCCATTCAGTTCTATAAAAGTCTATGCAAACAAACTCTGTGGGTACCAGACACGCACACGGTGCACATTCATTCATTAGGCAAGCACTCATAAAATAAAAATAAATACATCTTTAAAACAAACAAAAATCCACATTAAATGCACAAATATGTGTGTGTATGAATACTACATTTTCTATAGACTAGCAATGGATAATTTTAAAGTTAAAAAAAAAAACACTTTGCTGGGCCTGGTGGCATACACCTTTAATCCCAGCTGTAGGAAGGCAAAAGCAGGCAGCTCTCTGTGAGTTTGAAGCCAGCTTGGTCTACAGTGCGCATTCAAAGACAGCCAGGGCTCTTACACAGAGAAAGCCTGTCTTGACAATGCAAAAAGAAAAACGATAAATAAATAACCCAACTTTATAAGAGTATCAAAAAAACAAAAATACTTAGGAATCAACCGTAAAAGCCAGTATCATATTTACATTAAATACCTGCAAACTATAAAACATTGATTGAAAAATTAAGTAAGCTCTCTATTCTTCTCTACCCTTCTACCCGCTTCGCTGCTCCCCACTCCCGCTTAATAAACCTCTCCCACGTGAAACACCTTGAAAAAAAAAAAAAATTAAGTAAGACTCAATTCAATAGATAGGTCAGTTCACCATCTTAGATTCTACAATGTGTAAGGTAACCAATTCGAAATTATCTATAGAGTCAATTCAATCACATTAAAAATCCAAGAAGCGGGGGCTGGAGAGATGGCTCAGTGGTTAAGAGCACTGACTGCTCTTCCAGAGGTCCTGAGTTCAAATCCCAGCAACCACATGGTGGCTCACAACCATCTGTAATAAGATCTGATGCCCTCTTCTGGTGTGTCTGAAAAAAGCAAGAGTATACTCGCATACATAAAATAAATAAGTAAATATTTAAAAAAAAAAAAAGAAAAAAATCCAAGAAGCTATCTTTAAATAATAATTGACAAACTAATCTAAAATGAGTGTGAAAATGGAAAGAACTCAGAACAAATAATCCAATCCTGTAAAATACTAAATAGTTATTATATATAAGTATAAATAATGATTTTCTGGCAAAGCCATTACAGTGCAGTAACTGGTGTGGGGACAAGTATAAACTCTTGCAGAAAAGCAACGCAGCTGCACCTCGGCTCCTGCCTCACAGAACAAAATGAAAATGGCCTGACAGTGGCCAATGCACTTGCCTAAGCCTAAAAGCTTGTATTAGGAAGCCTGTGATATTCTACAAATTGAACCAACCATAAAACAGAAAACAAAAATCAAATTTTAAATTTCCTCATTGAGACACTGTTAAAAATGAATGGGGAGATTAGGAAGCCACATGCCAACAGAGACAAAACAGAGCCAGGCAGGAGGGAAAGATTCACGAGATTTGCTGTGGTGCGCAGGGACAGGTGATACGTGGCATTCTTGAGCACTCCTGAACGAGCAGTGTGCATCTTTCCCCCACCAACACATAACTGTCAGGCCATACACACTGAGGTCACATTTAACCATGTCGTGACCCATGTGTGTTTCTAGGTAGCATGCTGTATATCACCACTGCTCACTCTACCTGCCTATTTAAAACAAACAAATGTTTTGTCTTGTGAACTTAAAAAAAAAAAAAAAGAAAGAAATCTGAGCCCAGTGGTGGTGGCACCATGCCTTTGATACCAACACTAGGGAGGCAGAGGGTGGTAATCTCTGGGTTCAAGGCTGGCCTGGTCTATATTTCAAGATGGCCAGGCTACACAGAGAAACACTGTCTGAAAAACAAAGAAATCTGAATGTTTTCTACTTTCAACCTTTTAACTTAAACATTTTCAGTCTTTACTTTATTTGACATGTACTGGAAGAAAAAATATCAAAATGTAGTTTCTCCTCAAATAATATTCTAATTTCCTTAATATGCTTTTTGACTAAAACTTCCTTAACCTGACTTGAAATGTCACCTTATGATAAGTGTCAGTCACACACATACAGGGCTGAGCATGGAAACCCTGTGTTCAGACTACAATACACTCCCTACAGGCTGTGTAACTTGAAGTGATTCATCTATCCCATAACTGTTTTTCCATCTGTAAAACTGAAATAATGCGAGACTGAAACCATCATGACAAACGTAAAAAGGAGCTAACATGTGAGAAGCTCACAGAAGAATCAGCAAAGTCTTCAAAGATGCTCATTCACTGCTGCAGTAAGTATGGGATATAAAGTGAGACGCTAACCATTTCCCATGGTAATTTCTGGTGTCTGAGATGGGTACAACCTCTGACTGGAGAGACAGGGTCCTCATCTTCTGATGTGGCAGTGTCACTTGGAGAAGCTGCCTGGTGCTTCCTGTGCTCAAGGAACTCAATGGGACTTGAATGCTGTATCTGAAAGTTAATAGCTTAAAGACAGAATTTGAAACCATAGAAGTTAGAGAAGAATGAGAAGGACTCAGACTGGCCCTACATCATTACTATACTTAAAGGCTAGGAGAGAGAAAAGGATGACTGTTAGAGAAAACAGGAAGAAAGGTTTGGCAAGTTAGGGATGGTTATGGACCGAACTGTGTCCCCTGTCCTCACAAATCCACATGCCAAGCTGACCAGCAATGAGGCTAGATTCAGAGAGAAAGCCTTCCAAGAACCAGCTAAAGGCAGTCATAAGGTAGGTGGCCCTGGATCAGAGGCTCAGGGCTTCATCAGATCAGGAAGAGACCACAAGGATGTCTACAAGGAGAGGACAGGCCATGGAAAGGCGCAGAAAGATGGTCGCAATCTGAAAGGCAGACAGAGAGGCTGCAAGAGACATCAAAGCTGCCAATCTCGTCACCTCGGCTTTCCAGTCTTCAGAACTTTGAAGAATAAATTTCTGTTCTTTTAGTCACTATTTAGCATTATGGAAGGAATGAAAAAGCAAGTCACATATTAGAAGGAAAAATTCGGATTGTATAACCTAGATGAAAGACTTGGTCTAGATATAAACAGAGAGAGAGCTGGAGAGATGCTCAGCAGTGAACAGCACTGGCTGCTCTTCCCAAGGGTCTGGGCTGAAACTCCAGAGTGTACAAGGCAGCTCACAATCATATGCAACTCCATTCCCAGGGGATCTGATACCCTCTTCTCACTTCTGTGGATGTAGCATGCATGCAGTGCACAGATATACATGCAGGCAGAACACTCATACACATAAAATAAAAAGAAATCATTTGAAATTCAGTAAGAAATCAAGGAGCAACATTTTTAAAACTGGCAAAAGATTTGACTGTCATTTTACCAAAGCAGTGCACGGGTAGTTCCAGTACATAAAGCAGTGCTTAGTGCCGGTGCTTACAAGAGAAACAGAAGCTAAATTCCAAACAGAGAGCCATGCTGTGAGTGAGTCGGTAGTGTCAGTGCAGAGGCCTGGCTATACAATATTCAGAGCATCTAAAGCTTTAATCAAAAACATTTAACTGTGTAATTTCATGTTATGAGGAAAGGAAAAATATTACCCTAGTAGGAACCCCCATTGCCAAGGAAAGTTCATAATGAAGTGGGAGAAGAGAGCAGCTGAGCACGCCTCTAGGAAGCATGGGCCAAATGACAACCGCAGACAAACTCCCTTCAGATGCTTCAAGGCCTGAAACCGAAAAGGTTGCATTTAGATCATTACAAAGGCCAACAAGGCAATTACTTAAGCAAACATTATAGCACACCATTTCTTTAAGGGATAGCAATTCACCCTTGATAATGTGCATCTATAGTCACTAATAAAGATTTATTTCTCTATTATTTCTACCTTCTTTAATTTTCCCACTGCACATTACAGTGACAATATCCCATTGGCTTTTCCCCACCAGTTAATTGGTGGTGAACTATTTAATAGAAATAATAATAATAAAAAAAGACTAACATGTCAAAAGTAAAAAAAAAAAATCAATATATTTCAAAAGGAAAAAAATTTCTATTTTCTTTATGGCTCAATCACCACTAGTAATAATTATTTACCCTTTTGGTATAATTTCACTAACTCTATATATACAATTCCCACACTTATTTCTGTAGCTATTATGTCCATGATAAGTCACCGTTCAATAATTCAAACAGATTTCTTATCTCCAGATTATAGTATTTTAAGAAATATTTTAAATGAGCTTTTGCAATAATATAAAGTTAATCATGAACATATTTATACATAATCATAAAACAAATTATTGAATTTTTTGATATCTCTTTGAAAAAAGAGAGGAAAGGAAGCTTTTACAGAATTACCCTATCCTTTGTTAACCGGAAGAAAATAGTGCCTAGCCGATAGTCTCTCAGTTAACTACTAGTAGTCCTGCCTAAGGCGCATCTATTTCTATGCACGTTACTACAGATGATCACTAACAGAGGTCTTATATCAGTGATTTTTCTTCATAGAAATGCTGATGGCTGGAAATAGAAATTATGAAACCACCATTTGGTCAAGTCTTTGATCTTTATCTTAGTTTAATGTCGACTCTACTTAGAACAGCTATGCCAAAAATCTTGCTTCTTTTCATTTCTGTTATTTTCTAATATGTAAAAGAATTTTTACTCAAAACTGAATAGGAAACTTACCTGTGGATCCAGTCCAAGCCCAGCTCGTACTAGGATAATAGTAAGGGCAGTGTTTCTTAGAACTGAAGACCATGTGGTAGGAATATGGACAAATTCATAAATAATCGGAACATTCCTGATGGTGAAACCAGCCAGTAACATCCCTAAGGCAGGCGGGAGGAAAAGAAAGCAGAGAGCATAGTGGATCTGATTAAGCCGATCTCTCTAAGACGGAAATGCGGGGTAGGTTGCATACAAGCAGAAGTTGTGCATGGGTAAAGGAAAGCAGAGCAGACATGTGCAGATGTGGTGCAGGTGCGGTATGGTTAGCAATGCAGTGGTGCCAGGACACAGACATCAAGGGTGAGAGTGAAAATGAGAGGCAGAGGTCAGATCCGGGAAGGCTCTTCCACTTTGGCAGAGTCAGGGGCTGAGAAGGTTTTATAAAGGAATTGACACAAGAGTTGCCGTTTTTAATGCATTGATCTTGGGGAATTAGCCAGTGATTAAACAGGCCACAGACATCAGTAAGAGCTATGTTACTGTTCATGGAAAAGTTAGAGACAGAAGTTGTGGAGAAGGGGGTAAAGAGTCAGTAAATATTTAGAGAGATTTGGATGCAAGTGTATCGTGGCCATGTTAAGAGGTACTGAGACAATCTCTTCAGATGGTGCTTTGCCTAGTTAGACGTATTGGTTACGTAGAAGATATGAGACCTTAGAAAAAATGCTCCTACTAACTTTCCTGTCCACCTGCAGATCACAGAGCACTAAGATGAAGAAGTGATACAGGAGTGTCAGATTGACATATACAACAGATGCTCAGACACAACAGATGATGCTCACACAGCTTACACAGTTCTCACAGGGCATGGATGCAATGTTTTAGTTTCATGACATGTACAAAACTTAAGCCTTTTCTAAATTTTCTTCCTTCTAGAATGCATTTTAAACTAAGCTTACAACGAATTAAATATTAAAATAATGTCAATAATATATTCAGTATCTGCAAATTACTTTTAAAATTAGACTGTAAAAAAAATCTGTGTGTAGAGCATAAATCTATACAGAAAGCTATATATACATAAACAGTAAATGTATATAATTACAAGTTAGATACCTTATTAGATAAAATTATAAATATATAATGTTCAGAATTTACAAATTATTAACATAGAATACAGATGATTATACACTTACCAAGAAGAGGTGGGAGGGGAGGCACTACAGGTATTCTAATGACTTCTAAAATTTTACCCCCAAGGAAAGCACTGTAAAAAATAACTACAAGTCCAAACAAATTTCCACCAGGGAGAACTTGTTGACCTATAAGGGCCCAGAGTAGAGTCCATAATGCAATGAGTGCAGCTCCTGAAATATAAAAAAAATTACATCTATATAGATATAAGTATATGTACCAAATATGAATTCTACTAACTATATTAACATGCAGACTAACATAGCTACTCACAATGTTGATTAATATTATATACTGGTATAATTGAAGGATAGTTGTTAAAACATATTTCAGAGGCCCTATCAGTTTATAGGACAAGTCTTAATTTTCTGAAAGCATTTTAAGAAGCCAGGTAAAAGTGCTTGCCATAAAGCCTTTTGATTTATGCTAATCTTTGAAACCCATGTAAATACTGAAGGAGAAAATCAGAACCCACACCACATGATTGTTTACTGAACTCAGCATATGTTCCATGGCACATGTGTCTTCTCATTACACATGCACGTACATACACGCATGCACACACATACATGTGCACCAAGAGAGACAGGAAAATAAAACATTTCAAACTCTATGTGGATGTTTTTCATTGTAGTGTTGGGAACTCAACCTATGGCCTCACACATGTTGAGCAAGATATCTACACTCAATGGTATGCCTGAACTCTGTGAGGCACTAAAGGTTTCTTGTAATAGCTCTGCATTTCTCTGTTCCTTTCTGGTCTTAAAGTAGGGTTTGGCTTTGTCACCTAGGCAGGCTTCCAAGTGTCCTCTTGCCTCTGCCCCTAACAGCTGTCATGATGGCCCACGCCAAAAAGCTAAGTCATTAAGAAATGTCATGACAACATGTTGAGACTTTCTTAAGTTTTAAAACAACATGACTGGCTATGATACAAATTCTCAACTAAATTCATCATCACAATGGCAGAGCAAATTTTTTAACATGAGCAGATTAAACCCTGTACTAAAAATATTTATTCGGGTAATACTTTTTGTTGTTGTTTGTGTATGTGTGGTTTTTCCCTTGAGACAGGGTTTCTCTGTGTAATAGCCCTGACTGTCCTGGAACTCACTCTGCAGACCACACTGGCCTTGAACTCACAGATATCTGCCTGCCTCTGCCTCCTGAGTCCTGGGATGGAAAGCCACCACCACCCAACTATATGAACCTGTATATTGTGGGAATAATTATAATATATTATTATAATAATATAATTATTATTGGTGGACATGGTGAGCAAATACTTAGTGCAGAAGTATTGGTGGTACAGAGCTAAGGAGATGACTCAGCAAGAGTGTTTGCCATGCACTCTAGCTGCCTGAGCTTGATCTCCAGCACCCAAGTCTTTTTTTTTTTTTTTTTTTTTTNTTTTCCAAGACAGGGTTTCTCTGTATAGCCTTGGCTGTCCTGGAACTCACTTTGAAGACCAGGCTGGCCTTGAACTCAGAAATCCGCCTGGATTAAAGGCGTGCGCCACCACGCCCGGCTTCCAGCACCCAAGTCTTTTGCTGCCTTGCTTGGCCTCGGCAGGGAGGCATGTGCTTTGCCCTGCAGTGACTTGATGTGCCAAGGTGCACGGGTACTCAGGGAGGCCCTCCACCTTCTCAGAGGAGAGGGGAAATGGAGATATGGGGAGGGGCTGTCTGATGGGGGTGGAGGAGCAGGGGTTGTGATTGGACCCTTTAAAGGACTCTCTTAAGAACTGTACTCTCCATATAAGTTTATGAATGTAAACAATCACTGCATTTCATAACTCCTATTATTACTGTCAACATGGAGAACACACATCACACCCTTTAGAAAGTGAATAAATAAATTAATGGAAAAAAGGAAAGCAAAAAGATAGTACCAAGATGTATATCCCCAAAACAGAAACATGGAGGTGAGGATATCTTTTTCTACAAATGTCCTTAAAACTAAATAACCAAAAATGGAAAAAAATATGGAGAAATAAGTTACTGATCTTAAGTTTGACATTTCAGGGCTGATGTTGAACTCTGATTGCTTCAAGTAGAGAACCCCTACAATCCAGCCTTCAGAGAGTAACCACTGGCGATCAGTACATAATCTAACATGCAAAGGGTTACCGCTGGCAATCGGTACATTCCTCCCCTTCCTCTCTCATAACAGCCTCAGTCTAGAAACTGCCTGCTAACTAGTCAGGCTAATAGGAATGAACATATCCGAAGAGCTATGTACATAAAATATAATGACAATGGCAGTCTAGTAATTTATAGTCACACGAAGACTTTTCAAGTTCAAAGAAAAGGTTAATTCATGGCCCTTAAAACACTTAATTAATAAGAAGCAAATATCAGTAATGAAAGAAAAGAGCCGGGTGTAGTGGTGCAGGCCTTTAATCCCAGCACTCAGGAAGCAGAGGCAGGCGGATATCTGAGTTCGAGGCCAGCCTGGTCTACAGAGTGAGTTCCAGG
>NC_034593.1:122973500-122982681 GCF_900095145.1 Mus pahari | reverse complement strand
AATGAAAGAAAAAACAATGAAGATAGCAAAGAACAAATAAGAATACATGAAAAATAAAGCTGTAACTACTTATGCTTCACTATATTTAGTCTAATTTTTATTCTTTATAGGTTATATATACCCAGTCATTAAAATTGCTGAGTTTGATTATGTAGATTCATAAAGAAATAAAAAATGCTATGAATATTTGGCAACAATAAGATGCAAATTTTATATAGGCCACAGCTATTTTAAATTTGAAGACCAATGTCAAGAACCTTAGTATTGTCAGGAATGTTATGACTTCAAGTTAACGTAGACCACAAAAGGAAGTTGTAAACAAGAGCCCTCAACTAACATGGCTTCTAATCCCCAAATTCAACATTAAAATACATGAAAAAGACAAAAGTGAAAATCACAAGCACTACCTTAGTTTTGAAAAGGGTAAGGAAATATTTGTTCTGTCTACACATTGCTCAGATCAGAGCTTGCCATCTGAGGTGCACATCTTATACTGTTAGCCTTATTTATCATCTGCATTTTATATTTTTCATTTTCTCCCCATGTGCATTTCTTATTTGACATACCATCTGTAATTGTTTTATTTATTGTTCCTCGTGGAGGACAGTAACTATTTGTCTTTCTCCTCTTCTGTTTTGGTTCCTTCCTTTCTGGTTCCTTCCTTCCTATTTCGGTTGTTTGTACTTCTTTCGTTTGTGTTTCCCTTCTTTCTGGTTCCCTCCTTTCTGGTTCCCTTCTTTCTGGTTCTCTCCTTTCTGGTTCCCTCCTTTCTGGTTCCCTTCTTTCTGGTTCTCTCCTTTCTGGTTCCCTTCTTTCTGGTTCTCTCCTTTCTGATTCCCTCCTTTCTGGTTCCCTCCTTTCTGGTTCCCTCCTTTCTGGTTCCCTCCTTTCTGATTTCCTCCTTTCTGGTTCCCTCCTTTCTGATTCTCTCCTTTCTGGTTCCCTCCTTTCTAGCTCCTTCCTTTCTGGTTCCTTCCTTTCTGGTTCCTTCCTTTCTGGTTCCTTCGGTTCTGGTTCCTTCAGTTCTGGTTCCTTTGGTTCTGGTTTCTTAGGTTCTGGTTCCTTAGGTTCTGGTTCCTTCAGTTCTGGTTCTGGTTCTACAGTTTCTTCATGAAAGCTATCAGGATCTTTGGACATCTAAAGTAAAACAAAGAAATCTTTTAAGAACTGTACTCTCCATATAAGTTTATGAATGTAAACAATCATTGCATTTCATAACTCCTATTATTACTGTCAACATGGAGAATACACATCACACACTTCAGAAATAGATATCACGGGGCTGGAGAGATGGCTCAGTGGTTAAGAGCACTGACTGCTCTTCCAGAGGTCCTGAGTTCAATTTCCAGCAACCACATGGTGGTTCACAACCATCTGTAATGGAATCCAATGCCCTCTTCTGGTGTGTCTAAAGACACCAACAGTGTACTCATATAAATAAAATAAAATAAAAATCTTTTTTTTAAAAAAGAACTAGCTACCCCAGCAGAAGCAGCCCCGCATTAACGCACCCGAGTCTCCACCATCACCATCACCAGGTACAGACTGAACAAGTGAGCCCTTCCTGCAGGCCTGACAACTAACACTGCCCTCCTGTGTCTCCCTTAGATTAACTAAGACTTTCCTGAAGTGAAAACATAACGAAACTGAGAAGTTAAATATGAAAAATGATGCAGCTGAATGGAAAATGAGAAAAATCAGAGGACACATTCTCAGAAATTCAAGCTTGCCTCCACTAATACTTATATGCAACATATTTTGATAATTTATGGTTTATGTCAGCTCTTCCAACCTTTGAATGCTAATGTAATTATAAAACTACTGATTGATGAAATATCTGTGGTTTGTGAGAATGCTGGGAAGCTTCTCCCAATGCAAAGAAACAATTACAACAAATCCAGAGTAAAGTTAACTTTGAGTAGTGACCTCTGTCTAGAATACTGCCATGATGAATGGATGGGAGAAGGATAGATGGAGGGATGGAGGGAAGGATGGAGAAAGGGATCAGTGGGAAAGGGGTGGATGGAGGGATGGATCGGAGAGGGACAGATGGAAGGAGGGATGGATGGTTGGATGGATGGGAGGATAGATAGAGGGATAGAGGGAGGGATGGAGGAAGGGATGGATGGGAGAGGGACACATGGAAGGATGGGATGGACGGATGGGTGGAAGGGTGCTATCATTTTGAGTGTACTGTGCACGAGAACATTATCTTTCTGAGAGAGATGTAGGAGAGAGAGGCTAGACTGTAGACAACGAAGGGTTTATAGGATTAAGTTGAATGGCTAAGGAGATTCAGACATTACTGCACTGATTGTTAATATTCTGCAGCTCTACGGGACAAAGTTCTTAGACATCATAACCAGACTGTTGCTGTTCTGGGGTAGAGGTGTTTTCTGGGGTCCCTGCAACTGCACAGATGCTAAAAGCACAGCAGATGGCGTTTATTAAGGTTGTAGAAAGTCATACAGTAAAAGTGGAGGAGCTTTGTAATTTCAGAATTTATAATAAATTCATCTAGATTAAGATGAATTCATCACAGATAAAGTAATTAAAAGTACATTACACTGTGCTCTTGGCCTAAGAGTTATAAAGTTTCTACTAAAAGAATTAACAATTTATAATTCTAATTATAAGCAACTATCTAGTAAAACTGGACTAACAAAAGGCTTAACAGCTTACTTTATTTTTCAAAATATGTAACCACTGTTGACTTAAATTGGTGAAACTTTCTACCACATGGAAGGAAATAAGCCATATTTGCCTTATTCCTAAAAGCTACCCTATCTGGGACCAAACCAGTGTGGAATAACTCTTTTCCATCTGTTTTATCCTTTCTGCTCACTTTCTAGAACCCATTAGTTTAGTAGCTATTTCAAATGTATAATTCTTTTCTTTTACCAGATATCGATATTTAACAGAAATCTATATAATAAACAAAAAATCATTTAAAACAAGCAGTGTCCTGCTTTGTAGCCCGGGATCTCAGTAACTCAGGACCCTCCGGCCTCATCCTCCCAACTCCTAGGATTACAAGTGTGAGTCTTTGTTGTCATGGCAAACTTGGATTGTTGTTATTTGTTTTTGTTTTGGGTGTATACATGCAGGTGGTGTGTGTGCATTTTATGCACTTGAGTATATAGGTACATGTGTTTATGCATATGCATCCAGAGGCCAGAGAAGGATGTCCCGTTTCCTCTGAGCCTCTCTCTGTGCCTTAATTCCTTGGCAGCATTTCTCAGTGATCAGGAGGCTCCCTGAATTACAAGGTCAGTTAGCTGACCAATGGGTGCCCAAGCTGTGCCTGCCTCTGCTCCCCGGTGCTGGGGCTACAAGTATATATAGCACACTTGGTTTTCAACATGAATGCTGGTGTGAGAGCTCAGATCCTATGCTCTCACCCAGAGGGTCATCTCCCAAGATCAACACAGAACTGCACAGTCTATATTACAGTGTAATTTTAAGTTTTTACCTCAACAGTTACAGATGATTGGAAACGATCATCCTTCTTGTCTGATTCTATGTCGTGCTCACTAATATTTAAAAGAAAAATAATTTGAAAGAAAAGAAAGTCTATAAATCCATATAATAACAAACTTGGTTAACAACACGTTTAAAATATTAAACAAAAATTATCATGGTCAAGTCAGATACCTTTAATAAAATCTAAATATTCACTTAAAGCCAGTGAGATGGTTCAGTGAGTAAGGGCACCAAGCTGCCAAGTCCAGCGACCTGAGCCCACTCCCTGGGAATCACACAGGACAAGGAAAGAACTGATTCCCACAAGTTATTTCCTATGTGTGCTATGATACACACACACACACACCATGGGGCATGGGGAGGGAGAGGAAGAGGGTGAGAGGAAGAGGGAGAGAAAGAGGGGGGAAATTTTTAAATATCCACTTAGAGTTATTAATCAAAGCTATGAACCCAGGTTTAAATTTTTTATTACATTTGTTTATTCATGTGTGTGAGAGGGTTGGAGGACCACTTATGGGAATCAGTTCTCTTCCATGTGAGTCCCAGGGATGAACTCAGGTAATCCGGCTTGGTGGCAGATGCCTCTGTCTGCTAAGCCATCCCACTGTCCCCAAGAGCCTAAGTTTTAAAAGGTTTTGACGTGGAGAAATGTATTACTTCTCACCAATTTCATAATAATGGGCAATATATTAAAAGCACGTGGGAGATAATCAGTTCTTTATGTTAGTCACTAACTAGTGTGTCTGACTTAATCCCCACCACTATCTACTTCATTTTCAATCTCAAGCCTCCGTGAGACTTCAAGAAAATGTAAAACGAAACCTGGAGGAACACTCACACAGGAATGACGAAGTTTCTCTTTCACAGAGGACCAGGAGAAAGCTAAGCTATTGGTCAGGTGGAATACTTGGGAGAGAGTGCTGGTCTACAGCGTGGCTGAAACAGAAGGAGGAACAGAGACCTAGCATAGCCTAGAGTGAAGGAGACATGTCACACTGACTGACTTAGTCTGGAGCAGCTTGAAACTGAGATGTTTTCCCACAACACAAGAAAAATCTAACCCCACTATGCCAGGAACATCTGAAATTCTGCAGCTGGGAACTTGTGATGGTTTGCATAGTCTTGGGCCAGGGAGTGGCACCATTTGGAGGTGTGACCTGGTTGGAGTAGATGTGTCACTGTGGGGTGTGGGCATAAGATTCTCACCCTAGTTGCCTGGTAGTCAGTCTTCCACTAGCAGCCTTTAGATGAAGACATAGAACTCTCAGCTTTGCCTAAGCCATGCCTACCTGGATACAGCCATGCTCCCACCTTGATGATAATGGACTGAACCTCTGAATCTGTAAGCCAGCCCCAAGTAAATATTTTTTTTAATAAGACTTGCCTTGGTCATGGTGTCTGTTCACAGCAGTAACACCCTGACCAAGACAGGACTCCAGCAGCCCTTCTGGACAGTGACCCTGGTGTGGGGATCTGCTGGGATGACACCACTGTATTATCCAGTGAAGATCAATTCCTACTGTACCCTCCTCAACCTAGGCTTTTGTTGCAGAGCCCTGCAGATCCTAAACCTACCTGTATCCAGCTGGTGCCACAGTGTATCAAGTGCCACATCTATTGCAGTTTTCTAGAGTAGCCACATCACCCCACTGACATTTAAGCAGCCACCTCCCTGCTGTAGCCCAAATGCACCATACCTGCCTGCCTGCTGGATTAGACTTGCCCCACACAGGCAAGAACCGCTGATGTATATGGGTATACTGTCCTGCTTTTCCAGCTAGCCATATCTTTCCCTGCCTGGTCCCGTCACATCAAGCCCTGCAGTCACACATCCTAGGGAAACTGCTGGGAGCTGTGCTCTTGGGGCTGCACGAGCCACAAAGAGTCATTAGCAAATATCCTGCCATGAGATCTCAAAGGATCCCAAGAGATTTGAACCAAAAAGATCCTTTACAAGGCAATCTAAAGTGAAAGACAAAGGACAAAGAAACAATTCTAAAAACAGAAATTTATAATCAGTAAAACATACATGAGGTAATCTCTACTTGATGAAAGACAGATTTATCAGTAGAAATTTTACAGGCCAAGATGACATGTTCATGTCCCTAAAAGCAAAAAGGGGTCAAGCTGGATATGATACACAGCTGCTGTTCCAGCACTAGGAAGACTGAGACAGGAAGGTCACAAGTTTCAGGAGAGCTTGGGCTACATAGCAAGACCCTGTCTCAAAAACAAGCAAATACTGTCAAGAATATTATAAGCAGTCAGTGCTCCAGAAGTCAAATATTTCTCAGACAAATAAAAGCTCAGGAAATTCACTACCACAAGATTGATGTTACTTATGCTTCATACCTCCCAAATGCTTAAGGGGTCCTATATATAGAAATGAAAGGTACATATCGTCATTAAAATACATAAAAGTAGAAAATGCATTAGTAAAGGAGACACACAAAAGAGAAAGTTACCAATCTTTTCAATACAGAATACAGCCAAACAACAAAGATAACCTGAGACAAAGAAAAGAATGAAGGATATATAAAACAATCAGAAACTGATAAAAGCAAGTCTTTATTGATAATTAGATTAAATTTCTAGGTTAGTAGTTTTACACACACACACACACACACACACACAAACAGACAAAGAAAACCAATGGCTCAAAGACATACTGCTCGCAAGAAACTCAATTCATTAGTGAAGGCACCAGGCTTGGAAGTAAAGAGATGGGAGAAGATATTTTTCTCAAGTTAAAAACCAAATTACCAGATAATACCAAATTACAGACTTCAAGACAAGGATTGCAATGAGACACAGTGGTAAGCATGTAATGATTAAGAGATAATTGTAAAAGGAGGCTGTTATTGTAAATGTACATAGGCTCAAGGCTTGAATACCCAATCATATAACACTTCCAGTAAATGCTGGGAGCTCTACTCTCCACTCACATAAAGATAAACCTCAGTTAGAAACTTAAAAATTGGCCAGGTATGGTGGCCTTTAATCCCAGTCAGCATTCAAAGGTTGAGTTCATGGCCAGTCTGGTCTACAAAGTGAGTTCCCAGGACATCCAAGGCTAAAATACAGAAAAACCCTGTTATGGAAAACAAACAAAAATTTAAAAGAAACTTCAAAAGTAAACAAATATGAAATTTATAGAATATTTCATCCAATGCATGAAAAATACTCATTATTTTCATAAGCATATGTGATATTCTTGAAGATATGTTAGGCTATAAAACAAACTTCAATAAATTCAAAAGGTAGAAACCACAGCAAATACGCACTGTTTATAAACACAATGACCTAAATCTAGAAAGCAATAAGAAGATTGTTGAGGTTTTGTCTTTTGCTATGCATTGTAATGCTAAGTCCATCCCTGAAGACCTGGTTGACCCAGAAATGAAAAAGTCTGTATGTAGACCCAAGTGACGATATGTGACCTTGCCCCAAGTTATTTCTGATTGGTAAATAAAGATGGAGGAGGGGTAGGAGGAGAGCTCAAGGAGAAAGAGAAGAGAGGAGAAGGCTCCATGGGTCAGGAGTCAGAAAACATGGACCTGAGAGAGAGCTGGTCAATTGGAGTTACGAGCAGCCCAGATGAAACACAGTAAAAACTCGGGGTTATCAATAGGAAAGTAGATTCTAACAGCATAGAGGATAGATATCTGCCCAACTCTAGTGCCTATTAAGGTTTATTTAATCCCACTCTTTTTAATAGCTGCCATTACAAACTATTTAGAATAATTAAGTAATGCAAGTTAATAGTCAATAAAACTCACAGGCATGTTTGACACTAGTCTGGATTATCATAGAAATATACATCCTGGGTTGTACAGATAATAGGTAGTTGGAGACAGGCATTCTTTGCTTGTTCAGCTATGCTATGAATAAATATATGGTCTCAAAAGAGATCCACAGAATATGGCATTTAAGGTTATTTCATTATTAAATATCTTCTGACTATGAGTCATATCTGCTCCTCCATTCTACTTCAAAGATGATGATGAGTATCAATACCTACATGTAGAGCTGCTTCAATTGTGGCAAGCGAGCCACTGGCCAAAAACTGTCCTAAGTTTGTCTGAAGACAAAATGCTGTCCAAAAAGGACAAATGGACACAGGATACTTGACTACTAAGTTCTGCCAAGACAAGATAAGCTAGTCCTTCATAATTCCTGCCAAGACAGAATAAACTAGTCCTTCATAAGTCCTGGTTCTCTTAATGTCTGTCAGATGTTCTGGGCCAGAAGGCTGAAGATAGAAGCTCCAATATCATAAGGAATATTGAGGACTGTCCCAGGGGTAAGCTATCTCGGTCATTTCTATGATTTTTGGAAGCCAGGTCCCTGTGTTTCCTACATATAATACTTATTCCTTTTCAGATTTCTGAGGGGGTTAAAGACTTGATAGTTAGAGTCTCACTATTAAGCTTAAATTGTTTAGGATTTAAGATATTCTTAGGATGGTAATACAAGTTAAGATAAAAAATTATTTAAATACAAAATTCTAACTCACTGAGATAGGATAGATGATGAAATACTTTATCTAAACTGCCAAACATACTGGACTGTACATTATACATACATATCATACTTCATAATTGTTATAACTGTATTCAATTTATATCTGAGAGAAAAGGAGCCTTTTATTGGACTAAAAAGGAGAACTGTTGAAGTTTGGTCTTTTGCTGTGTATTGTAATGCTAAGTGCGGGCCTGAAGACCTGGCAGCATCAGAGACAAGGGAGTCTGCACCTAGGCCCAAGTGACCCTATGTGACCTTGCCCCAAGTTATTTCTGAATGGTAAATAAAGATGCCTACAACCTATAGCTGGGCAGAATTGAGATAGACGGGGCTTGGTGTTCCTGGCAGGGCTAGGGTTGGAGGAGACAGAGAAAAGAGAAGACACCATGAGCTGGGAGTCAAGAAAACAACCCTGAGGCCAACTGGAGCTTAGAGCAGCCCAGATGAAACATAGTAAGTAATAACTCAGGGTTATTGATATAAACGTGGATTCTAACAGCATAGAAGATAGGTATCTTCCCAGCTCTTCTGCTGATTAAGGTTTATTATAAATATAAAGGTTGTGTGTGTCATTTATCTGGGAACTAAATGGTTAAAGGCAGGGTAAAAACCCTGGATCAGAATTAAAAATTTCTACAACAGAGGAGTTTTAACTTTTTTAGATTTATTTTTATTATTTTAAGTTATGCTACATGCATGTGTATCTTCATATGGGTTTGTGCATGTGTCTGCAGAGGCTAGAGAGGTTACGTTTCTCCTACAGCTGGAGTTGTTCTGACATAAGTGACCAAAACAAATATGCATAATTACAGCCATCTCAAGTTCACCAAAGATACTGTACTGGCTAGTTTTGTGTGTCAACTTGACACAGGCTGGAGTTATCACAGAGAAAGGAGCTTCAGATGAGGAAATGTCTCCATGAGATCCAGCTGTAAGGTATTTTCTCAATTAGTGATCAAGGGGGGGAGGGCCCATTGTGGGTGGTGCCATCCCTGAGCTGGTAGTCCTGGGTTCTATAAGAAAGCAAGCTGAGCAAGCCAGGGGAAGCAAGCCAGTAAGTAACATCCCTCCATGGCCTCTGCATCAGCTCCTGCTTCCTGATCTGCTTGAGTTCCCGTCCTGACTTCCTTTGATGATGAACAGCAATGTGGAAAGTGTAAGTCAAATAAACCCT
>NC_034593.1:122954244-122971305 GCF_900095145.1 Mus pahari | reverse complement strand
CCTGGATGAAATTAGACACCTGTGTATATAACCCTGGATGAAATTAGACACCTGTGTATATAACCCTGGATGAAATTAGACACCTGTGTATATAATCCTGGATGAAATTAGACACCTGTGTATATAACCCTGCACAAAACCCCAAAATCACTAGACTAAGAACCGAAATGTGAAGCTGGAAACCCTGAAACCATCGGAAGAAAACATAGGCAAGCCCTGCAGGATACAGGTGTAGGGAAAGGCTTTCTGAACAGGACCCCATTTGCCCAGGAACTAAAGCCAACAATTGATAAGGGAGACCTCATAAAACCAAAAGGCGTCTGCATAGCTAAAGAAACAATTTTGTGAAGAGGAAGCCCACTGAACTGGAATCAGTCTGCCAGCCATACATCTGACAGAGGATTAACATATAAAGCAAAAAAAAAAAAAAAAATTAACCCATTCAAAAATGGGTTTGGGATTTGAACAGAGAGTTGTCAAAAGAAAAATAAAAAGAAAGTTCCCAGGGGGAAGCGCTGCTATCCCAGATGGGAAATTTTCATTAAAAAAAAAAAATACATACATACATACATACATACATACATGGACACACATGGGCACACTTACGTATATGAATTAAATGTAGTTTTAGGTAGATAGATGATATGATGGCTTATAACTTTTTCCCTGATTACTAGGGATGATGAACAATTTTTGAGTTGCAGGTCCTCATCTTTACACTGATAATGTTACATGCTCACTAAGCCATCTCCCCAGCTGCTACCTTTTTTGAGCCAGGGTCTCTCATTGAACCTGGGCCTCACCCACTGGTTAGACTGGCTGGCCACCTGTCTTTATCCTAGGATTATGGACACACCCCATGATGCCTGGCATATGTAGGTTACAGGGATCCAAATCCAGTTTCTTTTGTTTGTACAACAGGTGATTTATGGACTAGACCACCTTCCTAGCTTCAGTATGTATCTTTTACATGCATGGTAACAATGAAAATGGAAAGTGAATTTCCCACATGCAATAGTAAGGTTTTTGTTTTGTTTTGTTTTGGGGTCCTTTTTCAGTACTGTGGCACAATGAGAGGTGGTCTTCCTAGGTGCTAAGTGAGTATCACCATCAACCAATCTGATCTTTCACAGGATATGAGGTACTGTGTGAAAAAGTATTCATGTCACTGGGCTCTGTTTCTAACTATTAAACATAACAACAACAGAAGGAAAATTATTTAGCATTCTTTTTGATGGTATTAAAATTCCTTAACCTACCTCATCTTTCAGGAGTTTGTCTGCAGTCTTAAGATATCTTACGTTTCAGCAGGTAACTTTAAAACCTCAAGGTGACAAGCTTTTATGGCATCTTAATAGGGAAGAATTCCAAGAAGAGCGCCACCACAGGGCACCGTCAGGACTCCTGAGAGCGCAGTGTCTGACACACTGTGTGTGTAATTACAGTCCTTAATCCTTAAAAGGCATTGGTGTTAAGTGCTTGTCCGCTGCGATAAAGCCAAGAGGACTCCCGGTCAGGGGTGTGGGGGAAGGAATGAGAGCCTTCCGGAAATCAGAAACCAATCCTGGAACACATCTGCAATGACAGGTGCACGTGAAGGTTCACCTATCTCCGGATTCACGATTTGTACAAAGAGCATCTGCTCAGGGGGTTAATTTTGCTGTCAGTCGTGAAGGAAAGTTCTCTTCTTTCTGATTTGCAAGAACTGCTGAGAGAAGGAAACAACAGAGACTTGCATTGAGGGAGGAAAGAAAGACACCAGGAAGAGATGGAAGAGGGCTTCCAGGACGATGGAGCCATGTGAGAGCGCTCCCTTAAAGGGAAGGGAGGAGGCCTTCCTTGGCTAAGGTCAGGGCGGTGACAGCAGGAAGGTACCCAAGGAACTGGGGCAGACAAATGGAGAAAACTGGGCGTACCTACACTTCCTTTAGCAACTCTCACCCGCCCAGGGACCAGCAACCGTCGTCTCGCGCAGGACATCAGGAGAGCCAAGGACCCAACCTCCAGGACGGAAACTGGGCTGGGATTTACCGGAAGCAGAAGGGCGGGGCCTGTGCTTTTAATGGACTTCCTGTCTGAGAATTTTTTTTTTTTCCTTTCTTTTCCTAGTAAACATGGCAGGGTCTCTCAAATGTTTAATCACATGGATTTATTTTAATATTTCTTTTAATTCTACTTCAAGGCCAATGTCTTTTCATTTTGTTTTGTTTTTAAAACAGGTTTCACTAGCAGCCTGCTTCAGTCTCCCAAGGGCTGGGATTATAGGTGGCTTCACCATACTAGGATTATTGGCTTCAAACCTAACTTTTGATCAGGTGGTTATAACCATCACTGTTTTCATTTATTTATCTTTCTAGTTAGTCAAGTTACATAGAAATTCTTAGGCAGTGCCAACAACTCACCTCTGTCAATACTCAACAGACATCCTTGAACAACAGGTATAGTGTTACTTACAAACACTAACTGATAGTTAAAACAAAACATTTGAGAGCATCATGTAATTGTGATTGTCCTAAACATGACAGTCAAGACTTAACATGCTATACAATATATGCTGTATGTGGGAATTTATATAGTTTTTTTTAAATTAAAAAACCTGTGCTCCCATAATCGTGGTTGTCAAGGTGTGTATTTGAATTCAGAAAGGTACTGTAAACAGAAAATGATGTAAAATGAAATGTTAATTCTGTAGAAAGACAAACAAACACTTAAATTTAAGAAAATATCTAAAGTCTTTTTTTTTTTTTACTTGAAACAATGTTTATTATGTCTACTGTTCATCCTCATTGGGGTTTGGAACTACATAATTACGTTTCTAGTGTAAAGGCAGATTTGCAAACAAAAAATCTTTTTTAAAGATTTATTTACTATATCTAAGTACACTGTAGCTGTCTTCAGACAGCACCAGAAGAGGGCATCAGATCTCATTACGGATGGTTGTGAGCCACCATGTGGTTGCTGGGATTTGAATTCAGAACCTTCAGAAGAGCAGTCGGTGCTCTTAACCGCTGAGCCATCTCTCCACCCTGCAAAGATTTTAAAGTGCAAAAATAATCTTTGAAGGGCCATAAGATAAGCCATCAGATTCCATTCTTCCTCATAGAAACTCCACTCAGGGCCCTTAATCTCCTGGTTTGCAAACTCTCAGAAGAGACTTATGAATTAAAATTTGAAACGAGAGTGTAATGATAAAGGCCAAGCAGGAGCCACATGAGCGACAGGTGACACAGAGAAGTAGAAAAAACTAATATCAGAGGAGAAAGTCCTGGGATGAGTAGTGTTCACACGGGATATTTGTAGCCTTGGCCTGCCAAATACCCCCCTCCTCATTCTTTCTGGAACCCACACATCCTCTCTTCTCTACCCATGTGGTCCATGTGAGGCTGTGTCCCTTCCCCGTGCTCTGACCATGCTTCAGAGATGAGGACAGCTCAGATAGTGGGGACAGCGTCTTCCCTTTGCCACAGAGAAGATGTTACACAGGAATGTTAACTCCTACCTAGTGAGTGGAAATCACTGTGAAAGGGTTCTTAAGTCTGAACCAAGAGTAAAAAATAAAAAAATTGTGACTCCCAAGAAAAAAAATCTAAAGGAGAATTAAGTGACCGCAGAGCACAGCATGATCTCAATATGAGAAGAAAATGATCCAACTGCAATTTGATAACCACGTCATTGGCATATCTGAATGTAAATATTTTCCTGGAAGCTAGGCCAATAGAGCCCTCTGTTTAAAAACAGAAAAGCTTTCCATCACTCAGCACCTAGTGAGTGCTTAGTAATTGTCCCATAAAGACCCTCACACCTGAACTGGATCTGAAAGACCTTCTGTGCAAAAACAGATGTTTGGGAAAATGATTCTGCATCCTTCAGATTATGAAAAAAAGACATAGCACAAATTCAGGATTTTCATTAAAAGGAATGCTATACTAAAAAATTATTATTCAAGAAGATAGGCTCAGATATTCACAAAACTAATTGAAGTGCATGATTTCTCAACAGAGGCTGTGAAATGCTTTAGTTATAGAAAGATTTTTTTATGTTCATAGAAAATCTTTTAAATATAAATACTAAACGACTTTGTTCTAGAGAAAATTCAATAGAGGTATTAATAATTTTCTTGTGATATTGAATATTGGGGATATGAAAATGAGGGAAATGTCCTGAAACAGTATGCCTTTCCAAGTTACTGAAGGATAACAGAAGTTGGAAATATAATTTGAAACTCCCAAGTCCTTCTTGTTCAGGTGTATAATGATCCCAGAGCTGCATTCTGAACTCCTAGAGGATGGAAATGGTATGTAATTCACATTTGTATCTCCTGTCCTTGTGCCTGCTTAGCTCAGAGAAGACATGCAGGTGCCTGCTGAACTTTCAAACCTTTCATTCAGAAATGAATCGGAAATCCAGCACCTATGAGCAGACCATGCAGCATCTGTAGTTGCTAAGGGGCGGGGTCATCTCTGAGGGAGTGGATCTTCAGGGAAAACAGAGTAGTCCTGTGTCAGGCACCTGCTCCACGATGTCTGCTGGTGCTGGTTTCTTGCCTGGATGCTAAAGCCCCTTGCCAGTAATGTGTTGGTGCAGTGAATCTCACATGAGCCTGGAGCAAGTCAACAATAGTAAGACAAGAAACTGATGCTGGGCAAGTCAAAAAGTCACAGCTCCTTCAGGTATGGTGGCTCAAGTCTTTAATCTCGGGACTCAGGAGGCAGAGGCCAGGGATATCTGTGACTTACCAGCCAGTCTGGTCTACATAACAAATTCCAGGCCAGCCAGAGCTATGCAATGAGGCTATGCCAACACATACATACATACATACATACATACATACATACATACAATCTCAGCTCAAGTTCTTTGAGCAGGCACAATGCTGTCCAGTTTATATATCATACATATCAGATGATTCATGGCCTCTTGAGGGTGTTAACCCTGTCTGAAACTTTGAGGACTAATACAAAAACCAGGCAAACCCAATCCTAACTAGCAGTAACACACACGTATAGCACACTATGCCACTACCACCTGGTTCTTCACCTCTCCCTGCTCACATATGCCACCAGGCAGAACTTGGTTTGAAAGACTTTACTGAAATTTTTTATCATCTGTGTTCACCAAGAAGAATGACTGATAGTTCTTCTCCCTCTCCTTCTCCCTCTCCCTTTCCCCTAAGAACTAGATTCACACATGATGCCCAGCATTCTCCCAGCTAAGCTGCATCCCCAGCTCCACCCCTCTTATTTTTGTCTGTCTGTCTGTCTATCTTGCTGTGCTTTCTATTTTCTTTTTAAAACCTTTCTTCTTATTTTTTTTAAGAATAGCTTAGTAGTACTGTATAGAGGTTTATCTCTGTACTGTATAGAGGTTTATCCATTCACCTATGGAAAGATATTTTGATTGTTTCTAAGTTTTGACAATTATGAATACCAGAGACACTTGAGAATAGTTTTTTGTATATGTACATTTTAAACTCCTTTGAGTAAATACTCTTGAGCCAATCTCTACTAAAACCCATCAACTTGCTCTCAAAATGGTCACACCATTTGGCATCACATCAGCATGAGGGTGCCTGTTGACCACATCCTTGCCAGAGTTTACCGTTTACAAGTGGTTTAGATTCTGCCCATTCTAACATCAGAACATGATAAGTATGGGACAGTGTTTTTATTATTTAGTTCGTAACTCCCTAGTGACATGTGATCATCTTCTCTGTCATTTATATACCTTCTGAGAGTGAGGTATCTAATCCAGTCTCACCCCAGACTGTTTTTATTTTTTAACTCTTTTATCCAGTCTTTAGAAAAACCCTTTATATGTGCATTGCATGTGTGCCTATTGCTCAGCCCAGGCCAGAGTCTCTGAGAGCAGAGCTGAGCAGTAAGAATGTGTGTGCCTATGTTTAATCCCGTGGCTGCACTTTTGGTTTGTATGTAAAAAGCCATTGCTGACCTAATGGAACACATGTTTCTCCTGTCTTCTTTGTTCTGTTTTACATTTATGTTTATTCTAAGAGAGGTATTTTGAGTCTTAGGATGGGCTCTTGCTATGTAGGCCAGACAGGTCCTGGGCTAGAGAAAGCATATGCCACCTTCCACCTCAGCCTCCTGAACATGTGTGCATTTTTACCCCTGCTTTTCAGCCTCCTGAACATGTGTGCATTGTTACCCCTGCCTGATGAAAAGCTGATGGGTGTCCAGGTGTCCAGCATCAATATTTGATAAATTGTCCTCTCTCCACTGAGGTACCTTTGTCCTTTTAAAAAGATCCCAGGGCTGTCTTTGACTGTGTCCATCTGAAGGCTATTTTTTTTGTCTCATATGTTTTTTGTTGTTGTTCTTTTTGTTTTTTTGTTTTTGTTTTTCGAGACAGGGTTTCTCTGTGTAGCCTTGGCTGTCCTGGAACTCACTCTGTAGACTAGGCTGGCCTCGAACTCAGAAATCCACCTGCCTCTGCCTCCCAAGTGCTGGGATTAAAGGCATGCGCCACCACGCCCGGCATCTCATATGTTTTAATGATCTGTTTGTCTATATGTTTTAAAAAAAAATCTGTGTTAAAAATGTGAAAAAAATTGTACAGGAGATTTTAACCATGTTATAGTGAAAGAAGACACATAACGTACTGCCTAATTATGTCTTATCTCAGAGAACTTATCTCCGTACTGGAAGAAACACATTTAGAATAAATTAGAATGGGAACTCTGTGTGTCAGACACATTGATACATGTGTGCATAGAAACACTGATGGCCTCAAGCTATTTTAGCAAACCGAAGATCATCTGGAAACGAGGTAAGAATTGAAGGGGTCTGCAACCCTATAGGTGGAACAACAATATGAACTAACCAGTACCCCCAGAGCTCATGTTTCTAGCTGCATATGTAGCAGAAGATGGCCTAGTCAGCCATCATTGGGAAGAGAGGCCCCCTTGGTCTTGCAAACTTTATATGCCCGAGTACAGGAGAATGCCAGGGCCAAGAAGTGGGAGTGGGTGGGTAGGGGAGCAGGGTTGGGGGAGGGTATAGGGAACTTTTGGGATAGCACTTGTAATGTAAATAAAGAAAATATCTAATAAAAAAAAGGGAAAAAAAAGAATTGCTTAACAACAGTACTTTAGATCGATTCTATTAACTCTTCTTGTTCTACCAGAAACAAACCCCAAAACAATGGCAATAACAAAAAACAAAAAAACAAAACAAAACAAAAAAACAGTCCTTTGAGCTGATTTATATTATACTGAACTGAAAATTTTAATTGGGGAAACTTCTATAGCTGTGCTTTATTCTTCCCTAAGAAACAGCATGTCTCTTATTTTAAATCCTAGGATCTCCTACTTTTCACGCTCTTTCTACATTCTCAGTTCTTGTTAAAATTCAGCACTTAAAAATTTTTTTAATTAAAAATGTTTTCTCATATACACATACATATATATGTGTGTGTGTGTATGTATGTGTGTGTATATGTGTGTGTCTGTGTGTCTGTGTCTGTGTCTGTGTGTCTGTGTGTGTACATTGGCCTGTGGCTTGCACCATTACTTTTCCTCATCTGGTCCCTCCCACTCCCCTTCCCTCTTCTTTTCATACTCAATTTTGCTTTTATTTTCATTCCACATAGATTAAAAAGAAAAAAGAAAAAAGAAACAAACAAACAAACAAAAAAACCCTACTGCATTGGATGCTCATAAAAATACAACAGATGGGCAGTGGTGGCGCACAACTTTAATCCCAGCACTTGGGAGGCAGAGTCAGGTGGATTTCTGAGTTCAAGGCCAGCCTGGTCTACAGAGTGAGTTCCAGGACAGCCAGGGCTATACAGAAAAACTCTGTCTCAAAAAAAACAAAAACAAAAACAAAAACAAAAACCTAACAAACAAGCAAACAAAAAAAAAACAGAGCTCCATTAAAAAAATCATTGCTTTTTAATATATAACAGAGTTCCAATAAAAAAAAAATTGCTCTCTGATATGAGAATTTTTTTTAATACTATAAGAAGAAATGTATCAAGATTTTAACAAAATGGTGAATGTTTTATTTGTCCAAATTACTTTCTCTCACTTTCTGAAGTAACCCGTCCTCCATTTCTCAGGAAGTAACCCCCCCCCCCCCCAGGTACTGTCAGCAGTGTGAAGCGTTCTAATTTGTTTGCTTATGAAGTTCCACGGGAAGTTTCCGTCTGAATCAAGGGGATTTAAAGCTGTCCTGGTTGTTCAAGGCCAAACCTGTGGGTTGGGGTGGTAAACACGGTCCATCAGGCTTCGGTAATGGAACCCCCAGGCTTCCTAAAATAGATGAAAACAACTATTATTGGGAAAGGCCAAACTACTTAGAAGGACAAGGGCATTCTCTACCTTTCTCCTGATACAAAACAGCTTTTACAACTGAACACTATATTGTGCTTTACACATCTATTTATCTATTCCGTATTGTGTGCGTGCATGCTCATATGTGCTCGCATACCACAGTGTGGCCTACGGAGGTCAAAGGACAGCTTGATGGAATGGTTCTCATCTTCTGCCATACTGGATCCAGCATCAAACTCAGATTGTCAGGTTCTGGAGCACAAGCCTTTACTTCCTGGCCTACCTTGCGGGTCCACCTACCTTGCTGGTCCACCTACCTTGCTGGTCCTGCTCCTTTTTAAATTCCTCATTACAGGTCTGTTTTGGCTTAGATTTACACCTATCGATCCCCTAATGGCCCATATACTAAAGGGCCGGTCCTGCTGGGAGGAGTTAGATCCCCCAAGATGTACCCTGGAAGGGAACTGGCAACCCACGCTCACTTTTCTGACATTTTGGTTACTAGCCATGAGGTAAGCAGCTTTCCTTTACCTCAAACTCTGCACCATGCGCTCTCCTCTATCCTAGGCCTAAAAGCAATGGAGCTAACTCCCCATTTTATAGCTATAACTTAAGATGTCTTCCTTAGAAGTTGTGTTTCAGGCATTGTGTGACAGCTATGAGAACCCTACCAAAACAAGGTCTAATTTAAATTGCAACATTTTTGCAGAGACCGTGAGAATGTATCTTTTTTATTATACTGTTCTGTCTTCAGCTTGATATAGATATGGTTATGAAGATTGAAAGTTGTTTTCTGCTTAGTCCTGCATGGTCTGGAAGGGACGACATGACAGTTTCTGGCCACTGGAGCAGAGCCAGCAGGACATTGGCCTCCACAAGTGCTGATGGTTGTGTGGGCGTGGGGCTGGCTTGTATAGTAATGTACATAATGTACTTCATGTTCCTCTTCCAGCAAATCTTCTCCCTGCCAGGGTTTTCATGTCCTCCCTGCCAAGGAGAATGACCCCCTGACCCCCTGATAATCAGACACCGCATAAGTTTGGGAGGCAAGGGTGTGTCTAATGTCATTAGCAAAATGGTAAATGTTGTGACCTTCAAGCACAGTCCTTAAGGTCATGGAAAAGAACTCTAAAACCATGAGTCTAAAAATACATAAATGGAATTTCTCAACTATACAAAATATAAAATATGAAATATATGAGGGGCTTCAGAGACCTCAAAGAACAGAGGCAGCTGCACTAGGAGACAGCTTATCAGAAAGATATCAAGGATAGAGATAAAGAGATTTGTGGAGAAAGAGGAGCGCTCCTCCATTGCTGGTGGGATTGCAAGCTGGCACAACCACTCTGGAAATCAGTCTGGTGGTTCCTCAGAAAGTTGGACATAGCACTACCTGAAGACCCAGCTATACCACTCCTGGGCATATACCCAATAGACGCTCCAACATGTAATAAGGACACATGCTCCACTATGTTCATAGCAGCCTTATTTATAATAGTCAGAAGCTGGAAACAACCCAGATGTCCCTCAACAGAGGAATGGATTCAGAAAATGTGGTACATTTATATAATGGAGTACACTCAGCAATTAAAAACAATGAATTCATGAAATTTTTAGGCAAATGGATAGATCTGAAGCATATCATCCTGAGTGAGGTAATCCAATCACAAAATAACACACATGGTATGCACTCACTGATAAGTGGATATTAGCCCAGAAGCTCAGAATACCCAAGATACAATTCACAGACCACATGAAACTCAAGAAGAAGGAAGACCAAAGTGTGGATACTTCGATCCTTCTTAGGAGGTGGAACAAAATACCCATTGGAGGAGATACAGAGACAAAATGTGGAGCAGAGACTGAAGGGAAGGTCATCCAGAGACTGCCCCACTTGCGGATCCATCCCATAGTCACCAAACCCAGACACTATTGTGGAAACCAACAAGAGCTTGCTGACAGGAGCCTGATATAGCTGTCTCCTGAGAGGCTCTGCCAGTGCCTGACAAATACAGAAGTGGATGTTCACAGTCATCCACTGGACGGAGCACAGGGTCTCCAATGAAGGAGCTAGAGAAAGGACCCAAGGAGCTGAAGGGATTTGCAGTCCCATAGGAGGAATAACAATGTGAACTAACCAGTACCCTCCCCCCCCCCACCCCTGCCCCGGGACTAAACTACCAATCAGAGTACACATGGAGCAACCCATGGCTCCAGCTGCATATGTAGCCTTGTCGGACATCAATGGGAGGAGAGGCCCTTGGTCCTGTGAATGCTCGATGCCCCAGTGTAAAAGCAGGAGTTGGTTAGCAGGGTGATTTGGGATGGGATGGGGGTTTTCGGAGGGGAAACAAGGAAAGGGGATCCATTTGAAATGTAAATAAAGAAAATATCTAATAAAAAATTAAAAAATAAAACAAGGACAAGATTCCATCCAGCTAAGTTTATTGCTTGTACTTACAGGCAGACTCCTGAGATCAAGGTCAGCCTGGGACAGAACAAGTTTAGGCCAAGGCATGACAGCAATGGTGATCTCTGAGCCAGGATCCAGCCAGCTAGTTAACTGTCTGTGCTTACAAAGAATTCACTGCTGTGTCAAAAATGTACTTGCTGTCTTTTTCTAAGAATCAAGGGGCTAAGGTCATAAAATGCTGATAATCAAAGGGGAACCTGGAGTGGATGATTGAGCTGATACAGAAACAAAAGCCTGGGCTTTGGTCTTCCAGGGCTGAGCTGTCTGGAAAGCCAGCAGGGGCAGAATACCAGGCTGTCAGCTTGTACCCCACAATTGAGTTGTTTCCCAAACATCCCTTCTTCAGGACCCCTCCCTGCCCTTCCAAGCTGAGGCTGGCCCTTGGCAGTTTTCTCCCTTGTTTTTAGATTAGAGCCAGTAAGATAACTCAGCAGGTAAGCACTTGAGTAGTTGCATCCCTAAGATTCACATGGTGAACTGTCAGCTGTTCTTTGACTTCCACACTCATTCCATGGCAAAGACACACACAGACACAGACACACACACACACACACACACACGCACACACACATGCAAACATATACCCAAAATAAACGTAATAAAAGAATTTTAAAAAAAGATTACATAGGCCAGCGGTGGTGGCACACGCCTTTAATCCCAGCACTCGGGAGGCAGAGGCAGGTGGATTTCTGAGTTCAAGGCCAGCCTAGTCTACAGAGTGAGCTCCAGGACAGCCAAGGCTACACAGAGAAACCCTGTCTCGAAAAAAAAAAAAAAAAAAAAAAAGCAGTATTGGGCATGCAAGCTGTTTCATCAGGTACAGGTACAGGTGCTTACAACCAATCTGGATGGCCTGACTTCTATTCCCAGATCCCACACAGCGGGTAGAGAGATTCTCCTCTGATTTCTATGATTGGATAGCACTTTTTTTTTTTTGCCTTGCACAGATAAATAATGAGATATACAGGAAACATTAAACTGTAGTCAAAATTAAGTTAAAAATGCACATAGGAGGACATGCACATGTTATATGTAAAAAAACAGTATTTTTTACAAAGGACTTTAGCTTCTACTGACCTTAGTATCTGAGAGGGTTCTGAAACCGATCTCCTATGATACCCAGAAATAACTAATTGTTGACCAGATATAGTTTCAGAGTCTGAAAAAAGTCGAGAAACAGATGCACCTAACCCCCATATTTGCTTTAACCCTTACCACACAACCAGCCTTTGGTATAAAGGAATCCAGTCTACACTGTGAGCACAAGCATTCAGGAAATATGAAAACTATGCCACAGGATAAGCTATTTTCTTGACCTCTAAATGAACCAGTTAGAATCAGAGACTTGTAAGATAATTTTGAATTTAAATGTCACATTAGAACAGGTTATAACAGTAGTCCCTAAGAGAAGGACAGGCAGGCAATTTGCAGTTTACTGGGTGGGATCAGAACTGTCACAACTCACCGAATCCACAGTTCCCACATATGTCAAAAGTACTGCAAGATTAAAATGCACCTTGGGTTCTAGGAGCAAAAGGTTCCCTTGGATGTGAAAAGTGAGGAACAAACACCTGGGGTATGTGGACAGGCAGCATGAAACTGAAGACTGTCCTTGGACGTGGTTCCTAACTAGGCCACGGGTGACCCAGGATGAAGGGAGACCGTGAGCAATACACAAAGGGCCAGATGGTCTGCTGCCATGTGGGGTCAGCTGTGACATGTGCAGGTAGGACCTCCCTCTCATTCATTCTCTGCTGGCATTCCACAACTTCCTGAGAAAGAAGGCATCCCTTTCACAGACCTTTACAAGGGCGGTGAACGTAATGAGGAGTTTGCCGTCATTATTATTGTTTGCTTTGTTGTGTGTCTGTGGGTATGTCTGCGTCTGTGTTTGTTTCGGTGTGCGTGCACGTCTGTGTGGGTCTGTATGTGTGCATGTGTGTGTATGTGATGTATATATGTGTCCATGTCTGTGTGTATGCCTATGCATCTGTGTGAGTGTGTGCATCTGTGTGTGTGCGCGTCTGTGTCTCTGTGTGTATGCCTCTGTGTGTAACTGTGTATCTGTGTGTCTGTGAGTATATGCATATTTGTGTGTGTGCTCTACATGGCTGTGTAGAGATCAGAGGTCAATGTTGAGTGCTTTGCTTTAGTAATCCCTACTGAGTTTTTGAGATAGAAGCTTTCATTAAACATGGTACTCACTGATTGGCTAGACTGACTGCCCATCCAACCCTTGGGATTCACTCATCTCTACCCAAGCTCCAACTCCTGCCTCCAACCAGCACTGGAGTTAAAGGACTACACTGTCACACCCAGCTTTTTTACAACACTGTTGAGGCCCTCATCTCTTTAGCAACTGGACCATCTTCCTACTCTCTGTATGCTTTTCTCAGATATGTCTCAATGTGTGTAACCAGGCTTGTCTAGGACCTATGCTGTAGCCCAAGCTGGCCTTGAAATTCAGGGCAAGCTCCTGCCACAGTCTCTCCTAAGAGCTGGGATTACAGAAATAAGTCACCACACCTAGTAAGGCATGATGTTAAACAGCAGGGACACCCGTGTAACGGCATCTCTGTCTCCAAGTCTTTTATTCCCTGTAGACTTACCACTAGGTGATTCAGAGAAGCCTTCCCATCTCCCTATAGTGCATAAAGTCATCAGTACATACACGAGGAAAGATATGTCCAATTTCCATATCAATTCCTAAAAAAAAAAAAAAAAAAAAAAAAAAAAAAAGATTACATAAGGTTATTGTAATGCGATCAAGAAAATCTTTGTTCTTTTGGACTGGTAGTTGTTTCCTGAAGGAAGGACAAAATGAGCTTTGTGCAAACCCTGGGAAGGTGATCTTTTGCAGGAGTATGCTACAAAACTCTGCCAGAAGACAGCCCTGTGCTCCAGAGCTGGACCAGTGATGGACTCTTAGGGATGCAGATGCTTTAGTTCTGTGTGAGGAAGATGAGGGGCTCATCAAGAAGTGGAGTTCGGGTGGGTTAGTCAAATGTATGTGTTAAAAATGCAGTATTGGAGCCAGGAGTGGTGGCGCACGCCTTTAATCCCAGCACTTGGGAGGCAGAGGCAGGCGGATTTCTGAGTTCGAGGCCAGCCTGGTCTACAGAGTGAGCTCCAGGACNCTAGTAAGGCATGATGTTAAACAGCAGGGACACCCGTGTAACGGCATCTCTGTCTCCAAGTCTTTTATTCCCTGTAGACTTACCACTAGGTGATTCAGAGAAGCCTTCCCATCTCCCTATAGTGCATAAAGTCATCAGTACATACACGAGGAAAGATATGTCCAATTTCCATATCAATTCCTAAAAAAAAAAAACCTGATTTTTTTCTTCATGCAGTGGTGCAGACCCATAATCTCAGTGCTCCAGAGCCTGAATCAAGAGGATCACAAATTCCACGTCGGCTTGGACTATATACTGAGACCTTGTCTCAAAAGAATATAAATAACACACTTTCCATTTAACAGTAACCAAAAGCAAGCTCTGGGGAGCAGATGAGGCTATGGACCCTGGTCTTTCTTTTGTTTATTGATTGTGAATTGCGTTTGGTTCTAATACATTTTGAACTTCAACATTTTCTATATCAATTTCCATCCTGATACAATTAGCTTCAGAAACAGTTTTCTAGCCATTACGATCAACATTTTTTTTTTCTTACCTCCGAATGTGTGCAGAAGTCTCTCCTTGAATCTCCTCTTCGTTTCGATGTTCAGATTTCTGAAGAACCCTAGGACCCAGCAAACCAATCAGTAGGCTTCCAATTGGTGCTGTAATGAGGATGGCCAAAAATGCCACTGTCAGCACATCCATCCCATAGTCTTCCAGCTGCTTCTCTCCATGGGATCTTGCCGTGTCCAGAGCCACAGAGCCAATGGCAGCCTATGAAAGTGTTAGCAAAGATTGGTTGGAAACATAAGACAAGCATGTTTTAAAAGTGACATATTTTCTCATCTGAGAGAATAAGTTGCTTTTCCTTTTTCTCAACTAACTCAAATCAGTCTTCTTGCACAGTGTCCTGCAGTTGGTTTGGTTATCTGCAAGGTCTCCCTCCTGACATGGAATGTAACACTTCCTTATGCAATATGTACACGTTGGTCATGTACAATAAAGTCTGTACCTTCCAGACTACTAGGAAAAAACAGACTCACAATATTAATCAAATGTTATTGTACACAATAAATTTCTCTTGCAAAAGATTGAAGTTATTGTTTGTTTTATATTTTAACTTTAAGAATTTGTAATAGTAAACAAAGTGTTTATCCTGTCATAGGTTTTGGCTACGATTCAGTTTAGTACCTGTTCTTATCACTTAATATATAAAAAGCTTAAAAGGGTGGTTATATTTATTAGACAAGGGTGAAATTTTAAATCAATATATTCTCTCTGGAGTATACACTAATTCTCAAACAGTCTGAAACATGGAAGTGGTAGCCCTTCAAAATGATGTTAAATTTACTAGTTATTTGGTAAAATTTCTGTCCTATGAGTTGGTGAAGTATTTTATTTGTGTCTATTGGAATATATTATTAAAATTCTTATTTTCTTTTAAAGGCAAAATGTAATATTATTAGTTTACACAGGCAAAGGTACATTAATCCATCCGATTAACTCCTTATTCCAAATAGAAGAACAATGTTTGCTTCAGAGATAATAAAATAAGAGAGAAAGTGTGCATCAGTCACACAATGACAGAATCTGGCTGCCCACAGGTATTTGAATGCCTTTCTTCTTCTGTACCAAACTCCAGAATTTTAGCTGGTTCCCGCTGACAAAACAGACTTTTTCCTCATCACTACTCTCTAAATATTACAAGAACTGTTCACATCATATTAGCTATGACAGGTAGTTAAGAGATGATTCAAAGAATACAGGAGATATGCTAAAGTTATAAGAAATTAATAAACCTTTTGTATAACATCTTGAGTGTCTGCAGATTTGGTAACCATAGGTATCTTTGAACTCATTCCCAGAAAATAAAAGGAGTGACTAGGTTTGCCTCCACAAGACATACAGTTCCCAAACACATTATATATATAATACAATCGCCCTAAATTAACTATATATATATATATATATATATATATATATATATATATATATGAAAGCAATATAGACAATATATAGCAAACCAACTGCCAACATCATATTAAATGGAGAGAAACTCAAGACAATTCCACTAAAATCAGGATATTCACTCTCTCCATATCTCCATATCTCTACAATATAGTACTTAAAGTTCTAGCTAGAGCAATAAGACAACTAAAAGAGATCAAGGGAATACAAACTGGAAAGGAAAAAGTCAAACTTTTGCTACTTGGAAATGAGATGATAGTACAACCATGAAAATTTTGTGTGTGTGTGTGTGTGTGTGTGTGTGTGTGTGTGTGTGTATATATATATATATATATATAGAAAAGGTATATATATGTATATATATATAGAAAAGGTATATATATATGTGTATATATATATATATATAATTTCTTATTATTTTAAAGAGTGCTTTCATGGTAAAAGAGAATCAGCCTTCAATTTAATGTTAAAAAAATACAAAACAAAAGTAACATCAGTTATTTTGGTATTTACCAACTAATGTTAATAGTAACTTGGCTACCACTTAGACAAATTATTCGATTTATTTTACTACTACACTATCTTCTTCACATTTATGCCATAGAGATATATGTGAAAGTCTGATGGAAAAATGTCTCTGGACTGAATAGATCCATAGCCTAGAATGTAATCACAGCATATACGAACCCTCACAACCGCCCTAAATTAACCTCATATCTGACTTTCATCGCATCGTGGTAAAAGTCTGCTTACTCCGAACTGCAAGATAATCTATGCTTGACTTATTTCATGTAATTAGCTTGAGAATGGATAATACTGTCATAGATCTATAATATTTGTAAGAAATTACAATCTATACAACCCTAATTTAATTAGCATTTCCAGATATCCTGATAAATGCATGTTCAACAATGTCAAACAATTCTCTATTTGTGCTTCTTCAGTACGTTGTGTATTTGTGTGCAAATTTTGGCTTAAGTAACTGAGATATTGTCATAATGTTTAGTTAGCTGTGAGTTAGTTACTATCAACTACTCTTTTAGGAAATCAACACAAGAGTATGCCTCTAACCTAACCATGAGTGACAATTACAAGGTCCCAGTGTTAGCATTTCCTCTAGACTTCACTCAACAGTTAGAAGGAGCCTGGCTCACCTATGAGGACTGTGTGGAGCTCCCTCTCCCTCTCCCTCTCCCTCTCCCTCTCCC
>NC_034593.1:122936239-122954024 GCF_900095145.1 Mus pahari | reverse complement strand
CCCCCTCTCTCCCTCTCTCTCCCCCTCTCTCTGTCCTTCTCTGTTGTCCTCCCTCCTCTGCCTCTACCCCCCTTCAGGTCTCAAATAAACTTCTTTTATTTATTTATTTAAGGCCTGTCACATGGCTTGATTGTTCAGAGGGACACTTTGGCAGGGCCCCCTGAGACACCCCCCTCTGCCATTTTATAAAACACAACATCCAGTAGATTAATGAACACATGGATATCAATCACCCCTTTTAACCTTAAATAAAAAACCTCGTGGCTTCAATTTGTCATATACAAATTGCTCTAATCAACACTCTTGATGTTTGGCACTATTATTAAGTAAAAGAACAGTCCTTGAACACAGCACTAAGATACTCTATGATACTCCAGCAGTCAATGTGAGAGCTAAGACAGCTATAACCTGGTGTCTACACGGCAGACATGCTCAGTAGAGACAGAAGCACATCCCACAGCAGTCAAAGCAGGATGGAGCAGGCCAGTGCAACATTGCCCCGTGGCACCTGGAACAGCATGTGTTTTAAAACTTAAATGTTTCTCTCCATAATTTTCCATTTGATATTTTTAGGTCACAGCTGCCATGGGTGACAGACCCACAAACAGTGAAACCATGGATGAAGGGAAACACAGGAAAGCATTTCTAAATTCTTCTGCAGGCCACGTTTGGTGGCAATCACCTCTGAGTTCAAGGCCGACCTGGTCCAGGACGACCAGGGCTGAAGAAAGAAACCCTGTCTCAAAACAGAACAAAACAACCTAAATTCCTTTCCAATTGCTCTTTCTTTCCTTATGAATAAAGATATGGACCAGTCATCAATCATATGGCTGTTGATGGATTTCCAAACATTAAGATGAGCCCTGCTGACTCGCTACTGCCTGCCTGCCTGCCTGCCTCTCCCTTCCCTTCTCCCTCCTTCTGCCCTCCCCCCTCCCTTCCTCCTTCTTGGAAGATCTGAGATAAGTTACAAAGGCTCTTTTCAGACTTAGTTTTGTATGATAAAAGCTCAGCCCAGCCTGGTCACTACTTCTTTCTAGTCTTACAGGAAGTCTTTGGATTTATTTTTACCTTCTCTCTGGTGAACGAACCATCATAAATGAGACTTTGAGAGTAGACTAGTGTAAAATCCTCCAACCATGCATTCACGCACCCATTTCTGTCATTTACCAACTGTTTACTTTCTCCAAACTTAGGTAAGTCTTCTTACTCAGTATTTGAAAGTGTCATACAGAGGCAACAGCTAAAATGATGTCCTTTTCTATTGATTATTACTTACCTGGACTGTGGCCTTTGGAAGCCAGGCAAAAGAAATAAATATCTTTTCCTTTATGTTAAAGCCAGCGAAACACACCATCAGGAATGTAGTCAAAATTCTTATCAACACTGCGATGCCGAGGGTTGCAACGCAAAGGCCTGAAAGAAATAATCGGGTTTTAGAAATAATGAGATGCTAGGAGAAATTACATTTCAAAATATTCTCGATAGGGATAATGTTAAAACATTCACTAGAAATAACATTAAAACATCAAATACAAAACAGTTGCATAGAACTGATAAAGAAATAACAAGTGCAGTCATTGCTTGAAATCGTTTCCTTTATAAAACCAGAATTTAATCAGACGTATTTGAATTCTTACAAAGAAAATTTAAATTAGATGCTTCTGCCTTCCTCCAATTTTGAGACCCATCAGGCCAGTGTCAGTACATCACACACTGTGTGCACACAACACTTTACACTTTACGGCAAGACCCACATTTCCCTCTACGCGTTTACTTAACACAGCAGTTCTCCACCACGGGGTCAGAAACCCTTTGGGGTTGAACGACCCTTTCAGGGGCTGCATATCAGATGTCCTGCCTATCAGATATTTACATTATGATTCATAACAGCAGCAAAGTTACAGTCATAAAATAGCAACGGAAATAATTTTATGGGTGGGGCCACTAGCACATGAGGAGTTGAAGCATTAGGAAGATTGAGAACGGCTGATTCAGTATGACTGTGTTAAATGATATACGGGGAGACTGGAGAGATGACTGACTGCTCTTCCTAAGTTCAATTCCCAGCAACCACATGGTGTCTAATAACCATCCGTAATGGGATCCACTGCCCTCTTCTGGTGTGTCTGAAGATAGTGACAATGTACTCATATACATAAAATAAATAAACCTTAAAAAAAAAAAAGAAACGTGACATTAGAAACTTTTTAGATTCTCAAGAGAACAAACTTATAAATGGCATATTAAAAGATAGAACAGAGGGCCGGGGAGCTGGGGTTAAAGAGCTAGTCCCTTAAGGCTGATGCCCTAAATCCAGTCCTCAGAACTCACTTAAAAAGCTGGATACGTTAGCCTGCATCTGTCACTCCAGCACTCTTCAGATGGGAGGCAGAGACATTTCTGGCCCAGGAGTTTTCAGGCCAGCTTGCCCGAGACATGCAGCACAGCAGCAGCCATGAAAGACTCTGCTTCAACAAGGCCAAAAGCGAGAACTGAACCCAGAACCTCCACATTTGGCCTTTGATACAAGGGTACACCTGTGTTCACGTGCACCATGCCGACCAACGCAGGTACCCGTGTTCACATGCAGACCCACAGACCCACAGATACTACATCTATACACATTTCTCTGAGATAAATAAGAATAAGGGGGAAGTATACATAATTCGGTGGGGGTGGGGTAGGTGGCAAGGAACAGATTCCTGGTATGAGTAGAAGAATGCTGAGATGTAAGGAGAAGGATGAGATTGCAAATTAAATAATTGCAAGCACAGTGCTGTCAAGACAATCTTAACATGATGCTGTCTGAGTGTAGGATAAAGAGCGAATGGCAGACATTTCCATCCCAAAGGAACACATTACAGAACTAACTAGTACCTTTAAAATTCTAGCTCTTCATCAGAACAGGTTGGATGAACATCTTTATGTTGGGGGGGTGATGCCTGATTTCATACTTAGATTCACAAGTATTATTCTTTAGCCAACCTCTATGAAGACTTGAGTCATAGTTAGTTCTTTGTATAATTTGTGACAGTGGTAGACAAATACCTCCTGAAGATATCCAGAGCAGGATCTGAAGGTATAGTTTTAGCATGAGAACTCCTGAGAGATTCTTACCAACCGTTTCTGCTCTGAGAGACATGATGGAAACCTCTGCTCCAATCAGGCCAAAAAGAAGAGGCTGGAAAATGGCCCAGGCAACTGCAATTATCTTTTCTACCTCTGACTAAAAGAGAAGCAAAGAAAATTTTATTAATAAGTTATGATTGATATGGGATAGGGGTTTGAGATCTATAAATAAGAAATCAGAGGCAGCTGGATCCCCAGAGCTCAATCGCCAGCTAACCTAGTCAAACAGGTGAGCTCCAAGTTCTTGTGAGATAGGAAAGCTGGGAGTTCAAGACCAGCGTTAACTATGCAGGAAATTCGAGGCCAGAATGTGATATGATACCCCATGTCAAAAAAGAAAAAGAAAAAAGAAAAAAAAAATCAAAGCTAATAATTTTAGGTTACTTAATGTTTTGTTACTATGACTACACAGTTAAGAAAAATATACACATAATTCAAATGAGCAACAACTCTGAAACAGCCAGGTGTGGTAGCATGGCCTTTAATCCTAGTACTTGGAGCAGAGTGGGGGATTTCTTTGATGTTCGAAGCCAGCCTGGTCTACAAAGCAAGTTCAGTCAGGGCTACACAGAGAAACCCTGTCTTGAAAAAAAACCAAAGCCCAAAATCAAAAGAGGTGGAAAAGAAAGAATTTTTATCAAAAAAGGGTCATGAGCAGATGAAGTTACAGTCAAGTTCACCTTCTTGTCAGTCCACCTCATGCCTGCTAGGAAAGCCATGACCAACGTGCACAGTCCTCCTGACCCCGGGAAGCTAAAATACACACTGCTGAACACAGCTAACACAGCAAAACCCAGAATCAGAAAGGCTCGCTTCCACACGAGGTTGTCCTGGAATTAAAAATACAAGGTGCTTAGCTCAATTATTTTATTCTATACCTAGGATGAACACAAGAATGTTAAGCACACAATACTTTCTCTAGTTGGATTTCCAATGCCATTATCACTCTTCTGAAATTTCAATATATATATAAAAGTATTTTGATACTAAACTGGGCTCAAAAAACCATTATAAATGTTGATTTGGTCAAATACTACACAACTCCCAAAAACTTGCATATCCTATTATTTTGCATCTGATATTGCTCTACAGTGAAACTTGGAATGTAGATAATCCTAACAGAGCAGCTTTAGGACCCCACACATGTAGCTCTCCTGGACCTCATGCATAGATAGCAGCAATAAAGAAGTCAGCAAGGTAAAGATGGGGACCATTTCCCCACGTATGCCCTGCAGATCCAGCTTTGAGGAAGGAGTTCTAGAAGGTTCTTCCATTGACAATTTGCAGCATGATTTTTCTCGGATTACTTCTTTTACCTGGTCCCTGCTCGGGAAGTACTGGATAAAAAACCCAAGAAAAGATCCAGCTGCCACACCAATTACCACCTCCAAGATGCCTCTGAAGATGTTAAAAACTGTAGACCCTGAAAAACACAAGGAAAGGAACATTTCCGTCGGGGCTCTAAATCCATAAACGCACAAGCATCAGTCTAACATCGTCAAGCCAAATCACATAACCACACGGAAGGGAATTCTTACAGACATTTCCTACGCCCCATATTTTTACAAATTATTATTTTATGTGTATGGGTGTTTTGCCTGCATGTGTGTGGTACACATACATGCAGTACCCAAGGAGGCCCTCTTCTGGCCTAAGATCTGGTGCTGGAGTGACAGACAGTTGGGAGATGCCCTGTAGGTGCTGGGGAAATCAGTCGGGTCTACTGGAAGAGCAGCCAGTGTTCTGAACTGTTGAGCTGTTTCTCCAGCCCCATACTCTCCACATTTTTAATATAGATGACTTTAAATATCTTTTAAAATGCCTCTAGCCAGATGCGGTGGAGCACACCTTTATTCCCAGCACTCAGGAGGAAGAGGCAGGAGAATCTCTGAGTTCCAGGCCAAGTCTGGTCTACAGAGCAGGTTCCAGGACAGCCAGAGCTCGACAGAGAAAAAGACAAACAGCTTCCGTCTTTCAAGGAGCAGAAGCACAGTGTTGGACAAACTTTTAAAACCAGTGCCAGGTGTAACTCCGATACTTCCCACAGGCTCATTTAATTTAATACCTTTCTTAAGTCTGCCAAATTACGAAAGACAAAATCCATCACTCACAACAGGCTTGCTCTACTGCAGTACGTACAGATGAACAAGTTTTCGAGTTACAAGCATCAAATCTATAGCTCAAAGTAACATAAGGATCTGACAAAATAAAACATCTGCCCACTCTTTATTGGAAAAACAGTAAGTCTGAAACAAATTGCTTGTTAAATTTCCCTAAAAAGGATTTTTCTTTGTGTTGTGACATAATCCCTTTGAAGTATGGCAATAGAAAGGGCTGTAGAAACTGTTTCTCTTCGTAGCAAACAGGGCTCAGGAAATTTAATTTTTTTGTTGTTGTTGTTGTTGGGTTTTTTTGTTTGTTTGTTTTGTTTTTGTTTTTCTCGAGACAGGGTTTCTCTGTATAGCCCTGGCTGTCCTGGAACTCACTTTGTAGACCAGGCTGGCCTTGAACTCAGAAATCCTCCTGCCTCTGCCTCCCGAGTGCTGGGATTAAAGGCGTGCACCACCATGCCCAGCTCAGAAATTTAATTTTGAAAGTCTTTGTTAAGACATCATTTGAAAAATTGTTCTTCATGTAAAGCCATTTTTCTTTTCTGTTTATTTTATATTTGTGTCTATTCTGTCTACATTACCACCTGTGTGCCTGCCAGAAGAGGGCGCTCTGCAGTTACAGATGGTTGTGAGCATCAGGTGAGTGCAGGGAATTGAACCTGAGTCCTCTGCAAGAACAGCAAGTGCGCTTCACCCGAAGCTGCCTTTCCTGCTCAAAAAAAGCCATTTTCCAATTGTCTTGAGACAAAAGTTCACTGTGGTTTCTTACTGCTACAATGAGCATTTCTCTTACTTAAAACCAAATTCCATCACATAATTTTACTTGGCAAAGACAGCTTTCTGGGGGGCTAATGGTGTGCTTGTCAAAAAGTGCCCCACTGAATGTGCAGGGTTTGGGGTGAGCAGGGTCATTTGCCTGACAAGAGCAAGGTCCTAGGTTCATCTTAACTCTTATCAGCTAAAAACAAAACAAAAGTCCATCTGTGATGCCAGCATGACCCTCAAGCTATTTCAAGAAAGGATGTGCTACGTGCTGGCTGTGGTGGTGCATTAAACACACCTTTAGCTTCACTACTTGGAAGGCAGAGGCAGGTGGATCCCTGAGTTCCAGGCCAGCCCTCTCTGTACAGAGCAAGTTCCAGGACAGCCAGGGCTATACATAGAAACCCTGGCTCGACCCTGGACCCCCTCTCCCTCCCAAAGAATGTCCTTTAGAATGTAACTAATATGGTTCAGTTTCCTGTATGGTAAAATGTTTAAAACAAACAAAATTCTTGGGCTCATACCTAAAAATTCAGGAAATCTAGTCAGGTTCAAACTCTTAAAACATCTGACAACAGGCCTTAGGGGCAGGCAGAGGCGACACAGCAGTCAGCCAGGAGAATGCACAAGCTGTGCAAAGCTGAGAGAAACCCCTCTAAGAATCCCTGTCTGCCTCTTGATCTTCCTGCCTCCTCCGTGACCCGAAGGCAAACCCTGTTGCTTTGAAGCCATGGTTCCTAGTCATGGCTACACTGATTCCCATCCCCAAGGGGGCTCATTTAGTTGGTCTAAGGTAATGTCTACATTAAAAAAAAAAAAATTAAAGCTCCCTGGGTAATGCTAATCAATAGCTAAGGCTAAGAACTGCTGCTTTAAAGATTCACACAAGGCAAGCTGTGTTAATATAAATATAGAGTCGCATAGTAGAGTTAAACTAAAGGTGATTATCCGTTAGGTCTTCATAGGGAATAGGAACATCTGTGCGTTACAGAACAAGAAAGTAACATTGTGAAACCAGGACTTATTGAAGACTAATTTACAAGGACAGGAGAACAGAAAACGCTTCTATTTTAGATTCCCAGCAGTCCTCTCACCTGGACTGCTGTGTCTCCTGTGTGCCTACTACACTCCTGACCCTTTGTGTGGTTTCTCCTAGACCTCGCCAAGAAGAACTACCCTTCTATAAACCTCCCTCCTTCTGTAAACCCTGTGTCCTCCTGTCCTGCACTCCATCTATAAGGGCAAAGGCAGGGATAAGCTGCTTCTGTTTTATGGCTCTGGGGAGGGACCCAGCATCTCCCCTACACACATTGCCCTAAGTACTCATGCCATGGTTTAAACACTGTCCCAGCCTACCCTGGAGAGCTGAGATTACCTGTGGAAAAGGCCACGCCCAAGCACGTGTTGAAGCCAGTGATGGCCAGGATGTCATCGAAGCTGCCGGCGGCCATGAGTAAGGTTGGGATCCCTTTTTCAACACCGTAGCCTCCTTCCTGCAAAAGGAGCATGGAGGGCACTACGACAGCTGGGGACACGGCACCTACGACAAAACTAAGCAGCCGGGTGTCAGACGCCGTGGCCTGGGTGAGCTGCTCACGACCACCACCTCGGATTCATAACAGGGCCTCTGTGTTCCTATACTTTTACAGGCTAGTTTAGACTTTGGATGACGGCAGTCTCTTAAACGACCCAGAAACACCAAACCAGAAATGCACAGGCAGACAGTTGTATGGAACACTGCGTTTTGAAGTCTATCCATGAACCATCTGTTTTGCAATGACTTAGTAGCCCCAAGTCCAAGACCTAGGTTGCCTAAAATATATATCATGAGAAATAGTGAATTAGTAATGAAGTTAGGCTCCAGTAGGTGCTTTAAAATTTATATACATATACATACACACACATATGGGCTGGAGAGATGATCCAGTGGTTAAGAGCACTGACAGAGCACTGACTGTTCTTTCAGAGGTCCTGAGTTCAATTCCCAGCAACCACGTGGTGGGTCACAATCATCTGTAATGGGGTCCAATGCCCTCTTCTGGTGTGTCTGAAGACAGCGACAGTGTACTCATATAAATAAATAAATGTCTTTAAAAAGTATATATGTATATACATACACACATATACTTTATATACATATATACACATATACACACATATGTGCCAGTCATGTTCTAAGGTGTGAAAACTGTCATGAGCATTCTCAAGTACACAGGGCTTCAGTTGGGTCTTGAGATGTGAAATCAGACAACAGATCTGAAGGTCGAGGCTCTGAAGACATGGGCAGTGAGCTAGTCAGAGCAACTGGCTAACACTGCGAAGAGGTTTCCATACTGACTATGCTCTCAACACCCACTTCAAGGACTTCACATATGAACTCATTTCATTACCACCAGAACACTATGAAATAGATACAAGTAAGGAAATCAAGGCACGGAGAGACTGGCTAACGGGAAGCCACAGAGGAAGAGTTGACATCTAGGTAGTGGCCTGAGTCCTCCTTCTGACAGGTAAAAATTTCTTCTTGTCCACCACGTGTAAATACTAAATTCTTGCTATATACTTTTAACATATGCACGTCTCATGGCTCCCACCCACCGGACGTGAAAATAGGACACTGGAAGGGATGTGTAGGAGAACCACCAAGTCACAGTGTCTGCTGAGGGCCACTGAGCTTCAAGCTGCTTATGGAGGCTCTGGGGTGGGATCCACCATCTAACTCCCAGGCCTGGGGATTGGGCATAGAGAAAAACAAAAACAAAACCAACACCCCCCCCCCGCTTCTTTGGTAGTTTAGTTTACTGCAGTCACTGCAAAAATTAGCTACAGAGACACAAACTGTATCTTACAGCTACGCTGTTCAGATAGTGCTGAAGTGACTATGATCTATTTTATGGTGTTATTTTTTTTAAAAAAAAAGTTATTTTACATTCTCTTTAATGGAGTCAGGAAGTTCCAAATGTCGTTTGATATTTTCACATGAAAAGAATTACCCCAGGATGAACCCCCATTGCCATGGCAACCCCATCAGGAAGTGTGAGAGAAGCGCAGAAGCACACGCCTCCACGATGCAGGGACCCATGGCCAGTCGTACACACACACCCTTCAGCTTCTTCAGGGCCTGAAAAACAAGAGTGGACACACCATGTTCCTCTGATGGCACGTGGACACTATGACCTCCAGCACCTCCTCAGGCCATGCTCGGTCGTCACGGGTTCTTCAGCTAATTAGCTTTAATCTGGCATATCTGCATTCTTTGGGTTTGAGAGACAGTGTGCCCAGGAATCCGGCAACAGGTGGCTATGGTTCCTCATTGTAGGTGTTACCACTTAAGAAGGCACAAGATAAAGTTAGTGGCCTCAGTTTGTGAAATTGGTGAGTGTTGGGGACAAGTTTACAGTCACACAGGTGACTTCAGAGTCTGAGCTTCTGACCTACATACTGTCTGACCATTCATTTGACTTGTGGCTCATGGCCCCAGAATGAGACCAAATGAAGATGTTTGTCTCCAAAGAACCATTCATGCATTCAAAGGTACACATAAGGTAAAAATGTACGTTCAAAAGCACGCTTAAGACTCATTCTGTTTGGTAGGCAGTTCCTTGAGTCAATGTAGTTAGCGCTGTGGGCATGTTTGGGGCTGGACAGGCTGTTTCCCCACAGTCACCTGTATGACTTTCTCTGTGTTTCCCCTCCACAGTGACATGTGCGAGAGCATCTGGATGCCCACAATGGGACTAAATCCTCCTCTTCCTGAGACTGTTGAGCGCATTGTCCACGTTCATTCCTGAAGCCTAATCATTATGAATACTTGTCATATTGGAAGACCGTGTTTGGTATCTGATAATTAGAAACCCATACTCCGTACCTTTGAATCCAGACCAAGGCCAGCACGGACCAGAATGACAGAAAGGGCTATGCTTCTCAAAGATGACGACCACTTGTGCTGGATCCGGATGTAATCACTGATGACTGGGACGTTCCTCAAGAGGAACCCAGCTAGCAGCATGCCTTGAATGAATCACACCGGACTAGTTAGGTTTTCAATTAGGGAAGCTTATTTTTACTTTTTAGCACTTTACATGTGACAGAGACTGCAATGTAGTTTTCCCCTATGCTTACTTAGTCTTTGGATGAAATGAAGTTAAATTTGTAATTAAAACACATATAATAAGCTGGGCGTGGTGGTGCACGCCTTTAATCCCAGCACTTGGGAGGCAGAGGCAGGCGAATTTCTAAGTTCGAGGCCAGCCTGGTCTACAAAGTGAGTTCCAGGACTATACAGAGAAACCCTGTCTCAGAAAAAAAAACAAAACACATATAATAAAAAAAAAAAATCAATGAAATACTTTTTGTATAAAATTTATTAGAATAATTAATATTGCCAGAAGGGTTGGAGAGATGGCACAGTGGTTAAGAGCACTGGCTGTTCTTTTAGAGGACCTGGATTCAATTCCCAGCACCCACATGGCAGCTCACAGCTGTCTATAACTCCGATTCTAGAGGATCTTGACACAGAGATACATATAGTCAAAACACCAATGCACATAAAATAAAAATAAATGTGTAAAAACAAAATTAATAGTGTCTGGGTAACTGAAAATAGAGAGGACATATGTATAGCATTTAGAAGGAATAATGATCACCTCCTCCATGAGAGGCTTTAATCCAATTTCAGTTCACTGTCCCTGAGTACAAACAGCTCCTAGAGTTATTTGCAATGTCAGATTCCCTGAGCCATCAATAACGATAACTACCTATATGGATTCTATATTTACCTTCATGGAAGCCAGTAGGATACAGGCAACACACATTGTAGAGGTTCAGAAGACATTTATGGTAAATGGACACCACCTTGCCATGGCAGATGGTGCCTCTTCCTCTATTTACTATTCACCGTTTACTGACCGCCTTCCTTATTTTATACAAGATGAGGAACGTAAAATCAGTTGTAGACAGATGACCATGACCTTTGCTTATATAATGGACAAATGGTAGGAACTATAACACAGCAACAAGCTTTCAGCCTCCAGAGGAACAAGGCTAACAACCCCAACTGATGAAACAGAAAAGACAGCCATACAAGGCATCTGGGAGGGGAGGGGAGGGGAGCAAGGGCGTAGGCCAGTGTAATGTTTCTGGGGCAGAAAGTGGTTACTAAGAAGTCATGAGAAGTTTCACATCCTAGGTATGGATAATTCAGGGTAACTAAACCTGGGTTCTTGTAAGGGAATTCTGCCCACATTTAGGCCATAAGTACATATGAAGGGAAAGATCCTTCTATGAGAGACCTGGAGGTCTCTGTTCTCCATGTCTGATCTGTGATAACTTCTTCATACTGTGTCTGCATAAGTGTTCACACTTCACACTGATAAACACTTTTACTAAAGTTAGGATACTGTATAAAAATAGAGACAAGCCGGACCAAGGTAGTGGTCCATGCCTTTAGTTCAACACATGGGTGACAGAGGCAGATGGAGCTCTGTGAGTTTGAGGCCAGCCTGGTTTACAAAGCAAGTTCCAGGACAGCCAGGGCTACACAGAGAAACCCTGTCTCAAAAACAACAACAACAACAACAACAAAACAAAACAAAACAAAAAAACCCACCAAACCCAAAATGTCTGCCTTTCATCTCCAGGATAGCAAATGCTGAAAATTTTAATTCCTTTATTCCCCAAAGCTTTTCAGAATAGTTTCTATAACTATCATTTGCTTTGAGGAAATCAGGAAGCATTTCACACTTACCGAGAAGAGGAGGCAGAGGAGGCAATGTTGGAAACTTAATGAGTCCAAAAAGTTTACCTCCGGTGATGGAACAATAGAACAGAATGATAATTCCAAACAGATTTCCTCCAGGAAGACATTCAGGGCCGGTAACTGACCAAACCACTGCCCACAGAAGAACAACCATGGTACCTAAAGACCACCACCAACGAAAAGAGCAGCAAATAAGTACATACATACATACATTAAAAATAAAACCCAAAACACCAGGAAAACTACATTTTATATGCAAGCTTTGATGTATTCTGAAATTATTTTTAAATAAACACAACATCCGTATGCAAATGTTTATAACCATAAGTTATAAAGGACACAAGGAATGTGAACAAGTAGGTGATTACCAATCAGGTTAAGAACCAGGGAATCGGTCGGGCGTGGTGGTGCACACCTTTAATCCCAGCACTTGGGAGGCAGAGGCAGGCGGATTTCTGAGTTCGAGGCCAGCTTGGTCTACCAAGTGAGTTCCAGGACAGCCAGGGCTATACAGAAAAACCCTGTCTCGAAAAACAAAACAAAAAAAAAAAAAAAAAAAAAAAAAAAGAAGAACCAGGGAATCAGGTCAGCCATGGTGAGTTCAAAGCTAGCCTTATCTATAAAGTGAGTTCCAGTACAGCCAGGGATGTTACACAGAGAAACCTTGCTTGGGGTGGTGTGGTGTGTGTGTGTGTGTGTGTGTGTGTGTGTGTGTGTGTGTTTCGGGGTGGGGGTAGGGAGAAGCACCATGGAATAAACAGCACCTTGAATACACCAGTCCTGTTTCCCTTCACAATGCCAGAAAGAACCACCATCTTGCAACCCAGGAACAGTTAATATTCCAGAGAACAATCACTGTCCTCTTAGTAGAAATCTGAGAATATTTGAACTCTGCTTATGCTCCAGTATTTAGTTTTGCCTTGAATTAAACATTAACCATCAGCTCTTTCAGAGTAAATGTTTGTTTAGAATTATCACACTAAAAAAAAAAAAAAAAGGTCTATTTCTGTGTTATCACAAAATGAGAGTTATTAACACAGTGACCAAACCCCATGCCTCCTTTTCTAAATTCTCAAAAACACTTTCCCCAGAAATGTAAGCCACTAATACAATGAAATGTCTAAGGCATTTTCAGTATTTTCCAATAGAGTATACAAGCTAAGATTTCCATAAGATCTTACAGCCAGAATGGAAGGCACAGCTTTCCAGATGTTAAGTAGGACTTTATTAAAGCACTAGCTGAATTTTTTTTTTTAATTCAGACAGAGTTAAGAGTTTTCCTTTTTCCAGGCTAAGATCACTTTGTAAAAGTCCCTCTCCTTTCATTACCCATATTTGCAATATAATTGGAAGTGTTATGTGCATATTGTAAGGTATTCCCAGATCGGGTTTAAATCAGTTAATTATTGATTTGTCATTTATGACTTTGGAAAAAACATAACCTTCATGTAATAATTGCTTCTTAAGAGGAGGATGCAGGAGTGAAACGAGAGAAAAATCAGTGAGCACACGTTTATCTACCAGGAGCCCTCATCTCTCAGGAACGTTCTGAAGAACTCTATATTTTAAAATGGGTTCTCAGGCTGTTGAGATAGCTCAGTGGGTAAGTGTTCTAATGAACATGAAAATCTACTTGTAGCTCCAGTGCTCAGGACATAGATGTGATCCCAGAGCAAGCTGGCTAGCTAGACCAAGCGCATCAATAATCGAGTGCAATTCAGAGTGCATGTCATTGATATGGACACGGACATACACACACACACACACACACACACACACACACACACACACACACGTGCACACGCGCGCGCACGTACTCACGCACGCATGCATGCACGCACACACAGTGCCGCAAAATACATTTAAAAAATATTAAAATAAAAATGAGACTTCAAATCACATGACTCGTTTTGACACATTCCTCAGGCAATGAGTATCTGTTTTTATTATAAATGTTTTAACTAGCTAGCTATGTGGCATATTTTCAGTGGTAAAAGTTAGAAAAATAATAAGAGGAAAGAAAAGGTATTGAATGGTATGTGGCCTCTCAGCTAGTTCATATCCTGGAACCTGGTTTTCTGTGTTCCTAATAGCTTAAAAATGTTTTCCCACACTGATTCAGAATCTTACTTTCCCAACAAAAACATGCACCACCTAAAGTAGAACATATTATATTTGTTGTCACTGGCCTGGATGAAAACGAGGACAATGTCTGTGAGAGTCTTCCTTCTAAGCTCTAAGAAGACTCAGCTCAGGCTGAGTGGGTGGCACAGGCCTGCAATGCCAGCCCTGGAGAGGCTGAGACAGGAGGATCAAGAGTCCTGAGCTACAGAGATAGCCTTTGTTGAAACAAAGCAAAAAACAAACGAACAAAAAACAAAAACAAAAACCAACCAAACCAACAAACCAGACACACACAAACTAAGGTCACGAGGACTGGGAATTGAGAATCCAGCCTTGGTTTTCAGGAAAAGAGAGAGAAAGCTGTAAGTATAACTGAAATAATGTTTTCATTCTCAACAGTTTCCAAAATTGTCTAAAAATCTGCCTTACAGACAATTTTCAACCTCTTCTTTCTTGTATGATTGCACAGCTAACCTACACTATGCGCACAGCGTGCGGGCCCACACACAATCATCCACACACTCTTCCTTTGTAAACAAGACGTCGTATCACTGATTTTGAGCATCTGTAGTCACTAAATTTCTCACATATTTTAGGTTACTGCCACAAACTACAAGACAAATACATCTAAACTGAAACAATGTCCAAAAAAAAAAAAAAAGTCAGGATAAATCCTCCCCTAAATCCTCAAAGTCTACAAAGAAATGGGTGATTTGCAAAGCAAGACTCTTGCTCAGCATCAGTCGCAATGCTCTAATGAGGTCAACATTTACAGAATGCTTTTCTGGTAATAAGACATTGGCCAACAGTGATTGTGTGAAATTACCCAGATTCGGAAGTTCTCTCATCTCTGCTCTTTTGACTCAAGAAAGTACTGGCTCGAATGTGGTCACAGACACCTCTGAAGCCACAGTGTGAGAGGGAGAGCTTTTTACCCCCTACCCGGAGTGACCGTGACCGTGTGGAACAGAGCCACAACTGGGTCAGCTGTTCTGCCTCGCAGTTTTAACTTAAGAAGAGTAAATTTCTTGTTGTCTTTTTTTTAACCGCATGGCTTGGGAAACTCTCACTGTGACATCATCTCTGATCATTTTCATCCCCCGCTGTACACACACCATTCGTTATCACTCTTGCCAGGCAGCCGCGTGGAGGGCAGGCCAGGAATTGCCTCAGACTCTGCAGGCCCCTGGGTTCTGTTGGTGAGTCCTGGGTTTTTTTACCGCTGGTCAGGAGTTTACTGCCTTCTGTCGGTTCACTTCTGTCTGCACCTCTGAGGCTCATGACTCTCTCCTCCTGGATTTAAAACAAAATTTTAAATCTTTAAAACTAAAACAAAACAAAACAAAACAAAACAAAACAAAAAAAACCCTTTATTTTCACACATCTTTTAGCTATTGACTTATCAAATCTCAAATCAAATCTCAAATCTCAAATCAAGTTGTCACTATTAGAATCGAGGATTAATAACTTATTAACACGCATCTTTATTACTAACATGTCACCTCGTACTTAGAAGAAGAACCATTGAAGAATATTGAACAATAAGTCCCTGTTTTTAAATTTTTAAATGTGTGGGTCATGTAAACCTAAAGTTACATAGTAACTATGTAACCAGGCCCCCAAATTAATACAGTTAACACATAATTCAAGATCATAGCAAGTAAATGTATCAAAGTGATTTAAGAAAGGGAAGGAGGGAGGGAGGTGAGAGGGAAAGAGGGAGGAGGGAGGGAAGAAAAGAGGGAGGAGGAAGGGAGGGAGGGAGGGAGAAAGAGAGCAAGGGAAACAACCACACAAATTCACCTAAAAAGATGTTCTCAACCTGTGGGTCACCGCGCTTTGGGGGGTCAAACTACTTTTTCACAGGGGTTGAATAATAGCATCAGAAAATACAGATGTTTACCTTACAATTCCTAACTGTAGCAAAACTACAGTTATGACATAGCAGCAAAAATAATTTTCTGGTTGGGAGGTCACCACCGCATGATGAACTGTATTAAAGGGTTTCAGCATTAGGAAAGTTGAGAACCACTGAACTAGGGCTTAGGCCAGGAACACAAAGTTTTCCTTCCTTTTTTTTTTTTTTTTTTTTTTTGAGACAGGGTCTCACCAGGTTACTCAGGCTGGCCGCAGGCTCACAATATTTCTGCATCCCTCTTCTGAGTGCTGGTATTTCAGGAGTGTGTCTTCCAGGAGAACTGTTAGTCGACTGGTAAAGCGTGAGGAGAAATGATTCTCTCTGCTTAGAAGCCATAGTCATGTGCTTAAGGCAACAGCTGGGACTCCCTGCCTTTGGCTGGAGATTTTACCTGTAGTTCGTGATGTGGAGAAGCCTCGTACGTGATCCCCGTAGGTGGCTTTGAATACTGACATTCAACTGTCTTATCTTCATCCTCCATGTCTTATAATTTCGAAGATGATGATTCAGGAACGAGGAGTCAGATCTGGTCTGAAGGAAATACAGCATCGACAGAGGGTATTGAAGATCGTTGGAAGTAGATGAGTAAATTTACTTTTATCTTTCCTTGGGACCCTGAGGGTGGACCCACAGTGAATCAAACGTTTCTCAACCTTTTCATTGCTGACCTGTTTTAGAGCTCAACATATTATCTTCATCCTTATCTAGTTTTTGGCTGCTCTTGAATAAACCCTTGTTGGCTTATCACATCCTAATTCCTTTCCCATCATTCCTTGAGGGAAATGCTTTGAAACACACACAGAGCTCTATCGCTCCTAAATCGTCCTAGCTAATGGGCTGACTCCACACAAGCAAGACTGACCTCTCAGGTGACTTTCCAGTGTTGACACCGGAACAGAGTTACCTGAGGAAACCTCTTCCGATCCCATTATTTTCTGAGAAACAAAGAGTCACTTATTCCTGCCTTGTCTACATTTCTGTATTGTTGTGATTGCTGCGGTAAGATTTTCCCATGTGGAACTTTGAGTGCACTTAGAAAAGAATCTGTGCAATTTTAAAACTTTGGAGAGGAGAAAATTATATGGTTTGCCTTGGCGATAAAAACTTTCTTGGATATATTCTGCAATTTTGGGGGGATAACTTAATTCCATTTACCACAATTTGAGATCATTTTCTGGTTTTGTGGTTTTCAGAGCAGGCGAGGAAGCACTTGGGGATCTCTTACAGCAGTTTTCAAACACTTCTAAGACAGAAGTGCGGCCTCAAATGAAACAAAATCTTTAAAGCCAACAAATGGAACAGATGACAGTGGGCCTGCAAGATCCTTGTCCTTCTCCAGAGTCAGGTGAGCTGACTTGGTGAAAGTCTCTATAAATGTACTTTTCCATAACATCAGGCATTTGTTAAACAAGCCCTCTATTCTTCAGCTTAATTAAAAAACCAATCTAAATGCTTAAAATTTCTTCCTGCACTATTTAAATGGACCAGATGGGGCTATAAAGTTGCAAATGTCAAGTAAAACATGTTTCCTTCTATGAATTCAACACTGCCGGAAGATCGCTACCAGGGCGGAGACTAGTCACTTTCCTTAGTTTTTAAGATTTTGTTTTAAACTATGTGTATGTGTACCTGTTTGTACACATGGGTGCAGTTACCCGCGGAGGTTAGAAGAGGACATTGGATTCCACGGAGTTGGAGTTACAGACTGTTGTGAGCCACCTGGTATGGGTGCTTGGAACCTTAATCTTAGTTACACCTTTATTGATGAGATGAAACGCCATGACCATGACAACTCATAGAGGAAAACATTGAATTGGAGGCTTGCTTACAGTTTCAGAGGGTAAGTTCATGATGTTGGGGGTGGGGATGGCAGCAGGCAGGCAGGCATGGTGCTGGAGCAGTATAAGACAGCTAGCTCCAAGCCGGGTGTGATGGCTCATGCCTTTAATCCCAGCACTCGGGAGGCAGAGGCAGGCGGAT
>NC_034593.1:122920841-122936084 GCF_900095145.1 Mus pahari | reverse complement strand
GTTGTCTGATTCTGGCACGGACTTTTGAAACCTCAAAGCCCATCCCAGTGACACACCTCTTTCAACAAGGCCACACCCCCTAATCCTTCCCAAACACTTCAACTAACTGAGGACCAACATTCAAATATATGAGCCAGTGAGGGCCATTCTTGTTCAAACTACCACAAAACCCAGTTCAGTTCCTCAGGAAGAACAGTACAGACTACTGCTGCTGAATCTTCTCTTCAGCCCCAAGACTGGTTACTTTATTTGTTGCATTAGTGTGTGACAGGAACATAAGTGCTTTCGTGTAACCTAGAAACTATGTTAAAAACATGACATGTTGTTTTGAACTAAGAATTTGTTTTGACAAAATAAATATAAACTTGTTTTGACTTAAAGAATGCTATTGTTGTAACAGGAGAAAAATACTTGCACTGTGAGTGAACAACGTAACATGTTTTTGACTGAACCAACAGAAAAATACTTAGGTGAAAAATGTGCAAAATATCCCAAAGCTAAACACATGGTGAGCCAGATGAACCATGCTCTGAAACGCACAAAGAGGTTAAGAACTCAAGACAGTGGCCCCTAGGGACCGCACTGCTGTGTTCTGGAGACATTGTATCTCAAGCCCCTGCTCTGGTTCCCATTGACAACAGGACTTCGAGACTGGCCTTGGTGTGGCTCTGGCTTCCCTGGCTTTCCACACAGGCCCATCTGTCAGTGCTAGATGCTGGCTGATGCCCTCAAGGACCTTCTGGGATTTCCAGCAGTGCCATCCTCCAGCCTGGCACAGCTACAGGACTTCTGCGCACACATGGATGGAGCCCACCAGCTCTGGAAGTGTGTTAACCAGTGGAGCCTTGTAGCGATTTTCTGCTCAAACAACTGTTCCTCTCTTGTAGACATAATGGTTTTTTGTGCACTGTGTAAAGCTTATCTTTGTGTTGTTCAAACGCTGATTTCTCTGCTCTCATATCTTGTTTCAATCAGGACACGGCATTATAATGCTTAGATCAAAAATCTCCTGTCTCAAGTTTGTGTAAACAGTTCTTACCATTTATTCTCTGCCTTGTCAATAAAAGTTGATCATCCAATGGCTGAGCAGAAAAAGCATAGGGGCAGAAACCTCTGCCAGTCTGGAGAGGTGGGGGTGGGGGGAGTTGGAGTTAGAACCATGAGGAAGGGTTCTACCATGGGGAGGAAGAAAAGGTTCTTAGGAGTTCACCTGGACAACGGAAGCCCTAATTGTGAGTACTGTGAGTGTGGCATGGGAGGTTGCTATATTAGCATAGAGAGTTAAGGATGATCAGTGAACTGCCCAGGTATTGAGGTACAGCTTGAGATAAATCTTTGTTTCTCTGTGTGGTTATTGGGGACTAGCAAAGGCAAAGAAATGCAGACACCAGATTAATTTACAGTTTACACTTATATTAAAAGTTAATTTTTTTTTCCCTTCTTGGTGAGATGTTTGTTTACAAAAGATTGCCATAACCTTTATAGTAGCATGGCATTATAAGGAATGCTTGTGAGAATAACGAAGCAGTTTTGAAAGGCAATCTGTGTGCGTCCTGATAGCTGAGTGTACCACAGCCCACCAGCCGTGCTCTCTGCAGTTGCTTTTCTTGTGCCAAAACATCAGACATAAACAACATGAAGGAGGAAGGATTTATCTGAGCTCATGGTTTTAGAGGCACCACACTGCTTGAAGGGCAGGGTCCAGGTCTCCCATAGCAACTGGGAAGGAGAGGGAGGGTCAGGACACACTGGAGAACAGTGTGAAAGGATGAGTGTGTGTGCAGGAGAATGCAACACACACACACACACACACACACACACGAGAGAGAGAGAGAGAGAGAGAGAGAGAGAGAGAGAGAGAGAGAGAGAGAGAGAGAGAGAGAATATGAATATACAGGAAGTAGTCAAAGCAAGATATAGCTAGTAAGGATACATCCCAATCATCTACATCCTGTAAACACCCCATCTCACCTTTGTAAGTACATCTTAATAATGCCATAATTTTATGACCCTTGTCAAGCAACCAATCAGCTTATTAGGTTAGACCCCATTTTCTACTCCCCTAGGTAATTCTTAATCATTGACAATCAAGATTAACCACTATGTTTCTTGCCTGTGTTACAAAGAGGTCAATGTTTAATGGGGGAATCTTATTGAGAATTTACATACATTACTTGATAATATTTGTAATGCATCTATTTCATTGTTTGGAACTTAAACCAAAAGGGATATCGGTAAATGGTATAGATTCCTAGGATGGAATTTGTAGCAGAAATGGGGGGGGAATGGGGTGCCTCCACGTAAATGCCAGGGGCCCCAAAGCCACAAAACCACCTCCTTCAGGAGGATCTAATTGAGGACTGCCTGAGAGACCAAGAATTGATGATGCAGACAATGCCAGCCAGTCGGGAACTGCTGTTTAGAATAGATGCTTTCTTAGGACCAATGGTGGAGGGTATTAAAGGAGCTTGCAGCCGTGTTCAGAGAGCTTGCTGTGGCCTTTCTCACCCGCTCCTGAAGGAGTCTGTCACTGACTCTGCCTCACCTCATCTCCCAACCCCAAGAGCAGGTAGGGTCTGGCTGTGAGCAGTTCAGAGCACAGGAAACTGGAGTTAAGTCACTTTTCAAAGTGATCCATTCTCTTGAATGGAATGGTGCTCTTTAAAAGGGGTTGAGGGGGCAGGCATAGTGGTGGTGCACTCCTTTTTTGTTTGTTTTTTTGCTTGCTTGTTTGTGACAGGGTTTCTCTGTGTAGCCCTAACCATCCTAGAACTTGTTCTGTAGTCCAGGCTGGTCTCCAACTCAAGATATGCCTACCTCTGCCTCCTGAGTTCTGGGACTAAAGCTATGCACCACCACACCCAGCTAGAACACATCTTTCATCCCAGCAGGAGGCAGAGGCCAGTAGATCTCGGTGTCTTTAAGACCAACTTCATCTACATAGAGTGTTCCAGGACATCCAGGGCTATATAGACCTGTTTCAAGTAAGTGTGTGTGAGTGTGTGTGTGTGTGTGTGTGTGTGTGTGTGTGTATGTGTTTTGAATAAAAGGCTGCAGGAAGATCTCTTTCCATTCCCTTCTGCAATGGCAGGTGGCGTTGCCCCTCCATCCTTACAGCAGACCTGTACTGTGCATGAGGATACAGCAAGAAGGTGCTGGCTTGTAAACTGAGAGCAAGCTCTCACCAGACACCAACTCTTAGACCTGGAACCTTGGAACATCCTGCCTCTAGAACTGTGAGGAATAAATTTCTACTATTAGACTAATAAATGAACCAGCGTGTAGCATTTTGTTACAGCAGCAAGAACGGACTGACTGTTGGGATGCCCTGTGTGTTCTATCCATTCGTGACCACGGATGCTCATTACGTATTGTACGATGAGTGTTCTACATTTGGTGGTCACCCATCCAAGCGCTGCAGTAGGAGCTTCTCAGACTAAGACATCTGTTTTGTTGGTTCTCCCTCGTTTGTTTTGAGGAAGTTCAAGTTAGCTGACACTGCACTTCAGCACCTTCTTGCCTGACCCCCCCCCCCAGCGTGGTTCCAGGCTCCCCTATGAAGTTTCTATGTGGGACAAATACTCTAGCTCTGGGTTCTGCTTATCAACTCAATTTAATGTCTACATCTCCAAAGGTCTCCTATGCAGCAGTGAGGAATTCAGGCCAGGTCACAGACAAGGTTAAAAGTCTCCTGGAGAGTTGCTGAAATGGCTCTGAATGGTTCCCTTTGTGGGAGTGATCTTCTCTGAGAGTTCTAGGTGTGCCAACCACAGGTGGCCGAGCTAACAAAGGGAAGCATCAGTTGTGCTATTTGGCTTATTACCCTGGTGATTTTGTTAACTTAATAATGTAAAAACACTAATGACCTATAAAATATAAGAAAATGGTAGCAAAGGAAGGAGGGACCTGATTCTTGTTTCTCTCTACTCCATCTTCCTTCCAGAGGCAACATTTTTAATTGCAAATTTAACATATGTACCAATATATGGTACAGATATGGCTTACTGCATGTCTAAAAGCCACTTGTTCAAATCTGACAGTGGACCTCTTGCTTGGCTCTAGCCATAGAGTCAGGATTAGTCTGAAGCAGTGTCTATGACATTACTCTTTTTCAGATTTTGGTTTAGGGCTATGAAGGGTTCATGCCCATGACTAATATAGTTCTTTTTAGTAAAAAGAAAGAAAGGAGAAAAAACTTAAAATGTGGTCTTTAAGTGCCTATCGTGTTGGGGGGGAAGCTTTAGTTGATGAAGGTTCCATGTGTCTTGGAACCTTAGCAGCCTGCCTTCATTCACTCATGGAAAGAAAGTCAAGCTTAGCTAATCATAAACAGCCCACAGCCCAGAGCCCTGACAGCATGGGGCTACTGAAAACTTCCTAGACCACTACCCCTCAGATGCCATGTTCTGTGAGAAAGAGAAATCTGTTATTTTTCAAGGGTGTTTTGATAAAAATATATAAATCCTGTTACAATGCCAAAACATTTTGGCAACCACCACAGGTTAATTTGCCCCAGAACTAGCTCTGAGAATTTCAGGTGAGAAGTAGTGTTGAATTGCTGTTGTTCGACATCTGTATGTGTAGCTTCATCACACATTGTTAAATCTCAATAGAGAAATCGGTGGTCAAAACAACGGGGTAGTCATGCGATGCTGGACTTAAACCCTGAAAGATGGTGTCATTTGTAAAAGGAACTAGAACAGAGCGTTTCAGACAAAGACATTGCAGGTGTAAGGATCACACGTGAAGTGGATGCTCATGACAGGAATTCTATGTGCCGTTTTAACCAGGACATAGCAAGGTATGAAATGTGAGCTGTACAAGGAAATGACCTTTAGACCTAACCCCACCGCTTCACTTCCTGTGTAATAAAAACAGATAGATAGACATTTAGATAGATAGATAGATAGATAGATAGATAGATAGATAGATAGATAGATAGACAGACAGACAGGAGATAACCAAAAACCAACAGGAGTTTAGGTTCTAGGCTCCATGCACAAATCAGAAATCGCTCCAAGTGTTCGAAGTAGAAAGATATACTAAAAAGAGAGGTAGATAACCCTGAGGTTGGCTGGGCCCTCAAGGAGGGACCCCAGAGTACCAGCAACTTACTATTGAGAAATGTTCTATTTTTTGCCACAGGCAAGAGTTTCCACAGGGTGTGAGAAATTCAAGAACACTGCTATAGCTGTAATTAGAGAAGCTGGGACTCTGACTGTAATTTGCATAGGACAGGAATATATCTGTGGTGGTTTGAACATGAATGGATTCCGGAGGCTCATACATTTGCATACTTAATCTCCAGTTAGTAGAACCCCGTAGGGGGGATTAGGAGGTGTGGCCTTGGAGGAGGCAGGTCACTAAGGCCTGGCTTTGAGGTTTAAGATTATTTTATATATGTGAGTACACTGTTGCTGTCTTCAGACACACCAGAAGAGGGCAGTGGATCCCATTACAGATGGTTGTGAGCCACCATGTGGTAGCTGGGGATTGAACTCAAGACCTCTGGTAGAGCAGTCAGTGCTCTTAACCACTGAGCCATCTCTCCAGCCCTACTTTGAGGTTTCAAAAGCACATGCCATTGCCAGTGTGTCTCTGCCCTTCGGGTATTTCAAGAGAGTTCTCAGCTACTGTGTCCCGCTCCTGCTCGCCTGCGGCTGCCGTGCTCCCTGTCATGATGACTGCTGCTGCCGTGCTCCCTGTCATGATGATTACAGATTTTAACCCTCTGAAATTGTAAGCACCCGCAAGCCTCTTTCTTCTACCATTCTCCTTGGTCATGGTGCCTTATCACAGCAATAGAAAAGTAACCAAGTCAGTGTTCAACTACCTCCCTCAACTAACTTTTGAAACAGGGTCTCACTATGTGGCCTAGACTGGCCTTAAGCTGCCTTTGTACTGCCTTGGTCTCCTGAAGAGAAGGATTACAGGCCTGCTCCACCTTGAGTACCCCACCTCACCCCCATTCTCACACCTCCAACTGCCTCCTGTCAGTCACAAGAGGGAGGAGGACTTAACACTGGAAAAACCGTGTCTGCAAGTCTCAGTGGACAAGGGCCCCTGCACCAGCACCTTTGGAGACTCAGGCATAGCATCTGCTTGCTAAACTCGAGATGTACACCCAAACTCAGCCAGAAGAAAAGCTGTGAACAAGAATATGAGCAAGAAGCTAACGACCGTTAATTTCCACATTCACACAGAAACTTTACGTGTAAGATCTAGGACCCAGGCCTGGGTTTTTATCACTAACACCTCTGGCTTATTCCGTCTTCGTCTTCGTCTTCGTCTTTGTCTTCTCTGTCCTCTCCGTCTCCATCTCCTCCTCCTTATTGCCCCCTTCTTCTTCTTCTTCTTCTTCAGACATGCATCTCACTATATAGCTCTGGCTGTTTTAGAACTCACTCTGTAGACCAGGTTGGCCTCAAACTCATAGAGTGCTACCACTACATCTGGTTCATCATTTCTTTCTTTCTTTCTTTTTTTTTTTTTAAACAATTTTTTATATATGGTTGTGAGCCACCATGTGGTTGCTGGGAATTGAACTCAGGACTCCTAACTGCTGAGCCATCTCTCCAACTCTTTCTGGCTCATTCTTAATTCCTCCTGTGGGTACTCCAAAAGGGCTGAGAATATAGTTGATGGGGTTATAACCCTAAATACTTTTTATGCCAGAAAATACATAACATGCCCTTGTCAGTGGACTGGTGAGTTTTTTTTTTTTTTTTTGTCAACTTGACATAAACTAGAGTCATCTGGAAAGAGGAAATCTAAATTAATAATATGCCTCCATCAGATTGGCATGTAGACAAGCGTGTGAGACATTTTCTTGACTAATGTTTGTTGGGGGTTAGGGCCCAGACCACCCAATGGTGGTCCTGGAGTCTATAAAAAGGCAAACCGAGGGAAAGCCAGTAAACAGCATCCCTCCACTAGCTTCTATTCAGTTCCTGCCTTGAGTGGCTATCGAAAATTCCCTTCTGTGGACTGTGAGCCTGTGATATGAAATACATCTTTCTTCCCCATGTTGCTTCTGCTCCTTGTGTGTATCACTGCTACAGAGGCCTGTCACTTTGCACATGTCCCCAGAACAGCGCGTGCATGCTCAGGATCTAACTAACGTCTTGTTCAGGCATTACTCTGATCCCAGAGCTCCGCTCTGAACTCCTGTAGGGTGGAAATGGTGTGCAATCCACATTTATATCTCCTGTGCCTGCTTAGCTCAGAGAAGACATGCAGGTGTCTACTGAACCTTCAGACCTTTCATTCAGAAATGAATCGGTAATCCAGCACCCATGAGAGGACCATGCAGCATCTGCATCTGCTAAGGGGCGGGGCCATCTCAGAGAGAAAACAGAGCAGACCTACGCCAGGCATCTGCTCCAAGGTGCTGGTTACTTGCTGGGAGCTTAAAGCTTCCTGCTATTAATGTTTTGATGAAATCAACCTCACCGGAGTCTGGAGCAGGTGTGAGACAAGAAGCTGGTGCCTGCACGGCAAGTAAAGGAGCTATACAGCTCACATGCTCTGAGCAGACATCATTCTGTCCAGGGTCTAGACTTGAAGATACTCAGCACCCTGAGCACCCAGTCCAAAAACTGAGAGCTAAAACAAAAACAAGGAAAACCCCCGCTCAAACTACCTGTAATTGTAAAACACACACACACACACACACACACACACACACACACACACACACACATACACACACTCCCGCACGCGCGTGGGTTGTTTGCTCGGTGCTACTCACCTCATTGCTGGCAGTCTGCGCAGGCCTCCTGGCTTCTGTTGAGTGGGAACGGAGCCTGGGTCTACCGAGGCGTGCTAGGTTGGGGCGGTGCTGTGGCTGGGGCCCCCGGCGGCGGAAAACCCGGAGGTGTAGTGGCTCGGGGCGGGACAGGGCGGGACGGAGCGGGGCAGGGCGGGGCACACTGTCGAGTTCAGGGCTCTGCTCACTCAGCCAGAGGGAGACCCCGGCCCACGCGCCCCAGCTTCCAGCAGCCTCTGACCACTTCACAAGATTAAGAGATTAGGAGAATCACTGTTCCTGAATCTCCTAAATTCTGTAATCCGACGCCAATTCCAGGACTCTCAGTGTCTTCTCACAGGCTGTGGAGAGGCAGGGTTCTTTCCTTCAGGTGACAAATGGAGGAGTGAAACCTTGGAGCAGCATCTGTCACTGTGAGCCTCTTGCTATGTTGTTTTACTGTAACGCTCCCTCCCACCAGCCATCTAATTTTTTTATTTCTGACTGCATTTGGTGTCTTCCTTTTCTACTTTTTCCCCCGTTTAAATAGGAGTTGGAATTTGTTAGGAGATTTAAACATAAATTTTAAATACTATGGGTAAGGGGATGAAACGCTCCCAGGCAGAAAGATGCATCCAAGTCCAAGTGGGGGTTTGTGGGCATCTCAAAGGAGTTGCTCTCATCCATTACCTGGTTTCACTCTTTGAGCAAGTGCTAAGTTCTGTCTTGGATTTCAGGCATGCAGGTGTATTAAGTAAATTTCTATCCCTGACAGAGATCCTCCGAGTGAACCTAGGCTCCATCTAGTACCCTTTCTCAGAGGAAATGAAATACTTTTCCTAAAACGTACTCATTTTCTAAAACTTGCAAAATTTCCATTCTCATTGGCTTCCTCTTCCTGCAGAACTAAGACATATTTTCCTCTCCCGCCCCTTGGTCATGTGATGTTCATTTGATATGCCTAGATTTTATTGGCATGAGTGGAAAACATTGAACTTTTTGGCTAGATTCATTCTGGTTTCATTGCTTGTAACATCTGAGCTCTGACAGAAGTAACAGAATATCTCTTGCTGTTGGAATCTCTGTTGTAGAGGTCACTGTGTCTAAATGAATTTGTGTGTTTTTAACTGTGTGTGTTCCTGCTCACAACACACATGATGCTCCACTCCTGAAGGGACTCTGGCCAGCTTGAGGTGGCAAGCATAGCTCAGGCAGGCCTTGCCCTTCTCCCCCATTTCCCTCTGCCCTGCTAAAAACTGTTAGATTCCATCCCTAAAGCGAGCCACCAAGGTCTATTCCCTTATTTGGCCACTTCCTCCTCCTGAGGCTGACTACCAAGGTCCAGCTATCAAAGTACTGAAGTCCAGCAATTGAAAGCCCCTTTGGTTATCTAATGAACACGCCTGATTAAAATTAAACACTTCATCCTAACATGAGGTTTCCCCTTATACCTTAAACTGCCATTTTCCTGTGTGCCACATCCGTCACTTCTCTATCCAGAGGCAGTCCTTGGTCCCCTTCTGGGATAAATATCCCTGCCCCCTCTCCCTTGTCTTTCATCTCTTGTCTTTGCGTCTTATTCCCTGCCTTCTGTTTCTCTGGGGCAAATAAATCTTTGTGCTGGGAACTTGGTCTTCAAGGTCCTGAGCAGATACATTTCCTAGTAACTCCACTGTTCCATTCATTCATTCATTCATTCATTCACTAAGTAAGAAGTTACAGCATTTTGATCATAATAAAACAAAACAAAACAAAAACAAAAACAAACAAACAAAAGTCAAGGCATTTAGCCCAAATCCTTAATTTCATAAAGTGAAGAACTAGTCAGGCATGGTGGCACAGTCTATATTGTGCCTCAGCACCTCAGCAATCCTGAGGCAGGGGAATGGTGATATAAAAGCCAGTGTGAGCTGCCTAGTGAGAAGCTGACTTCTAAAAACAAAGACCAGACAACTAAAGAAAAGGGGACAGGGCTAGTTGGGTGGCTGGGTCAGTCCATGGAACATCTGACCAGAGCTCTAACGACCTTATCATGGGGGTCGTTGGCAGAGCTAGTCCAAGCACCCTTTGTTGTGAATTTCGACTCAAATCCGTCACCTGCACCATCTTCATACATGGAGTTAGCCCTTCACTGAGACCCTACAGTTATCCTGGCTAATGCAGTCTCTCTGAGAAAAGGCAGAGAGTGAGGAGATGGTTTCAATATGGTCTTTTGAGGTAATGACAAACAGCTTACACACACAACCTTAAAGCTGAAAGAAACCACTTGTAAAGAGTGCTATAGAGTTATCATTCATAAATCCACATAAACTTCCTCTAGAATAACTTTTTTCGACTTCATTTGTCTCAGGTTACTGATTTATACTTATGCAGAGCCCATTTTCAAATTCATGTGCTGTTGTTATCCTGAAAACCAGTGAGAAAACATCTCTGAATTTAATCTACGAAAATCCCCTCAAATTGGCCGTATTGCACGTTAATTATATATTCTTAGCTCCATATTGGATATAATTGCTGATTTTAATAAGCAATGTCTAGACTAAGAAAACAGCACTTAATATGTGGTAAACACTTGATCATGTTTCTTTTATATAACAAGACAAAAATGTAGTTGTGAATCTAAACTCTCCTGTTGTGACATTAAAGCCATCTCATCTTTATCGGTGGTGTCCATTTATGACTGTATAAAAATCTCAAGTTAACATCAGCTTAGAGAACAATCCAGAACTTTACAAAAACATGCAGCTTTGAAAGCCAAAGTGAAACAGGAAAGGGAATATTTTTTTCTTTAACAACTTCTTTTGTATTTGTATTTTAATTTTATTTGTTGCTATAAACTAAGGTGGCCTTCCAAATTTCCTGTGTTAAAGCATGAATCCTCCCTGTGATGCTGGTCTGAGCTAGGTCTTCTGGGAAGTAATTAGGTAACAGAAAGTTCTCTCATGGTTGGAATGAATGCCTTACACAGAGCTGAAAAGGCCCGTGTCCTTTTTATTCTGTTCTTCTCACGTGAGGCCATAGTACCGCTTCCCTCTGCTGGCAAAGGACCCTCACCAGACACAGTGTCTCTCAGCACCTTGGCCCCGCCTTTTAGCCTTTACACAGAGAAACAAGTCCTTCCTCCCCCTTTAAAAGCCATGGTCTTTTGTAATAGTTATCTGCGATGCCAGTAAAATCTCACTAATCTTTGCTTATTTTAAAAAACTACTCTTGGGGCTGGAGAGATGACTCAGCGGTTAAGAGCATTGACTGCTCTTCCAGAGGTCGTAGTTCAATTCCCAGCAACCACATGGTGGCTCAAAACCATCTGTAATGTGATCTGATGTCCTCTTCTGGTGTGTCTGAAGAGAGCTACAGTGTACTCATATAAATAAAATAAATAAATCTTAAAAAAAAAAAAAAAACAAAAAAACCCAACTACTCCTTTGCCACAAAATCAATACATTTTATTTGATTTATTTACCACAGTTTCAGAAGAGACGAGAGACTATTAAAGAGTCACACTCTTGGGAACAATCACTAAAGGGCTTATTTTCATGAAGGTCACTCTTAGAAGAGATGATCATCCAGTCAGCTTGCTTTTCTCTGTGGCTAGGAAGGGCCTGTCTTTCCAGCAGGGATCCACGCGGTCACAGGCTCCAGCCCCCGTCGATGATGACAGGGTTGCCAGTTACATAGGCTGACTACAGTGACAAGCACAGGAGAGACAACAGTTAGTCGGCCTGGACCCCGGGGTGTATTTTGAACATTTCTTCTGTGAGATAATAAACCTTTTGATTCTCATTCTAACAAGAAACCTTAATTGAACAAACAAACAAACAAACAAACAAACCAAAAGCAAGTTTGGATGATTTGGAACAGCTGAGCTTCCCAGGACCTAGATGGAGCACAAGGCCTTTTGAGGGCCTATGCGCATGTCATGTACCCCTTACAGTCTGTTAGAAGTGCGTGGCTTCAGAGTCACAAAATTAAGGAGAGACGAAATAAAGTATATGCAAAAACAACACATTTTCATTTTGAAACTCAGAATCATTCAGAGCTAGCTAACTTTCAGACCACTAATAAATGTTTAGAAAGTGTGTTGACTGACGTCATGCTAACAATGGGAAGACAGACAGTGCCTATTAACTGATCAACTCAGGGAAGCACACAAACTGTTTTAAAAATTTATATAGGGGGGCTGGTGAGATGGCTCAGTGGGTAAGAGCACCCGACTGCTCTTCCAAAGGTCCTGAGTTCAAATCCCAGCAACCACATGGTGGCTCATAACCATCTGTAACAAGATCTGACGCCCTCTTCTGTAATGTCTGAAGACAGCTACAGAGTAATTACATATAATAAATAAATAAAGCTTTAAAAAAATTTATATAGGCAATCATTCTTACAATCCATTAACATGTCAAATAATAGTTCACACTAGAATCAGATGCCCAATTTTGTATTTAAAATTACTGGCTTATGCTTATAAACATTTCCATTTTGCAGAGAACTAATTCTGAAGTTATAGTAGAAGTCAAAACTATTTTAGCTTGCTTTCTGGACATGACAAGGTCCTTGAACTCAGGCATTCATAGCAGCTGTGCCTACCCAGGAGGGACGGAGACCATTAACATTCGGTCCTGGATGAGGGGGGGGGGGCTCATAGAGCCGCACTGTCAGCAAAGAGCTACTGGTAGTCAATGACTGGCTGCAGGAGGAAGGAGTCTTCCTCAGTGAGGTAGTCAGTCCCCACACATGTGAAAAACCCCACACTCCTGCTCATTCAGGGGGTCACTTAAAAAAAAAAAAAAAGGAAATCCATGAAATGAGGGGAAGAGGGACCTGTTGGGAAGAAAGGGCTCTAAGGGAGTGATGGGGAAAGACTCATGAGGGATAAATATGCTCAAAACACATCATAGGGATATATGGCATTGTCAAAAAAACTCTATTCACTTAAAATAGATAATATACTCTATGTTTGTATCCTCAGTTTGACATTGATCTAGTGTTGGAGCTAATTATATTTGATGTTAATTTTGTTCTCCTGTGAGGGGCTGTGAACAAGGAATGAGTCAGCCCTCAGGTGATTTCCTGTAAACCTTCTTCCCAACTTAAAGTATAAAGTAAAGGCTAGAGCCGGTGATTGGATGGAGAAAAAAGGAAAAGGTGGGGCTGAAGGTTTGGGGAGAGAAAGGGAGAGAGGATGATGGAGGGCAGAGGAGGAGGTGGAAGGAACGTGGCGTGAGTTCTAAGGTGTCTTGTAGATGTGGAAGATGGTAGTGTAGTGGTAGATCTGCCCAATCTAGGCGCACAGCATGTATTCATATTAACTGTGCTGTGTTTTCATTGCTGGGGCATATTTGGGTTGGAGATTTACAGCAACAATCTAAACCCGCAATCATTGAAAAAGGCAGAAGCAAAGATGTCATAGTATGAGGACATTTTTTTAAAAATTAAATCCATGAAAACTGATAAGTGTTTGCTTCAATAATAATTTACCTAGCTCCTACAAATGGTGGCTAACATTCCTGAGGAGTAGTAACTAATCTTTTCAGCCTTTATGTCCATCAGAATAACCAACTATGAGGACTGCACCAAGTTCCGGTGAAGAGGCACTAGTACATAAGTAAACTCCACCCAACAGAACCTATTGGAAGGGATGGAGGCTCACGGGACCCCAGAGGTAAACAAACTTCACACACACTCACACACACACACACACACACACACACACACACACACACACACACACACGCGCGCGGGGAAGCTAAAGCATGGGAGATTCCCAAAGGCTCTGCTGCCTCGGCTTCATGGAGGTGGACACGCTGGCGGAGATCACCACTCTAAGGTGGACTTTTCCCACAATGCCTCTGCATTCGAGCTATCCAACTCTGGTTCACAATCCCAGCAAACCTCACTGGGTCACCAAGGTAAGCCATGGATGGTGCAGTTGTTGCTTCTGTCTGTTGTGAGTTCAAAACAAAAGAGCTTTTATGCTCTGCACCTTGGTTTGCGCGTTATCAGTCATTGAATTCACACTAGTCACTCGGGAAGAAACTGGTTATTAAATAGGTGTGAAGTCAAAGAGACCAAATTAGGCATTTCTACACGATGACAGAAAAAGATTAGGAAAGATCATGGACTAACCCCAAATGGGTCACTAGGTCACTAGAAATAAGTAGCTCTTAATGCAGGACCTAAGTGACCACTCCCAAACACAATTAAAGCTCATAAGCCTGCTCACGTCTCTCCTTCGAGTCTCACAATCGAGAGGCTTTTTAAAATCACATTTTATTTAGTGTGTGTGTGTGCGTGTGTGCATGACACTCTAGAGAAGGTCAGAAGACAAGTTGTTGGGAATCCGTCCTCTCCATGTGGATGCCAGGGATTGAATTCATGTCACCACACTTGGCAGTAAAGGGTCTTTACCCATGAGTCATCTTACCAGCCCAGGAGGTTTTTATATGTAACCAGTATGCCCACAACTGTCTTTTTTATAAAGCAAATCTCTCAGAAGGTGGTGTGCTTTAATGTTTTCCTCTATTTTTCCATCTGTGCTGTGATTCCAGTCATGGAAAGCCGAATGAAGAAGAGCCACTGTCACAGACAACGGTGGCTTTTGCGTAAGTGAAGCCAGCGCTTATTCCTATCACATAAACGGGGCACCTTAGCAATACAGAACATAGACTCACAAAACTGTGAAGAGGATGAGCAAATCTGGGCTAGCCCAGCGTGGCAGAATTACAAACCGGAAGGGCAGCGCTCACCTCGTCCGAGGCCAGGTATACGCAGAGCAGAGCGACCTCTTCGGCAGACGCAAACCTTCCCGTCTTTTGTCTGTTTAGGAAAGCTTTCAGTGCCTGTGACCAGAGACAGTTCCATACAAGAGTTGTCGGCTGGCACACGTGTGCCCTTGCAACATCGTCAAGGAGCTTGGGGTCAGAGGAACCTATGGAGGGACTAGGGCCATCATCCAAGGTTGCTTTGAAATTTCCAGCCATGTTACCTGAACTAGTCATGATACACTGACATCCATGGATACTGTGATAGGTAAGAAAGCCTCAAAGGCTGGGTGTGGGGTGGCACAGTTTTAGTTCCAGTGCTTGGAAGGCGGAGGCAGTGGATCTGTGAGTCTGAGGCCAGCCTCATCTACAGAGTGCATTCCAGCACAGCAAGAGCTACACAGAGAAACCCTGTATTGAAAAGCCAAAAACCAAAACAAGAACAAAAGAAACAAAAGCAGAAAGCCACTAGAATGCCCGTCGTGGTCATAGCTGGTACTTGATTGTAATACCAGCACGGGGAGCTGAGGGAGGGGACACAAATCACAGCCGGTGTGGGCTACGGAAGACATCTCTCTATCCCCGACAAGCAACAGTGAAGTATTCACAGATGTCTAATATTAAACTGACCATCTCGGCCATTCTAAGTGCACAGCTCAGGGGTAAGAAGTACAAAACACAGCCAGGCAGTGGTGGCGCACGCCTTTAATCCCAGCACTTGGGAGGCAGAGGCAG
>NC_034593.1:122904523-122920776 GCF_900095145.1 Mus pahari | reverse complement strand
ATTTCTGAGTTCGAGGCCAGCCTGGTCTACAGAGTGAGTTCCAGGACAGCCAGGGCTTCACAGAGAAACCCTGTCTCGAAAAACCAAAAAAAAAAAAAAAAAAACAAAAAAACAAAAAAAACAAAAAAACAAAAGTACAAAACACTTAGTGCCGTCGGCTGCAAGCTCCTTGATACTACTTCTCATCTTGCAAAATGAAAATCTCCACTGGGCAAGCAGCAACTTTCCCCTCCCCCAGGCCTTGGTAGCCACCTCTTTTTCTCTGTAGATTCATAGATCTATAAATCTATCTAGATAAGGAACAGGGCATTTAAAATTTTTTTTCTCTTTTAATTTTAGCCGAAAGGTTGGAACACTTTCAAACTGCTAGACGTATGTACCTCTTCGGGATTGTCCCCGGCTTGTATTCGTTCTTGCAGAGATGGGGTGTCTACCGTCCCTAAACCAAAGAAGACATTCACTGTGGTTACTTCAATTGAAAGGGAAATTAAACCTTAAACTCCTTTCCCACACGATAAGCAAGCAGTGAAATCTTTGTCCTTTCTCTTAAATGACACTCTGAGCTCTACGTGCCTGACCACTAAGGGTCATCAAAACACACACACACACACACACACACACACACACACGCACACGCACACGCACACGCACACGCACACACACGCACGCACACACACACGCGCGCATACACGCGCACACACGCACATGCACGCACACGTGCGCGCACACACACACACACGCACGCGCGCACACACGCGCACACACGCATGCACGCACACGTGTGCGCACACACACACACACGCACATGCGCGTGCGCACACATGCACACACACCATAGTGGTTCTGTGACAGCAGGCTGGGACTCTGGGTGAATTAACCCGCTCTCTCGGTGACACACAGTCATGCTGTGTCTGTTTGATGATTTATAGATCTGTAAGTATCTTTGCCTTATCTCAGCTAGTCCCCAAGGGAGCCTAGAGAAGCAGAAAACAGCGCGTCTGAGCTTCAGCAGTCTGCTGTAAGGATTGCAAACCATTCTGCTCTGTTGCCGAGTTCACCATGGGGATCCTGGGCTCAAGTTCACGGCTGCCATAGACTTAATCTATCTGCTTCCACTGGTTTCAGATATGCTTTTTAAACTATTGTTAAAAGTTCTAATAAAAACATAATTTGTTTTTCTTAGGAAGGAAAAATAAGGGCTGGAAAGATGGCTCAGCAGTTAAGAGCACTGACTGCTCTTCCAGAGGTCCTGAGTTCAAATCCCAGCAACCACATGGTGGCTCACAACCATTTGTAATAAGATCTGATGCCCTCTTCTGGTGTGTCTGAAGACAGCTATAGTGTACTTATATATAATAATAAATAAATCTTTGGGCAGGGGCGAGCAGTGCAGGAATGAGTGGGGCTGGAGTGAGCAGAGGTTCTGAGTTCAATTCCCAGCAACCCCATGATGGCTCACAACCATCTGTACAGCTACAGTGTACTCATATATATAAAATCAATCAATCAATCAATCAATTTTTTTTTAAAAAAGGAGGAAAAATAAGCAGGATTAAAAAGTTAAAACCCATTAAGTACCCAAGCCTATATAGTTGTCTGGACTTCTCCCCTGACTCATGTAATCTGTAAGTTCTCTGTAGAACACTGGCTTTTTGTTTTGTTTTCAGGATAACAGTGCTCTGGGGAATCACTTGTTCTCTCTGTGGGTGTAAAATAATTTTTTTAAAGTATAGAATAGAGTTTATTTAGGACATGGGAAAGGGAGTTGAGAAGGGAATAGAGACAGAAAAGGGGGGAGCTGGCCAGGAACACATGGGGGAGGGGAGGGAGGTAAAAATAAACTTTTGAAGACTCCTCTTATCTTTGTCTGTAGACCACACAATTGAGAAAAACCCCACATAGATCTGATCTCTGGTTCTGAAAATGTTTCTTAATTTTGGTATCATTTGTCATCCTGATACACACACACATACATCCTGACACACACACACACACACACACACACACACACACACACACACACACACACATCCTGCCACACATAGGCAAAACTTTCAGCTGATATACTCTCCCCATCAGCAACAGTCTGAATCTCCCCCATTACTACAGAAGAGACATCCATTTACCTAACTTACAAAATCTCTCACATTTTGTTTGTCAATAGCCTACAGAAAGTCCAAACTTTTCTCAGCCGATGTTCACCTTGAGCTGATCATAGCAGTCCTCAAAATCCTACAATTGTAAGTGCTGAGTGGGTGTCATAGTTTACATGTGGCTGGCATGGTAAATACTAAATGAAAGCTAGTGTGAGCCCATGTCCTGGCGTCTGCTGTGCCACGTCTACACGTCTGGCTGGAGATGGTGACTCACAACCATTGGCACTAACCCAGACACTCACTCACTCCTCTGCTTCAGGGATGGCCTCTGCGACTCACAGCTAGTTCCTTGTTCTAGAGTTCGATTTTCCAAGTCCTGTGAATATTCTAGCTGTGGAAATAACCACATATTCTAGATCTTTTGCCCCCCCACCCCATGACCAATGCCACCAAGGTCAGGTATAGTCAAGTGTGGACAGTGAATGTTCTTTTTCCTTTTTTCTCAATGTTACTTGTGGCTTCATCTCCACCCAAAGAGGAATGGGATAGCGCATCCCAATCTCTGTAGTGCAGGCCTGGCCAATAGTGAATCGCTTCCCCGGGGAAGTCTGTGGTTCCCAACCCGAGAATCAAATAGAATCTTCTATGGGACTTCCCCAAAGGACACACAGCTTTCCTATCAACACATCCCCTCAATTCTGGCATTCCCATCTGGTAGATCACCCCAACTCTGGCTGTGGACTATTGAACACCTTAGTAGAGCTAGGCAATGCACGCCTTTAATCCCAGCACTCTGGAAGCAGAGGCAGGCGGATCTTTGTGAGTTCAAGGCCAGCCTGGTCTACAGAGCAATTTCCAGGACTGCCAAGGCTACACAGAGATACCCTTTCTGAAAACAAAACAAAAAGAAAAACCTTAGCCCCAGACACCATTCTTTTCAGAAGACACTAATCACCCTTGTTAGGTACCCTGAGCTTGTATGGGGTGGGTGGAACCAGAACAAACCGGACCCGGTTACCTAGAAACTATAGCTTATCCACAATTTTTAAGAAAAGTGGTTTTGCTGGGTATAGTGATGTACTGCCTTCAGTCCCAGAAGCAAGCGGGCAAAAAACAGGCCGATCCCTGCGAGGTGTAGACCAGCCAGGTTCACACAGTGAGTTCCAGGCAGGCAGAAAACAAAGGAATAACACATAAAAAGTGAAGCGGGTTTCTCTGCTTCTTCATAGGGCAATCACACTTTTGTTTTTTTCATAACGGTAGGAAATAGTTTTGCTTTGAGTTATATGATCTGTTGCAACCTCTCTACTCTGGCAAGAAGGCGTGAGCCATCCAGGTGGGAGTGTCTCCAGGAAGTTTTACTTACAGATCAGGCCACAGCATCCTTTTGATTTCGGAGTCACTGGTTGTTTGGGAGTTTGGTGGACCCCTGTGTTCCCAAAGGCTCCCCCCCCACCCCGACTTTCTGCCTGCTTGTCCCCTGCTGTCCCATGGAAATGTTCTGCTTTTCTACTCAGCAAGGACAACATCACCATGGTCAACAGGTTCTTGCTCGCTCTCGCTCTCTCTCGCCCCCCCCCCCCCCCGAGACAGGGTTTCTCTGTGTAGCTCTGGCTGTTCTGGAACTCACTCTGTAGACCAGGCTGGCTTCGAACTCAGAAATCCGCCTGCCTCTGCCTCTCAAATGCTGGAATTAAAGACATGTGCCACCATTGCCCAGCTGTTTTAAATCCTTCACCCACGTAGAGGCTTCTTCCAAGTGACTTGGAACCTCTGACCAGAAAAAGCTACACTGCTCTCTTAACAAAGGCAAACCTTTAATTTCGATGTCTGTCCGTGGTGGAGAGCAATGTGGTAAATAAGCCGATGAAAATGTTTTATGGTGCCAAATGGCACGTAAGAAAGGCCAGGCTCCCAGGCCTCCAACCCCAGGCTCACCTGGGCACACACAGTTGCATCTGATGCCCTGCTGGATGAAGTCTGCAGCCACGGACTTGGTGAGGCCGATCACAGCTGCCTTGGTAGCACTGTACACACATCTGTTCTCCACCCCTGGGTGAGAGGGAGCCAGGGACATTGTTTCTTCAGAAAGGAGCACCGAAGAGTCCCCCCCCCCCCATACACACCGTTTCTCACTTCTTCCCATCACCCTCCTTTTTATTTTTATTTTTATTGTTTTAATTAAAAAAAAACCATTTTGAAATCAGCTTTCCCTTTGAAGAGTGACTGACTTAGGGTCTCCTCCTGTCATAGGGATAGGAGACAGTGTCTGAGTGCCAAAAGTGCTACCAGTGCAGTGGAACCTAATTTGGACTTGGTGTTGAGATTCTACTCATACTTTGTAGCCGTCGCCCACTGGTCACTGTCATGGGGTTTCACTGCAACAGGTAGGAAACCTCATTTCTTTTCAGAAACTTCGTACATGAAGAAGTATAAAGGCCACCTCACTTACATTCCGCTCACGTATGTTTCATATTTTATAAGAGAAAGAATGCCGTCTTGGCAGTGATTAATATATAAATATACATACACAAACACAGACACATACAGACATACACAAACACAGACACATACACACATACACATACATAGACACATACACACACACAAACATACACACACAGGCACATACACACATACGTAAACACAGACGCATACACACACGATGTGTGTGTGTGTCTCTATCTGTGTGTCTGTGTGTGTGTATGAGTATGTCTATGTGTGTATATGTGTGTGTCTCTCTCTGTGTCTGTGTGTGTATGTTTGTGTGTGTGTATGTATGTTTGTGTATATTAATAAAATAAATATTTTTTAAAAATATATTTATTTATTCTCTCTATATCCCAGTATCAATGCCCCCTCCTCCCAGTACCTCCTCATACAGAGCCCCCCACCCCCTGCACCCTCAGATATCAAACTCACAAGCCCATCAATGCTAGGCTCTGACAGCTCTCCATTTAGTCCTGGCCCCTTCCCTGCCTTGCCACAGTTGCCTTGTCTGAGTTGTAACCTCAAGGCCTGCTTGTGTATGGAGCACTTTGTGCAAGCTTCTGCTAGAGTGCAGAACACAGACTCAGAGTCTGGTACTGCACCCCTATAACCTGACACTTCAGAAGCAGAGGTTCGAAGATCAGGAGGAATTCAAGTCAGCCTTGGCTCCAATTAGGAATTCTGGGGGCTACCTGAGACTATAAGAAGCACAAGACAGAATCTGTCCCCTTTTGTACTTTAAAAACAATTTTTTTTTTTGTTGGTCCCAAGGAGCTTCCAGCTCAGCTTGCAGTCAATATATCACTTCGTATTACTTCAGTGATAAATCTTTTCTTCTCCTAATTCAATTTTCACTCCCATACATAGAGAAGGGTTAAAAGGAAAGGCAAAGACAGTAATTTTTAAATTTAATTTGATGAGTGGAACAGCTATAACAATAGGCCTGATGACATAAGCCACTTATGATCTTTCTTTCTTTCTTTTTTTTTAAAGCCATTTTGAATTTTCATGTGGGTTTCATGAACTTGTTTGTTTAGTTCTAAAATCCACAGCTCATGAAAGAACTGTGTGTGTGTGTGTGTGTTATGTGTGTGTATGAGTGTGTCTGTGTGTGTGCATGAGTGTGTCTGTGTGTATATGTGTGTGTCTCTCTGTGTGTGTTTGTGTGTGTCTCTGTGTATGTGTGTGTGTATGTTTGTATGAGTGTGTCGATATGTGTGTGTCTCTATCTGTGTGTCTGTGTGTATGTGTATGTATGTTTGTCTGTGTTTGTATATGTGTGTATGTGTCTGTGTTTGTGTATGTGTGTATGTGTCTGTGTTTGTGTATGTGTCTCTCTCTCTGTGTCTGTGTGTGTGTCTATGTTTGTGTGTATGTGTGTGTTTACTCACCCCAACCCCCACTCTGAAGAGGGCACTACTACCTTTGATGCTGGAGGCCACAGACGACATGTTGATAATGTTGCCAGACTTCTGAGCAAGCATCTGCCAAGACAAGGAGCAGTCCTCTGCACGGTGCTGGCTGGCATACTCCTTCACTGGCACAATGTGCAGCGGCTCGTAGCCACCTAGACCCTTTTCTTTCTTTGGTTTTCCCTTTCTTTTTGGAGACAGTCTCTTAAACTACAGCCTAGCCTGGCCTTCAGGAGCCTCGTACTTCTGCCTCACAAGAGCTGGGATGACAGGCACGCACCGCCACGTCAGCCCAGGGTACCAGCTTCTCCGGGAAACCTCTTGTCAAGTGGAGGGCACAGCAAAGAAAGCAGAGTCAGTGGGGAGCGGCAGAGCCCAGAGAGCTGCTAGGGACAGGACACCAGCCAGAGAGCAGGATGTCTGGCATGGCTGCGACATCCTGTAAATCAAATAAAGACGGTTCTTTCCAGACACCGATCTTGACACGCCGTGTAAGGGACTTAGGGAAAAATATGTCCTGCTGGCTGAATTTCTTTACCAGTACTTAGAAGAAATGTAGGAATTTGTGAATGCAGGCTTCAGAGCTGGGGTGGCCAAGAAGGTCCACTTCCTTGTGGCATTTTTCTTACTCTCCATATTAATACTTGGGGCTTATTATACCCGAAATCTGAGAATACAGGACAAACTGCAAGGGATGGGGCTGTGTGGGAGAAAAGCACACAGGTGAGGCTGAGGTGACAGCCACGCCAAGGGACGAAGTAGAGAGGAAGCAACAGTTACTTAAATGAGCCTTTGTTGTCTTTTGTTTGTTTGTTTTTGTTGTTGTTTTGTTTTCTTATTTTGAGACAGGATTTTTCTGGGAAGCCCTGACTGTCCTGGACTTGATTTGTTGACCAGGCTGGCCTTGAGCTCATAGAAATCCACCTGCTTCTTCCTCCCCTGAGAGCTGGAACTAAAGGTGTGCGCCACCATGCCTGCCTGCAAAGTGCCTTTGTACAAGATAAAGGGGATCTTAAAGCCAGACATAATTCCCCCTGCCCTGTCCCCTTTAATCCTAGCCCTCAGGAAGCAGAGGAAGGCAGATCGTTGTGAGTTAAAGACCACCCTGATATATACACAGTGAGTTTAAGCCAGCCAGTGATCTGTAGTAAGACTCTGTCTCAAAAAAAAAAAAAAAAATCTGGTTTATCATCTTTTTCTTATCTGACATTAACCAACAGGAAAAGCTCAGTTTAGTATGGAGACGACTGGCTATGATACAAGTTGTCGCCAGTCTTCTGAAATTTAGTAATTTCCAGGGCAAAGCTCAGGCCCTCAGTCACCTCAGAGATGTAAGTCATAAGCCTACCACTCACACCGCCCACTCAGTCCTCCCATTGCCTTCTCCACTCTGTCTCCTGCCTGTCTCGGGGTGGGTGGGGGAGAGGGGGGGACAGCTCTCTGTCAGCTGTCACGTGCGCCTTTCTTCCTGGCTCCTGGCACAGGATGCCCGTGAAGTGAGGGGCTCAGAACAACTGATCTCCAGGAGCCTCAAGCAGAGAATCACCCCAGAGTACCCCAGACACAGCCCTTCTGCCCCCACTGCCAGAGCTCAGTTCAGCTCACTGGCGTTTCTTGGCATTCTAAGCCACGAGGTTCAATGTTTGGCCACCCTTTGGAATGAGACGTTGGACTCGTTTAGCCAGGGTTTTCTGAATCATTCTGTGTTCAACCCTGATAAGGCACAGCTAGGGGAAAAAGTAAATAAAAAGTAAATAAAAAGTATATTCATGGAACAAAGATATCTCCTTTTTTTTTCTTTCTGAAATAGACCTTCTCTTCAGGCCAACCAGCATTCTGCAATTACTCTTTTTATAGTATTTTTGACTTGGTCTCTGCCTCTTGACTGACCTTGCAATCTAGGGATGGTTGGCTGTGCATTTATCTGGGAATCAATCCTTCTGTCAATTCCTATGTTTTTGGCCAAATGACTTTGCAGATCTGTGTTGGTTTTCCATCCTGGAAAACTTTACCCTGGCAATTGTGCGTCATAGTTAATGATACAGAAAACCCGTGGACACCTAGGGCTGGAAGTGATCCAAAATGTGTCTTCCTCATTCACGGACGGAAGAGACAGACCATGCATGAGAGGGTGCACGTACCATCTCCTAGGACATATGACTCCTAGGCTCAGAGTGCTTAGGGACTCGAACGCCAGTGTCTGAGACCAGAGATCAAGATGCCAGTGTCATCTTTCCCACTAAGACTATGCTTTGCTCAAAGCTCCCAAGGGCTCAGACTGCAGATGATTCCCCTGCCCCTGTGGAAAAGCCACTTTAAACAGCCGGTGCCCAGGCCTTCGGGTTCTATGTCACAGTCACTGATTATTTTTTCCAAAAGCAGAAAGGTATTTTATCAGTGTTAGAATCATGAACTTATAATCGGGCATGGGTGTATCAAGAACTAACATTCCCTTAGGAGCCTAAGTTCCACTTGCACTGTACCTCAGAGCCACTCCCTGAGCCTCTGCTTCAGATCTGTGCTTACAAATGTGTTGGATATCTGTGCCACCATCTTGTCCTCTGGGATCTCCTTCAGTCTCTCCCCCAAGTCCTATACAAAGTACTGGTCTTCAACAGATACATTAAGATCCCAAACAACATCTATAAGCTATAAAAGGGCAAAAGGTATCGTTTTTATTCAGGCGATGGTGTCTGCGTGAGTATATGCTGCACTTGTGAATGTTCCAGCTCCAGAGGCCAGCACAGGGTGTTGAATGCTGTGGACCGCAGTCATTATATGCAGGGAACTGAACTCAGGTCCTCTGGAAGAGCAGCAGGTGCCCTAAACCTCTGAGTCGTCCTCCAGTCCAGAAACAAACTTGTAAAGGGATAGCTAATCCAATGTTATGTGGGCTGACCAAAGATCCCTTTTAAGCACAAATCAAGTACCTAAAAAGCATTCCTTAGAGCCGGGCGTGGTGGTGCATGCTGTTAATTCCAGCACTCAGGAGGCAGAGGTAGAGGAATCTCTGTGAGTTCAAAGCCAGCCTGGTCTACATAGTGAGTTCCAGGACAGCCAGAGCTACACAGGGAGACCATGTCTTGGAAAAACCAAAACAGAGAAAGTGTGTCTCCATGGCAGCTGAGCTGGCCCTGCTCCCTCTGTCCCGTTCACTCCTTGCCGCTCGCGCGTTAAACACTCGTGCAGGCCAGGGGTACGCGCTCTCATTTACACCCTTCCAGGGCAACCAGAAGAGCTCTGCACTCTAAAGGCACTGATGCTGTGTTTAAACAGTAAAACGTAGGCTGGGCCCCGTGGTGTATATACCTTTAATCCCTGCATGGAGGAGACACAAAAGTAGATCTCTGTCTATATCAAGTTCTAGGCCAGCTAGGGCTCATAGTGAGACTCTGTCTCACACAAGAGAAAGGGGCTGGAGCGATGGCTCAGGGTTAAGAGCATTGGTTGCTCTTCCAGTCTGAGTCCCAGGGGATCTGATGCCTTTTTCTGGCCTCTGGGAGTAAACAGATACACACACACAGGCAAAATACCCAAACTAATAATAAACAAACAAACAAACAAACAAACCATAACCGAATAACCCTTTGTAGGGAAAAAACTCCCCAGGGCACAAGCACCCTGACAGTCAGTGCCCCGGCCCAGAAGGCTGGCTACAGGGCTTCATAGCTGACTCTACTCACTTGCTAGTTACGTGAGCTTTTTCCTCCCCTCGCAGGTGTGCCCTGTGTATTCAGCTGATGTTATGAAACATCATTCACTCCACAGGATGATTCTCCTGCAGTAAGAAGCTGGTCCATCTCCCCAGACGCCCCTTCCTTCATTTCGTTTTCTCTGAGAATCCCAATTTGCCAGTGAGGTCCGAGAGGACCTCTATCCTAGGAACTGTGTCTGCATTATACTCGTAACCACCCCAACTTATATTACATGACATACTTATGTGTCAATAGAGTTCCTCACCCTGTCCTAATTGGAACTCTCTTCAAAAAAAGAACTTTGTTAAGTTCGCTGGAGGGTCTCCTCAGTGTTGAAAATGCTTAATAAATGTTCCTTGAATGTAAGAGCTAGAGGGTTAAATGGATAAATCTCTATAAACTGCCTTGCTATAAATGTTCATTAGTCAACCTATGATCACACTCAAATACACGCGCGTGTCCTCCGTGTGCCCAGGGTGAAAGCAGACACCCTTTTCAGGCTGTCAGTCCCTTACTTTGGGAAGGAAGGCCTTGATCATCAGGTACATGCTGCGGACATTGAGATTCATTGAGAAGTCCCAGTCTTTTTCCTCGCAATCCAGGATGGTTCCATGGTGGACAAAACTGAGTGATTAAACAGAGGGAAAAAATACAATTAAAGAATCACTAGGCAAGTATGTGCCAGCATGCCCTGTGTATAATCTCTAGGATTATAGGAGCAAACTAATACAATAACAGCAGCAGCAGCAGCAACAACAACAGCCACAACAACAACAACAACAGCAGCAGCAACAACAACACACACACACACACACACACACACACACACACACACACTCCTGCAATTAAGGTCTGTGCCTTTAGTTTCAACACTCAGGAGGCAAAGGCAGGTGGATCTCTCTAAGTATGGGGCTAGGTTGGTCTACAGAGTGAGTTCCAGGCCAGCTAGAGAGGCATGTGAGAGGACAGCTAGGGCTATACAGAGAAACCCTGTCTTGAAAAACCAAAAATAAATAAAATAAAAATGAAAGATAGTCTTCAGCCATGGCTCTTGCTGGCAAGCCTAAGGACTTGAGTTCAATGCCCAGACCCTGCACTGTAGAAGAGAACTGACCCCTGCAAGTTGTCCTCTGACTTCTGACCTCCACATACCTGCTGCTGCCTCTCACACAGTGCACTGGGAACATCAGTGCTCTCAAATGGCTGGTCATTTCATTTCTGTTTCCAGGGCAACAGTGCCCTCAAGTGGCACAGGCTACGGTTCTACAGGGAAATCAAAACTGGAAGGAAAACCAGTGTCCCTGTCAGCATAGTCAAGTAGCATTGGGGCTGTCTGCCTCTAGCACAGCAGGCAAACCTCCATATAGTATCAGTGTAGTGAAGTAACATTGTGGCTGTTAGCATCTAGCAGTACCAAGCCAGGAAGAACAAACAAAATAAAAAAAAAGTCAACCTTGCCCCCTTACAAGTCACTCTTCCTTAGGGAAGTCTCTTGACCAGGGCAGCCTTACTGACTTGGTCCTCTGGACTGAGATTGTGTAGCCAATTATAAGATGTGGTCAGGAGTGTTTCTCGAAATACCACAGGTTAGTCACTTGGCCAGCTTCCTGTAGCAAGAGTCACAGACTGCTTCCTGCATCCTCTGCCTCTGGAATGTCACAGATGCAAGCAGAAGACTGAATGGATGCTCAAAAGTCAATTGCTATGTCTCCATTATAGATACAGCCTTGCAGACAGACAAGGCTATAGATACAGTCTTGCAGACAGACAAGCAGATCACTTATAAAATGAAACACCAGAAACCACTGCTTCGTTTAATTTCCAGACTTTACATCAGTGCCCACTTCTTTCATTAGCTTAAACTGCCTATGGGCTCCAAGTTCATAGCAAGTGACATAGCTGTTTCACTTGCTGAATCGTACAGGGGTGTGTGACATTTATCCCAACTTCCCAAGGAATAGGCCACGTTCTGTTAATTAATCATTCTTTTATACTATCAATACTCATTTAATAAAATCATAGATGACTTTCTCAGAGTGAAATAAAAAGTTTACAGTTACCCAGCAACATTAAAGAGGACATCAATCCTCTCAATTTCTGAGGCGAACTGATCAATCTGCCTCTTCTTTGTGACATCAAGGACTCGAGTTTGAATACCTGACAAATAAGTAAAAGAGAGTGTTTGCAGAGAACTCATAAAGTACGTAACCGTGAAGATGTGGCTGTTTAGCGGTGTGCAGTGTAAAGAATGTAGCCTTTCCACTTAGGTTGTCCATGACTCATGTCCACCACTGGCATTTAGCAATCACAAGAGAATCATTAAAATGCACACATCTCAGGCTGGAGACGTGGCTCTGTGGTTAAAAGCACACACTGGCCCATCAGGGGACTGGAGCGCCCATCCCAGCTGTCACATCAGGTGACTCACAGATGCCTGCAACCCCCTCAGAGGGACCTGACGTCCCCTCTGGCCTCTGTGGGTTCTCACATATACACAGGCTCACACATACATAAATAAAAATGGAATAGATCTTTAAAAAAAAAAAAACCTCTTCTAAAGATATACAAATTTTAAAGTTTCCTCTTCCACTCCCTCTGTTAGGGTCTACAGAGATAGCTCAGCAGTTAAGAGCACTGTCTGCTTTTCTAGAACATCTGAGTTTGATTCTTAGCACACCACGCTGGTTAATAGCTGCCTGTAACTCCAGTTCCAGAGGCTCTGTCACACTCTTCTGGCTGCCAGGGGTATTGCACACACTTACTGCAGGCAAGCCATTCATGAAAATCAAAATTAGACAATAAAAATACACATAAAATCAAAATTAGACAAAAAAAATCTCTGTTGTGTAAAATGGATTTCGCTTTTCATGAAATGTCTCAATTTTCCTTCCAGTAAAATAAAAGTATTGATAAAATGCAAAAATAAATAAATAAACAAACAAGTAAATGACCAACTGACTTTCCCCTACCTTTTAGCTTTTAATGGGGCTACAGAAAGTTTTTCAAGAATACAAGAGGATCATATTACCTGTTACCTGGGACAAGGCTGCTCCGGAGGAGTCTTGAGCAGCAGTGAACGAGTCATTAATAGTTAACCTGGCAACTGTTAATTCTCACAGAACTTTGTAATTGGGAGCGACATCCCTCAGCACATGGTGTAACAGAAGACCTTAAGCATGTACAGACTGTTTCCCGTAGGCCCCAGAATACAGATTTGATAGGCTATGAAGGAGCAGGGCTGGGAGAGAAGGTGTGTGGACCAGCTGGCGTGTCCTTGTGATGCTCACTCCGTGCCTCTGCTTCCTATGCCGTGCTGACCATGAGCCTGCAGGCAAATGGCTCACCTCGGTAATTTTCCAGCTCCTGGAGTTTGGACTCATTGATATCTGTGGCTATGACTTTGGCTCCTTCTCTTGCAAAAGCCTGCCAGAAACAAACACAAATCAGTCCTTTGCTTATTGCTTTCAAAATCGGAAAGAATTTTTGTTTCCTTTCATGCTATTTTTGCTATTTTTCATATAAAATGAGTGATATTTCTATATCTCATCTCACTCCCCCTTACTGCATTGTGGTTATTTTTGTCAGTCATTGGAGCAACGGGGATTATATTTTCCATCTTAATTTAACCTTTTACTATTAAACAGTCCAGTAATTTTTTTTTTGAAATGTTAATCCCAGCACTTGGGAGGCAGAGGAAGGTAGACCTTTGAGAGTTTGAGGCCAGCTTGGTTATAGAGAGTTCTAGGACAGCCGGGGCTACACAGAGAATCTCTGTCTCAAAAAATAAAACCAAACCTTTAATTTGAGGCTTGAGAGAAACTCAGTGGTTAAAAGCACGGGCTACGCTTTCAGAGCCCGTAGGTTGGGTCCTAGTACCCACATGGCAGCTCAGAATTGTATCTTCAACTCCAGGAGATCTGAGAGTATGTGCTTGGTATACATATATGCACGCAGGCAAAACATTCATGTACATAAAATAAATAAAAGTAAAAATAATCAATCGTCAAAAAGCAACCCCAAACCAAACACTCTATCTCAGAGCTGGGTGTGCGTGCCCTTAATCCCAGAGCTTGAGATGCAGAGGCACTTGGATATCTGTGAGTTTGAGGCCAACTTGGTCTCTACACAGAGACAGCCAGGGGTACATGGTGAGACCCTGATCCAACAAACAAACAAACAAACAATCCCCAGTGCCTCTAGCTTTCTACAGTCATGTTATTCCGTGATGAGATCATATCTATGCTTTACCTCTTTGTTTATTTACATTTACTCATTTATCATGTATGTATTTGTACACGTGTGGGTCCATGCCGTGGCATGAATTTGGAGGTAAGAGGACAACTTTGTGGAGTCATTTTCTCCTTCTTCTTCTTCCCAGAGGTCAAACGTAGGTCTCAGGGCTTGGATGGCAGTGCCTTTACCTGCCGAGCCCTCTCTAGGGCCTCCACATGCCTCTGTGAGCAATGAGTGAAAATCTAAGAGAAAAGTGGGCGTTTCCCTCTGAGGACGGCGCAGCAATCACATAAACGCCAGCTCACACTCTGCATCTTATCCTAGTGCACTATTAGTCAGTATCGGTGCACTGAGGGGGAAACTGAGGCACCTCAGCAAGAAAAATGGCAAGAGTTTTAACCTCTGGGGTCTTGATCTTGAACTGACAGAGTCATAGAGAGCTTGCACCCTCCAGAGCCCTGCAGTCAGGTGAGGTCACTATGGGGCAGGTAACCTGGGGGAGAGGTCTGAGTCTCAGAGTCGAAGGTCATGTGATGCCTTCACATAAGTACAAGAAATTCCCTCTTTCCTCTCAGGAATAGTGACTTTTCTTTTAAACTTAAGATAAGTGGGCTGGCAAGATGGTTCAGTGGATAAAGATACTCATCTTACAGGCCTAGAGACCTGGGTTCAATCCCTGGAATCCATGTCAAAGAGAAAGGAGAAAAGCAATTCCACAGAGTTGTACTTTGACCTCTATGACCTTTATTATATGTGCTACCCACCCCTACACACACACACACACACACACACATACATAAAAATAAAAACACACATACATACACACATGCACATACACATCATATACGTATAGACATCACACATACATACAAATAAAAACACACATACACACACACATGCACATACACAGTCATATACATATAGACACACACACACACATATAAACGCATACAAATACACTGAAAAAGACACCAGAAGTATAAAAGGTAAAGACTTAGTGCACCGATGTGAATACAGCTCAGAGGCGGGCGTGTGTGCTTAGCGTGCTTGAGATCCTTGGTTTAATTCCAAGCTGCGTAAAGAAAGAAAGAGAAGAGGAGGAGGAGGAGGAGGAGGAGGAGGAGGAGGAGAAAGAAGCAGCAGAGGAAGGAGAGGAAGAGGAAGAAGGAGGAGAAGGAGAAGAAGAGGGGAAGGGAAGAGGGAGAGAGAGACAGAGAGGGGGGGGAGAGGGGAAGAGGAGAAGAGGGGGAGAGAGAGAGGGAAAGGGAGAAGAGGAGGAAGAAACCAAAGGAAGAAGAAAGGAAAGGGAAAAGGAACAGAAAACAGTAAAGGAGAACTGAAAACCCTGGCACCGGACAGCAGTATTTGGGAGGTAAACAAGAGCAGGTATGAACTCACTAAGGCAGATGCCCGTCCAATTCCTTGAGCCGCAGCTGTCAGGACAATAACTTTCCCTTCCAGTCGGCCCATGGTGGATCCTGCAGTGCAATCCAAAGACATGGACCCTTAATGGCTCAAGTTGTAGAAAACCAGTTGTGCAGGTGGTAACGTCTGGAATGAACGCATTAAATTGCTCCTTTAAGATTGTGGAGAAAGGGCCTTGGCAAACTGCCCCTCCACTCAGTTGCTCAGGGCTGCTACTTCTAGACACCTGAGTGCGTAGGTCAAAAGTGCATAGTCAGCACAGCCCATGGAGGTGATGGCTGGTGAGGGACGAATCCTCTAACGCTGAGGCTCCCTCACGGCCTGACCTCCGTCCCTCATTTCCTGAAGTTTCAGTAGTCAACACTCCAGAATTAAAGTCACTTGCTTCTCTCGGTTCTTCTCACTGTCTACCCACTACCCCACGCCCCCGCAGACCGGCTGATGACTACTGGCCAAGGATACGCTTACCCGTCCATCACCAAATTCTTTCCCTCACTTCTCACCATTATGTGGTTGTTGCTCACAAAGGCACAAACAAAACCACTTCTACCTCTCCTCCTCCCTCGTCCGTTTATGTCCTGTAACTACCCCATGGAGGGAGGGCGGGCCCTGAAAACAGAAGCCTCCACTGTCTTAAGTCATCTGTTCCCTTGTCTGTAAACTGCTGCTGAGTTACAATAGCAGTGCCTTGCAGGTTTTCCATCTCCCTTGAAAAGATTTCATAGTGGAACTTATGATTCATTGACCAGAAGGGTTGAAAAATTAAACCATAGCCTATACCTTGGTTTTTGTTTTTTGTTTTGGTTTGGTTTTTCGAGACAGGGTTTCTCTGTGTAGCCCTGGCTGTCCTGGAACTCACTCTGTAGACCAGGCTGGCCTCGAACTCAGAAATCTGCCTGCCT
>NC_034593.1:122866781-122904508 GCF_900095145.1 Mus pahari | reverse complement strand
GCCTGCCTCTGCCTCCCAAGTGCTAGGATGAAAGGCGTGTGCCACCATTGCCCAGCTCCATACCTTGTTTTTGAAGAGGATGAGGAACCTGACTGACTCCATTTTGAAAGCAGGAGACATTATACTTAATTGTTAAAAATATGCTTCTGTCCTTATTTCTTGGAAATTGACCTACTCCATCTCATGCTTTGACTTGTTTTTGGGAATACAGACCCTCCTTACTCTTTCCCCTAGGTACCCTCCTTAATCGCATGACAGAACGGAGCTGGCAGTGGCCGTGAGGTATTGGAATCAGGAAATGGGTCCAGTTGTCTAGAAGTGGCCTGCAAAGCAGTAGGGATGGGGGAAAGGGGTGGGGTAGGCAGCGCTTCCCAGATCCGAGCCTGGTCTCCCGTGAGGGTGAGGGTAAGTCAGAGCTATCATCATATCAGTACAATGCCTTCCAATCACAGGTTCAAGAGAATGCTACATATAGTTCCCACCTCCTACGTCCAGCAGGACTGAGGTTCCACTGACCCGGGGGACACCTTTGTTCTTTGTTCCCATACTGGGATAGACCATGACGGATGGATGACAGACAGAGTTCCTTCTCCCCTGCCCCATGCTGCTGAAGGAAGCTCTCAGGGCAAACCCACTTCTGCCTTCTCCCTGCCTCGACCCAAGCTCTTATGCCTCTCCAATCCTCCTCACCTGGTTCCTTGTCATTTTCTCCCACAACAGTAGCTCCTCTAATAAACACTGTTATTAGAGCTTTTATCTGTGAGGTTCCTATCAGAGCCTTCCTCTGAGATCCAGCCCGACAGTCACACCGTAGGAGGGGGCTTCTGAAACCAAGCGATGACCCACACTCTGTGATCCAATCACACGCACATGCTGGATAACAGAATCTGGTTTCATGGCGTCTCCCCAATTCTGACGCAGTACGGTTTGCTTTGCTTTTTACCAGTAGCACGCAGAGAGAAAATTTCACTTCGAGTGTGGTAGGAGTTGAGAGAAAGCTAACTTGGGCTTTTAGGAAGGGATGCAGCAGTCCCTGCCTCCCCCGACCCTGAGTAAAGCATAAGAAACTCAATGTCCAGCGCCTTCACTAGGGACACTGGGCATTCACCCTCCGAAGCCCTGGTTCTCAACCGTCCTAATGCTGCGACCCTTTAACGCAGTTCTTCATGTTGTGGTGACCCCCAACCATAACATTATTTTTGTTGCTACTTCACAACTGTAATTTTGCTGCTGTTATGAACAATAATGTACATACCTGACACTCAAAACATCTAATTAGAACCTAGGCATGTGGGTCGCGACCCACAGGTTGAGGACCAGTGAGGGCACCCCCCACGGTGCTCCCTTAAGCACCTCCATGCCCCCAGAGACCACCCCAAAACAAGCAGGCACAAAACTTACTTTCTGTTTACTTCAAATCTTTCTCCAGCTGGCCTCCAGGCATTCTCAAGGCAACATGTTTTTTTTGTTTTGCTTTTTTTTTGGGGGGGGGGGAGAGGATAACAGGGTGGGGGTGAGAGTGGGAATACGTCCAGAAATTGTAAAGTGAGTCCACTCTTAACACGATGACTTTCCTACTTCTAAAGATTGTACTAAAACCCTAAATTTCTTTTTATTAGGAAAGGCTCCAAGTATTTTCTGGAATTCCAAATATTTTCACGAGCCAGTTTACTTAGGACAGATCCTGGAAAAGTTGTCTTTCTTTGGCTATTTTCCAACTCTAATAAATACAAGAGAATTCCCAATTCCCACTCTAACTGAAGATGCATCTTCAGTTAGGCAATGTGAAGAACAAGATGGCAACACAAGCTACACCTCTTATTTCCCAAAAGTTTTGTCGAAAATGATTAGAAAAGAAAAAAAAAAATCTTACTTTAGAAGAGCGAGTCCACACAGTCCTCCAGATCCTTTCAGGGGACGGACTTCAGATCTTTGTGCAGGAGAAGTCACAAGCTGATTAATGCATGCTGGGAGGTGGAGTTCAGGTCCCCTCGGAGTCCGTCTGCTAATTCCGGTTTGGTAAGCTTTTAAGAGGTGTTTGCCACAGCCATGCACTTTAGGTGTGTTTATGCTGCCATCTAGTGGTCAGAACGTGGAACTGTGAATGCCAAACAAAGGCCTGTCTTTTGTTTGGGCAAGTTATTTAGCAGGCCAGATAGAATGGCCAAGAAGGAAGAAGGCTGCTGGAAAATACACAAGGGACCCGAGGCACTAAATACTCTAGTCATCCTAGCTCTTAACCCAGATTGCTTTGAGGGAGGAAAAAGAAATCTTCCCTGTGGCTAAAGTCTTGTTTCTGATGTTGATCTGTCACGTGCAGTCAAGTTTAACACTAATGCACCCTCAGCTGTAGAATGCTGGCATCCTGACTACGCCGGGCCTGGAGCCGTGGAACACACCCAGCTAGGATGGGAGTCTTGAAATGAACAGAGCAAAATAACAGGCAATCAAGTTGGTTGACGACCACAGGCGCCATGAGGAGAGGACTAGTCCTTGGCTGAGTCAGAGATTTGTGAGTTCACCTGGCTAGTGTCACTAGTAGGCACAGCGATCATGTAGGTCATGTGTGAATGTCCTGCATAAATCTAGGGTCCTGCATAAATCGAGGGGCTCAACACGTTCGGCACACTTGGCTACATGGGCTCTGGCACTGCAAAGGCTACAAAACAAAGCTATCAGATTGTCACCTGGGCTGGCCAGCCATGCAAGTCTGGTGGGGACGCAGGCTGTACGTTCTGAGGGTTTCCTTCTTGAAGAGAAAAGTGATGCCTCCCAGAAGGTTCTGGGTTCTGCTCCTCTTCCTGAGCGGCTCCTGAGGTGTGGGTTTCACAGTCAGTTGGATGCACGTGGGTTGGACAGAGCGGAGCAAGACAGAGAGCTGGTCCTTTAAGGCAGGCTCAGGTGACTCGCTCCTCTGCCCTCTGTGGGTGTAGAAACTTGTGATCGTTTCTTGTCCATGTTTTGTTTGTTTGCTGCCTGGTGTTAGGCGGGACTGGCTAGGTTTAAAATAACACAGACAAACAAAGCAACAGGCTTCCCGTGCTGCTCAGTGTGCGAGTGCTTTCTTTTCCTCCCTCAAGGTCCTGCCTCAGGCCCTGGCTTCAGTCTTTAGCACCATATAAAGCCCGGCAGGCTGGCGCCGAGCGAGCGCAAATAGATTTAAGAGCATCACAAAGTTTGCTTCTAACTTCACAGCCACCCTGGACTACAGAAGATCCTCATTCAGAGCAACCAACCCCCTCAAAGGAGGGGGGAGAAAGAGTCCAGTTTAAAAATAAAAAGACATAAATCCTATGTCTCTCCGCAGTAGCTGAATGAGCAAGACCTGTAAACTGGCCAACCTACAGTGTTCTTATATGGAGGAGAAGGAAACAGCGGCTCTGCCAGGGATGTGATGAGGAGGCGGCATGGTGTGCAGGTGCAGCCTAGCGTCTGCCACACACCTGAAGGATAAGTGTCAGCTTATTACAGCAGACACTCACTTCTGTCTGTACTCCTTGATTTAATAGACATGTCTTTCCTTTAGCTTCCCAGGGTTTTGAAAGACATTTCTTTTAACGACTGAGAGTGCTCCAAGACCAACTTCTGTCTCTGTCTCTGCCTCTCTCTCCCAAATAAGGGAGATGTCTGTAGTCCCTGTACTTGGGAGGCTGAGGTAGGCGATTACAAGAACAAAGTAGATTTCATAGTAAGACTTAGTCTCAAAGGAAGAAGATTCCCATCCAGAAGTATGTGGTTTCAATCCTGAACAAAAGCAGGACCCTTGCCCCAAACTCAAACTGTTTTACAAGGAGTTATGACTGAGAATTAACGTAAACATTTAAAATTGTGTGTGTATGTGTTTATGTAACCACGGAAGGCAGTGGGCAGTTGGTATTGTTCTGTGGAAGCTGCCCACCTTGCTTTTTCACACAGGATCTCAATGGCCTGAACTCATCTAGTAGGTTGGGGTGGCAGGAGAGCCAGCCCCAGGGGCGAGCTTGTCAGCACTTCCTTTGCACTTGAGTAGAGTGACACATGGCACATGCTTGGGTTTTTATGCAGGTGCTGGGATCAGAACGGTCCTCATGTTTGTGATAATCACTCAACTCATGGAGCCAATTCTCCAACCCTAAATTGACATTTTAAAGGTAAGAAACAAAGCATGTAATTTTGTTAACACAAGTTTGTTGTGTAACAGTTTCCTCTGAGATTGAAACAATCCATCCTGCAAGGAAGTGCCTTAAACAGTAAGGTAAACAATTCAAAACAGCGTCAGGAAGTCCCTGAAACCGACCAGGTTCATTAGGCACCCTGCCAGAGTGAGCAATAAAAGCTTGAGTCCCTCTCACAAGAGTAGTTAACCCATCAAGACAACACTTAGACAAGCCAAGCTGTGAATTAAGACTCAGAAAAGACAAGCTGAAAAGAAGATTCTAAGACCAGACCTGGTGCCTGGAAGAAGCAAAATCTAGCCAAATTCCTGGAAGAGGCTTAGACTATTCATTTGGAGGAGACACCTTCCAGCCTGCTGAGTTGCCTGTAGACCATTTGGTGTTCCAGGTTCCCACCTTCTGTGAGCTGCCTCTGTGCTGAGGTTGGGGTAAACCTTGGAGGTCCAACTGCCTTCAAGCCACCTCTGCTCCTGTAAGGAACTTCTCACCCACGGTTCACTTTGGTGATAACTATATTTTGGTTTGTCATGGACTTCCTGTCTGGGGTGAGATGTAGGAAGCCACTTTAGCCTTAGAGACCCCCCCCCCCCCCCGGTACTAGACTGAGTTATAAGGAACAGCTGAATTCCCAGAAACAACTTCTGGCCCCAGTTGCCTCACATGGACGTAAGACTAAGGTTTTGTTGGTTAACACCCAGTCAGGAGTGAAACTCAATAGCTGCTAAAGAGGCTGATTGGCTGATGTCGATCCAGGCCAAGTGACCAGGGAAGTCATCTGAGGTATTTTATAGGTAGTAACCCCCCTAAGATGCCAGGTGTGAAAGACAGTTAGAAATGTACATGTATGTACCTGGTTGGCTTCCCCTACCCTACCTAATTTGGGTGGTTTTTTGTTTGTTTTGGCTTTTGTTTTAAAAGGTTGCTCTACTAGAGAAAGAACCTAAGGAGTTGAAGGAGCTTTCAGCCTCATAGGAGGAACAACAATATGAACCAGCCAGTAGCCCCAGAGCTTCCAGGGACTAAACCACCAACCAAAGAGTACACATGGAAGGACCCATGGCTCCAGCTGCATATGTAGCAGAGAATGACCTTGTGGGACATCAATGAGAGGAGAGGCCCTTGATCTTGTGAAGACTCGATGCCCCAGTGTAGGGGAATGCCACGACAGGGAAGCTGGAGTGGGTGGGTTGGTGAGCAGGGGGAGGTGGGATGGGATAGGGGGTTTTTGGAGGGGAAATGGGGGGGATAACATTTGAAATGTAAATTAAGAAAATATCTAATAAAAAAGAAAGAAAGAAAAAAAGGTTTCTCTATCCAGCCTGCTCGTTTTCCCAACTCTCCAGGCTGACATGGTTTGGAACCAAACCCAGCTGTCTGATGGATCAGTTTTTGAATAAAGATACTTTTGTTGGCTCGATCTTGGCTTTCATGGTGGATTATTCCCAAATCCTCAGACCCTAATAGTGTGTGTCATCCCTCCACAGGAAAAGTCTTGTTACACAGCATAACTGGCACACAGTCGTGGCAGAGCTGAAGGTGAGTTAGGGAGGCCAAGTGCACAGTCCTGGCAATGGTTGGCATGGCTCACAGATGTTTGGCACCCCGAATGGAGGGCATCCATGGAGGGAATTCCAATAGTCGCCCTTTTCTGCATGATGTATGCAAGAAAAAGTATTGGCTCAGGACCCCAAGACCAAGTTCTCAGCACAAATGTATTTGCCCCAGAGGGTCAGAGGGCAGGAAATCAGAGACAAAGACAGAAGATTGAGGATGGAGGAGAGGGGGAAAGGAACACGGGAGAGGGAGGAGGGGTATTGACAAAGGACCGCCACTGGATAAAGAGGAGACAGATGTGGCACATAGGAAAACGGCAGTTTACCAAGGTAAAAGGGGAATCCCCGAGTTAGGATAAAGTGTTTAATTTTGGCTTATGAGGTGAGCCAAAGGCTATTGATTACTGAAGTCCTATACTTTTACAGCTGGAGCTTGGTACAGGACTTTCAGCCTTAGGAGGAAGTGGTCAAATAAAGGAGCAGTCCTGGGCGGCTAACTTTAGGAATGTAATCTGACTTTTTTTTTTTTTAAGCAAGGCAGAGGGAATTCCGGAGAAGGGCAAAGCCTGCTAGAGCCACGTTCACCACATTCCTCTGGCCAGAGTCCTTTCAATGTGTGCTGATGGCCTTTGTGCTATGACCACTAGAACCACGCTCGCCACATTCCTCTGGCCAGAGTCCCTTCAGTGTGTGCTGATGGCCTTTGTGCTATGACCGTGATTATATGGTTCTTGCTGTGGCTAAGGAAATGTACAACTATGGCTGAGCCATCAGAGTTAGGAGGCAGTCTCATCTTCATGTGGTTGGTACAGGGTGGCGTGATGAGGGAGGCCCATCAGGATACAGAGCTGCGTTCAGTTAAAGGTTTGTAGCGGCTCTCAACCTTCTAACGCTGCAACCCTTTAATACAGTTCCTCAGGTTGTGGTGATCCCCAAGCACAGTGTAAATATTCGATATGCGGAATATCTGATGTGTACCCACAAAGGGGGTACAGAACTACTGGTTTACTGGAAATCTTGCAGCCTTTAAGATTAGTGCATAAGGATCGGGATTATCGGCAAGCGGCAGCAGACATTGCCTGGCTTCTGTTGTGTATAGTTAAAAAATGTATCCGGGGCCAAGATGGGGGCCTATCAGGGACTTGTTTGTATGAAGGAACCAGGAAAGGGAGATTCGACAACATCCTCTGTGTCAGTCTGATTTGCTACGAACACTGCAGAAGGGAGAGGATGAGATGGAGGTGCTGGCTTGCTGCTTGGGGCCAGACGGAAAAGAGAGGCCACGTTAGATCTGTGCTCAGAAGCCCCTCGTGGTGCAAGAACTTGGAACTCATGGAAAAATGACCCAGGGAGTGGGAGGAGGGGGTCATACTAAAAGCATAAGATGCTGTAGTTTATACTTCAAGGGATTAAAAAAAGGTAAGTCTGTAACCCAGCTTGCAGATGGGGTGGGGCATTAACAATGGCCCAGCAGACTAGAGTGATCAGGAAATAGTACTTGGAGCTGTTGGAACAAACAATGAATGAGCCTGTTGCAGCACAGCTTGTGAGGTTGTGGGTCAAGGGGGTGCTTGGGATCCACCTGACCGCTGTGGAGGCAGAAATACTGAGTAATGAAACTATTCCTCCTTAAGGCAAAGGCTGCATAAACTGCAACAGTATGAGGGGAATCAGTCCCTGATGACAAAACCATTAGGATGCTTCGTTATCTCCATCAGAGGTCATCACACATAGGGGCCAGAGGTCCATAGAGAAGTGGACATGAGTGAAGGGGCTAGGAATGAGGGAAGCTGTGTTTGAACCCCAGGGCCGCAGAGCTCACAGAGGAGTTAAGGAAAAGGCTGAGGCCTTTGGTGGGGCAAGATCTTTGTAAAGCAGGAAAGGCCTTGGCAGATCTTAGTATCTTAGATCTCATGAGAAGCAATCTAGAGGAGATAAGAACATGGTAAAGAAGAGGTCTGTCTGGGTTCTTTAAAGGCAAATGTGGCAAAATTTATGGAGTTCATAAGGTTAAAAATTGATACAAAGGCAACCGTGTGCTAAGGGGCTTCTGCAAGTCTTTAGTACTGTTCTCAACCTGGGGGTCACACATCAGATAACCGGAGTACCAGATATTTGCATTACGACCCATAACAGCAGCAACATCAGTTATGAAGTAGCAACAGATTATGGTTGGGGTCCCCACAGCATGAGGAACTGTATGTATCAAAGGGTCACAGAATTAGGAAGGTTGTGAACTGCTGCTTTAATCCCGAGCAGTTCACAGAAAGACACCATGCTAGTGCAATCTAAGTAAAGCAAGGATGGGGCATCCATGCCGCATCATGTTTTATTTTAGTATTTTCTTCGTTGTGAACTTCTGGGCTCCCCTGACACTTGCTGATAACAGATGACCACAGACTTTCAGAGTGTTTCACCGAAGTCAGCTTTGTAACTCCACCTTTGTACCATTACGGGACGATGGTTTGGGATGCTGCCATCCCCTAGAAAATGCTAACCTGAGTATTTCTCAAATTCAGAAAGCCACCAGAAAGACCACCAGGTACAATGGTAATTCCAAGTACGATCTACCCTACCACCCTGCTGCAGCTGGGTTAATCTAAAGAAAACGAAAATCCCAAGAGTTTTCTGATGGGTGGAAAACAATATCCCAGAAGTCCTAAGGGCATTGAGTGAAAATCTCAGTGCCTGGGATGGGTGACCTCCCTGTGAATTGCTGGCCAGGGAAGCCCTCTAGGTCCCACCAGTCATAAAGGCCTTCCTTGTATGTCACAGTGGATCTATGTGCCTGCCTGCTGTGACTGCTGGACATGGGGAAACCAAGCTGAGACTGCACTGGAGAATGGGAAAGCCCCACCTGCTGGCTTTCCATGCCCACAGGGGCTGTGTGGGTTGGTGGTGAGTCACCAACACTCTATGGATCCTGCGTGCTAGAATAACACAGCAGCAGGATGGACCTGCTTATGCACCAGTGGCTTGTCTACCGTGGATGACCAACAGCCCTTCATGTCTGACACTGTAAGCCAGAACCAACCTTGTGGCTGGGAAGTCGTGGGTGATATTTGTACTTTGGTCTGTCATGGGCTCCCTGTCTGGGCTGAGCAGAGAAGTGTGTTTTGTCGTCTCAGGAAGTTTTGTCATACAACAAGGCTTATCTTATGTGCTATGCTCCAGAATTTTTTAAGTCATATATAAGTAACTTTAATAAAATGTATACATGTTATACCCATCTGGAAAGACTAAAAATTTCCTTCAAGACCTTTACTCTTTGCAATGTATAAAAATAAATAATTAACAGTTCAGTATCTGGAATGTCACAGATGCAAGCAGAAGGACCTGCCACCAGCGTTCTAAGTCACTGCAATCAATTCATTCCTTGTTCCTCCATCTTCTACAGTGGAAATTAGACTGAAATTAAGTCGGACTGCATCGTCTTTGTCAGTGTTGACACATGAGGAAAGCCATTCAAGGGTGATCTGCTCTGACAGAGGCATCCATCCAAGGGCTCTCTGAGGGGGGCATCTACTGCATTTTGCACTCGGATACATCTTTTCCCAAGGAGGCCTGACAGAGGTCTGTCTTGGGCTCCACATTCTCTACTTCATCTGGTTCTGAGAAAGAAAATAAAAAGCAAATCAATCCTAATTCAAATACACACGGAGCAAGGTCACGAGGATGCAGCCTTTCAGGAGAGAATGGTGACTGGCTCATGTGTTCGCTAAAGCAGCAGTCCACTTCCCCATCAGAACTCTAGGCCCCACTGTCAGAAGGTGTAAGGAAATGATGCAGCTAAGGACTCATGAGGTATACGCAGTCAGTTAATTGAGGTTTAATGTGCGTCCACTACGAACTCCATCTGATTTCCCTTTGTTGCACATTGGGAACACAGTGTGTTGGCCTCCTGGCAGAGGAGTGGCTCACACAGCATCAGCAGCTACTTGGCATGCTGCCAAGGGAGAGGAAGGGAGGGGCATATATGGACCAGTGACCGCATCTGCAATGCAGCCAGTGGCTAGAGTGTGGCATTTTACCTTGAATCCAGTTAGAGAGCTGCTAACATGTGAGAGCTCATTCCTGAACTGGAAGCCTAGGCAGCTATTCCTAGCCAGAGAGGTCACAGACCTAAGGAGAACTGACTGACTGCCACCACTTTCTTACGCTAACTATTCTAAACACTTATTTTGTGCGCACAGTAAGGGCAGGTCTCACTCCTCCTCAAAGCAAGTTTTCCCCCCCAGCACGGCAGAGGAAGTTTACAGAATGTCACAGCTAGTCAAAATGCAGTCAATGGACTGTGGGATACAGACTCAGTTGATACATCTAGAGTAGAACTCCTCCACTTAAGGCCCAGGCAGAAGGGGGCTGGAAAGACTGTGAGAGCTAGAGGGCCAGGGAGCCTGCTGTGGGACTGTGGCTTCTAGCTCTGAAAGGGACATTATACCCATCAAATGTCAATATGGCTTCTTAAACAGTCACAATAATAGTATCATCCCAAACTAGATGGGAGAAATCTCACAGCACCCCATGGAGAAGGGAAGGGAGCTACAAGCAGTTAATAACAGCTGAGAGGGAGAGAGTATTAATCTTCTACAGGGATGAGCTCCCTGACTGAAGCTCCACAGGGTCAGCCTGGAAGCACCCAGCAGGATGCTTACTCTTCATATGTATGTCTAGCAACAGGGTTAAAAAGGAGGGTGTGGGCCATAGGCTTTTTTTTACATGTGTTTGCCTGCATGTATGCATATGCACCACTCACACACCGTGCCCTCAGGAGCCAGAAGATCCTCTGGAACTGCAGTTATGCAGTAGTGAGTTGCTATGTGGGGCTGGGAAGGTAACCCCGGTCGTCGTTGTCGTCTTTTTTTTTTTCTTTGAGACAGGGTTTCTCTGTGTAGCCCTGGCTGTCCTGGAACTCACCCTGTAGACCACTGCCCGGCTGATCCTGGTCTTCTTGCACGAGCAGCAAGTGCTTGTACCTGCTGCACTACCTCTCAAGTTTTGAATTAGTTTTTTAAAAATACTACATTGTTTGATAATTCACTGTAGAATGGGGTATGGTGGCAATTCTGGGGTAGAGCTTGTATCCAACGACCTCTAATTTACTTAGTAACCGACAAAGTAATACTAGTGATGCTGGCAGTCTGAACAAGCTAATGTCACTTCCTTTCAGTAAATAGGGGAAAGGTTACTATAATTTGTATGCACAGAAAAAAATAGTGCATAGGACTTTATGCCCTCCAGGATTTTAGTTCCCTGGAGGTCCGGGAGTGACTCTCTCACAGATAAAGGAGGACTTCAAAAATACGTATGTCACAGGACATACAGTTGTCTTTGAGAAGCTTTGAGCTGAGCACGGACTTGAGTGGGTGTGTGAGTCAGATGTGGTGGTTCTGTAAGTGGGAAAATGACTCTTCCTCCCCCGACAGCAGGTGGAGGACTGCGGTACCCCAGTGGCAGGGTAACACAGTGAACTGAAGTCAGTGCACACCATGTAACAGTGAAGTAACTGCACCGCTCCAACAGGAACATGTGTTCTCACAGCCGAACAGATGAATCAAACACACGTGGATTCATCTCTTATTCCCAGTGACACCCAGCAGCCCGAGCAGTTACCTACCTGGGGAGAGCCCTAAACTGGAGTTGTCAAAATAGCGGATCGGGCGAGGTTCTGGTAGAGATTTTGACCGGTTCTCAAAAAACCATGATTTTGGAGAATCTTTTGGCACAGGACCCTGGAGATTCCATGCCCTGCATTGAGAAGCTGTGCTCTGTCTCCGTTTAGAATCTGTCCCAGTCACTTTAGGAGACTTTGGCGAATTCTCACAGGCTGTTTCTCTGTAATTGTCTCCTTTAAGAGTTCTTTCCTCCCGGGTTTTAACCTCATTGGAGAGTTTAGAGTTATCACTTGAATGGAAGCAGAGAGAGAGAGATCAGACAACTCAATTCTTCAATGTGGGCATGGAGAAAAATTTAAAAAGAACCCTAGCCTGTTGAAATACATAACATGAAATTTGCTGTTATTACATTTGTATTTTAATTTCACCATAACTCTTCTGTTTGGACCACTTGCATGGTTCAGAAGAGGAGCTACACCAATTGAATTAAACTAAAACTTTTTGATTATGGAGTTTTGAAAAAATTCAAAGTTGGACATCATATTTAATGAATCCACAACATCCAGAGTAGTTTATGCACTGCTGTAATAATTGGACAATTCAGATTTATAGAATGTTTATTAAACCTTTACAGAAGTATATTTTCGCCTTTCCTAACTTCTCTTCACTTTTTTGGTCACCATTTCGCCACCTCTCTGACTCTCTCTAGACATCATCGGATTCCTCTTCCAAATGTAATTTCCTATGACACCTATACCATGTTTTGATGGGACAGGGTCTCAACAGAGCTCTGATGGCCTCAGCCTCCCGACTTTCCTCTTTGCTCCTGAGTTCTGCGACTACAGCTATGCACTCCACTGTTTGGCCCTTTGCCTTTGCTTAGTGTTACTCTATGTGAAAGATTACTCAGTTGCTTTTGACTCATTTACTCATCTCTGCGGCACTGGGGAATGGGTCCGGGGCCTGTGCACTCTATGCCAGCACTCTGCCATGGAGCTATCCTGCTAGCTCTTTACTCTTCACGAGTAATTGTTTTCCACCGTTCTGTTCATATAGTGTTTGGTACAAAAGCTGTATACTTCCATGGTGGGAGCAGCCAAATGATGCCGCGCTCTAAGCCGGTCTGTCAATAGGTTCAGTGCTGAACTCAGGGTCGGAGCAGCTTCGCTGCCTCTCTGGGGACTATGCGCAGCTCTCTGCTCAGCGTTCATTCCCTAGTACTTGACCTAATTGAAGATAGGTCAGAACAGCTGGGAGACGGTTCAGTGGGTGAGGTACTCCAGTTTGATTCCTAGAACCCACGTAAACACAAAGCTGGGTGCTCGATCCATGCCTGTCCCTCAGGGCTACAGAGGTGGGGGCAGGGGGCTCCCTGGAGTTTGCTGGCTCACCAGGTCAGCTGATCCAGAGAGCTCCAGGCTCAGTCAGTCTCAAAAACAAGCTGGGAAAGTGAGCAGACCTCTGCCCCCCACGCACAAGTTTGCAGTTAATGACTGACATGTGAAACGGAGCACTAAATCCCCACGTCTTCTAAAATAAACAAGCACGTACTTCATACTTGCTACAAATCTCCTTTCCCAAAATTAGTAAAAGGTTGACAACTGCAGAAAACATATACAAATCCTTACAACATATGAAGTACATAAACACAGGATCTGTCATGCTGCCACAACTTTCCTTTCTCGTCTGCTCAGGTTCTTTTTTTTTTCTTCTTGTTTTTTGAGACAAGTTCTCTCTATTAGGTATCCCTGGCTGCCCGAGAACTTACTACAAGCCTACTATTCAAAAGGCTGGCCTTGAACTCAGAGATCTGCCTGCCTCTGCCTCCTGAGTGCTGGGGTTAGTGGTGTGACCCAGCACGCCTGGGTTTAGAACTTACCTTAATAGTTGATTATTTTGCTTTCTTAGCTGCTCATTTTGCTGCTTTAACTTAGAAATTTCACTTTCCATCCTTTTATATTCACTTTTCAAAATAAGAGCTTTTGTGCTTTGTACGATCCCACTGCCGCCTCCACAGGTCAGAGGTTTACTCGGGAGCTGAGAGTCTTGTTCTGCTATCACTGTAGGAGGCAAACATACACACAGGCTGATGTGATTTCTTTTGTAAGCAGAATGGACAGGGAGTCTTCTGTGCTGCCCAAGCTGGCTCTGATCTGGCACTGACCCCCTGCAGAGGCCTCCGGAGTGTGGATACAGGCATATGTCACCACATCCAGACAGGCAGATAATCTTAATTAGCTCTCATGTTCAAAATAATAGAAATATTAAAACTTGTAACAGGCCTCTATGAAACCCATTTCCTGGATGTCTCTTGTGATTTTTTTTAGCCTGTCCCTCATTTCCTCTGTTCACTTGATCACCAGAGCTCCATCCCCCTACAGCTTGCCTCTAACAGGTGCACTTTCTGCCCTAACGGCAGCAATAGCGACGTTTATGTGGCTTTTTTTTTTGTTTTGTTTTTTTGAGACAGGGTTTCTCTGTTTAGCACTGGCTATCCTGGAACTCACTCTGTAGACCAGGCTAGCCTCGAACTCAGAAATCAGCCTGCCTCTGCCTCCCGAGTGCTGGGATTAAAGGCGTGCGCCACCACGCCCGGCTAACAGTGGCGTTCATAGTCAGAGGCACTGCGTGCTGTCTATGCCCTGATCACCATGGGGCTTGTCAGCTGCTACCTTACTGCAGGTCACACAGAGACTGCCCCCAAGTCACTCGGTACCCTGCAATTGCTCAACAGCTACGTGCTAACTAAATATACCTCCCAAATGATATGAAAACATGACAGCACTGTGCATAAAACTGTGAAAATGGAGCTGTCATTTATTTCAATTACCCACTAGGTTACCAGCAGTTCATTAAAGAGACAGAACATATGTAAGGAGATTAGTGATATACATTTCTAGCATTCAGGTACAATACAGGACAGGCATCTCTGAAAACCACAACTGCTCCCATATCCCAGTGGATGAGAGATGAACATCTCACTAAATACAGAAAAGGGGCTTGACAAAACCCAACCTTTACTCATGGTAAAGATGAGGACAGGAGGGATAGATCCTAGGACAACAGTCTACAGCAAGCCCTCAGTCACAGTCATGATAAACAGAACACCCCAGGTGCTATTAATGAGATCAGGAAGAAGACAAGACGCTCATTCTCTCCCCTCTGGTTTAATATAGTGGTCCAAGTCTTACTAAGGGAAATAAGACAACTGAAGGAGAGCGAGGGATACGAACAGGCAAGGAAAAGTGAAAGTATCCTTATTTGCGGATGACATGATTTTATACATAAAAGACTTGAAAATTCACTAGAAAATGCCTACAGATGATAATCACTTTCAGCAAAGTAGCAGGATACAAAAATCAGCTTTCAAAAATCAGTAGACTTCCTTAAAAAAAAAAAAAAAATATATATATATATATCTTGGACTGACTCTAAGCAAGCAAATATAAGACCTGTACAATAAAATTTTAAGATTCTAAAGAAATTGAAGATGACATCAGAAGATGGAAAAATCTCCCATGTTCATGGATTGGTAGGATTAATATTTTTAAAAAGGCCATCCTACTAAAAGCAATCTATAGATACAAGGCAATCTCCATCAAAATTCCAACACAATTCTTCACAGAAATTGAAAAAAAAGTCTTAAATTTCATATGGAAACACACACACACACACACACACACACAATGTAGCTAAAACAATCATGAATAATAAAAGAACTGGAGTTATTACTGTTTCAAATTAAAAATTATAGCATAGAGCTATAATTAGTAATTATATAGTAATAAAAATGGCATGGTATTGGTATAAAATCAGACATGATGAATTGAACTGAAGACCCAGATGTAAGTGCACAAACCTATGGATACCTGATATTTGACAAACAAAAATACACACTGGAAAAGAGAGCCTCCTTCAACAGATGGTTCTGGCCAAAGTGAGGGGCTACATGTAGAAGAGTAAAAGCAGGTCTCTCCCTGTCATCCTGCACAGCAAACTCAGATGGATCAAGGACCTCCACAAGGTCAGACACCCTGAATGTGATCCAAGAGAAAGGCGGGAATAGGCTGGCACCAAAAAGACCTTCTGGACAGGACTCCGATAGCAAAAGTATGAAGACCAAGAATTAATAACTGGGACCTTAGGAAGCTAAAAGTCTTTGCTAAAAACAGCAAAGAACACCATCAACTTACAACTGGAAAAAAAAAAAAACCCTTTACCAATTATATATCTGATGGACAATATCTAGAAAATAAAAGACCCCCCCCCCCAAAAAAAAAACCCAACCCAACTGATCAAGAAAATAAATAACTTAAAAATGTGATACAGGGGACTAGAGAGATGGCTCAGCAGTTAAGAGCCCTGGCTGCTCTTCCAGAGGACCTGGGTTCAATTCCCACACCCATAGGGCAGATCACAGCTGCCCGTGTCTCCAGTTCCTGGGGACCCAATACCCTCATACTGGAATACATGCAGGCAAAACACAAATGAACATTTAAAATGAAGGGGGAGTGGAAGGGTATACACTAAACAGAGTTCTCAGAAGTATGAAACACAAGAGACCAAGAAACACTTAAAGCAGTGGTTCTCAACCTTCTTAATGCCGCTACCCTTGAATACAGTTCCTCACCTGTGGTGAGAACCATAAAATTATTTCGTTGCCACCTCTTAACTGTTATTTTGCTACTGTTACGACTCATAATGAAAACATCTGATATGCAGACTATCTGATGTGACCCCTGTTGGGTCATGACCCACGGGGTGAGAATCATTGACTTAAAAGAAATAATCAAATTTTTAGCTATCAGGGAAATGCAAATTAAAACTTTGATATTCCGTGCTACGCCAATCAGATCTTTCTTCTTCCTATTGGGCTGCCTCATCCAGCCTCGATATGAGGATTTGTGCCTAGTCTTCTTGTATCTTGTTATGGTTGATAGCCCTGGGAGGCTTGCATTTTTCTGAAGGAAAATGAAGATCTGGGGGAGTGGGGTTGTTGTTCTTGTTGGGGCGAACTAGGAGTGGAAGGAGGGGAAATTGCAGTTGGGATGCACTGTGTAATAAATCACCATCAGCACCATCAGCACCATTTGTCTGTAGTCTCCCACTTACTTGAGGTATCCTGGGCCTGTTGATTTCGTCTAAGATCTTCTCTCAGTAGCCTTATCATTTCTTCTTGATGTTCAACAGTGGCTTTTATAGAAAGAATTCTAACAAGAATAAAATAATAAAAATGGGTAAATATTCAAGTGATTTTACATGGAAGAGTAACTGGAAATGTTGCAGAAGTTTCTAACTGGATGCCAGTCATACTGATGTAAGAGCCCTATTCGGTTCAGCTGTAGGAACAGTCCAGCTTTATTATTGAGAGACTAATTCATTTAAAATTTCTGGAAACATAATAAGTTATGTTAGTTATAGCTGGACAAAATTATTTTTTGAGACACTATAAACTGTTACCACAGGGCAATGTAAATGGAAAACCACCAGAGAATGAAAAGAAACAAAACAAAAACAAAAACAAAGAAAAGCAAACCACACACTTAATGTTGTCGGGACAGCAAATCCTTACTGCAGCGCTGATTTATGGCAAAGAGTCAAAGCTCGGACTTGACACTGCTTCCCAGGAGAAAGAGATGCTTTATGAATTGTCAGTCAGTAATCCAAGCATTAATCAGCCATGATAAATTAGAATGCTCCCTCAGAAATTATACTGTTCTTAAAAGCTATGAAAGTGAGGCCAGTTGTTGTGACATGACTGCCGCCCCTCTGTGCAGGCAGATCTCTGAACTTGAGGTCAGCCTAGTCTACAAAGCACTCTTCAGGACAGTTAGGGCTACCCAGAGAAACCCTGCCTCAGAAACCCAGCAACTATGAAGACAAGTGCCGACTGGACTTCACAGGCGACACTGCCCGTTCACATTTCTATTTTCCAGGCAGAGTTAATTGACATTCCTGACCAGGAAGAACTTCTACAGAGCTGGGTTACATTGTGGGACCCTCTACTCTTACACTAGCCCCGCTTTTGTTTAAATGCCAGCACTGGGTGAGACTAATACCTGTTTAGGGTGATGGGCAGACTTGGAATTCAGTTCCTCTGACTGCTCAAGGTCATCTTACTGTGCTCTAGACACAAACAACTTTTGGTGTACGCTAATGTGACAGCACACACAGGTAAGTGATAAGAGGTGGGTATGCTGAGGGATCCCAAGTACCCAAAGAAAACAATCTCTACACAAAACAACAGGAGGAGGAAGGGAGCCAACAGAACCAAGACGTCTTCGCCCATGTGCACGCACAGCAAAGCAAAGGCTCTCAACAGTCACTCTGAAGGTCACAGGCCACTTTTAAGTTGTCTGCATGCATCACTGAGGAAGAAGCAGTCAAAGGCACCCTGCAAATGCCTCGAGTCAGGTTCATGTTCTCACTACTGGGGATGCAGCAGGGCCTGGTCCATGTTGGGCTGGCTCCCTGCCAGGAGCTGCACCACAGCTGCGGCTGGGCTGATGTTTAATGTTGCAGATGGAACCACAATTTAATAAGCTTAAAACCTGTGGGTGCTTACATATTTTTTTAAAAAAAATTCAGTATTTTAATAAATTACTTTCTGAAAAGTAAACTACTTCAGAGATGTCTGTGTAGTCTATAGAGGAATGCTATGTGACTGAAGCCATGCTAGGAGAGTGAGGACAAGCATACTTCTTTTCACATTCCTTGGCGTTCGCCTTCTTCTCTAGGTCACTCTTCACCAGCTGCATTTTGAGATCCTCAATTTCTTCTTTATAGGGCACAGCTCCTAAAGCAATTTTGTCCTTTCATAGAAAAAAAAGGAAAGGAAAACAGTGATTAGTTTCAATTTTGCCAGTTGTTTGATCACCACACTGTAGCAGGAGTGTGGGAAATCTACCTACAACTCCTGAGGCGTGAAAGCTAAGAAAGGCACTAACAGGGTTTTTCTGTGTAGCCCTGGCTGTCCTGGAACTCCCTCTGTAGACCAGGCTGGCCTCGAACTCAGAAATCCACCTGCCTCTGCCTCTCAAGTGCTGGGATTAAAGGTGTGTGCCACCACGCCCGGCGAAAGGCACTAACTTTAATTGAGTAATATCCCAATACTTGGTATGAAGTATATCTGAAGCTATATATGAACTAATATTTTTTCTTTCCTTAAGAAAACACTCTTCTCAATGAAAAATGTGATGTACTTTTCCAAATGAAACAGAAAGGCTGAAAGTAATCAGACGAGGGCTTGCACAATGGCTCAGTGGTTCTGAGCGAGCACTGGCTGCTCTTCTGGCCTACCTGGGTTTAACTTCCAGCACCCACATGACTACCCACAACTGTCGATAACTCCAGCACTAGGCAAACACATGATTAACTCCTGACCCCCATCCTACCTCCCATCTGCTGGGATTACAGGCCAGTGCTACCAAGCCTATTTGAGCTTCCAGCACGGCAGGCAAGCACACATCCCAACTGGGCTACGTCCTTAGTGCTATCATTCCATAACAATGCAGTAACAGTGCACAGCTCACTCAAAACAAGATACATGGATGCACTCTGGCGTATCTTGTTTTGAGTGGAGTTCCTTCTAATCTTCCCATTTCATATCAGATTGCTTAATATCCTTCCTACGACACTTTAGAAGTTCTTTTTGTTTATTGTATTTAAGGGTCTTATCAGATAAAGATATTTTATACCTTTTCTCCCTGTCTGTTTACATTATTCTTCTGGCCAGGGTCTCTGGAGAGCAGGGCTGAGTAGTGAGAGTGCATGTGTCTATGTTTAATCCCGTGGCTGCACTTTGGTTTGTATGTAAAAAGCCATTGTCTACCTAATGGGACACATGTTTCTCCTGTGTTGTCTTCTTCGTTCTGCTTTCTATTTAGGTTTATCCTAAGAGATGGATCGTGCCTTTTAGGATGCTCTCTTGCTATGTGGGCCAGACAGGTCCTAGGCTGGAGAAACCGTGCCACCCTCCACCTCAGCCTCCTGAACAACACATGGGCCTTGTTACTTCCATCATGAATGCTGGTGCGCGTGTCCAGGCAGCTGACCTCAATATTTGATGACTTCTCCTTTCCCCAGCGAGGTATCTTTGTCCTTTTAAAAAGATCCTAGGGCTGCCTTTGAATGCCTGACTCTAGGCTCTCACGTCTGTCCCTCTGATCTGTTTGTCTACATACTGTTTTAAAAGTTCAAATAAACCAACAAGAAAATTTCAATACAGGCTTAAAGTGTAGAAATTATGCAGGTATTCTTTGGCTATGATACAGAGAAAGTACTCACATAAAACACTGTCCTAGTAATTCTCGGGGAAATCAGAACTAGAAAAGATGATTTAGAAATGAGTGACAGGAAGTACTGGGCACAGGCACCGTGTCACCTGTGGTCAAAGGATTGCTTGAAAAAACAAAACCAAACAAAACCAAAAGCCAAAAATCCTGCTAGCCATCAGGTGTTCTTATTAATGAATCAGAAAGACTGAAATAGAAAGTCCTGGTTAATAAGACTTGTTTAGCCCTGCCGATAAGCAGGTTCTGTTAACCACTCTTATACTAGAAAGGCAGTCCCCTGTGCTTTTGATATGAATCATACTGGACTTAGAAGTTAATTATGAATGGGGCTGGGAGACGACTCACCAAGTAAGAACACATCTGTTCTTAGAGAACACCCAAGTTTGCTTCCCAGCTCACATCAGGGATAGCAAGCTCACTGCCATCTGACTTGAACAATTTGAAATATTACAAGAAGTAGTTTACCAAGATTTTGTCCAAATTACATTTCATTTTTAGTTAAAAATGCTCTATTAGACATTGTATTCAGAGGATAAAATTAATATCCTTGGGAGTAAATTCTGAAATAAGCATTTTTAGATACTACAAGTTTAAAAATATGATCCACAGTAACAGTTTTAAAAAGTCAAACTATGGAGCATTTATGCACCTCTTCAGAATAGCAAGCAATCCCAGATCCCCGAGGCCCCAGGCAGTCCAAACCGACTTAACAAAATGTGTTGCTTATTCTATTTTGAAAATTTTTTTTTCTGGTACAATAAAATTAACCACTTTGCTGGGTGATGGTAACTAGTGCCTTTGGGAGGCGGGTCTCTGAGTTCAAGGCCAGCATGGTCTATAAGGAAAGTTCCAGAACAGCCAAGGCCACATAGAAAAACCCTGTTTCTGTTGAGGCCTACCCCGCCAGCAAAGCTGTAGGCATTTTGTTCCATGCCTGCTGGCTATTTCATATCTGTAATATGCCTGCTAGTCATTGACACAGAAAAATAACTTGACTCAGAGCAGGGTCATTGATGCCCACATACCCTGTTATGTTCTGTATGTAATGAGGTTTGTTAATCTTAAATTCCACAACTATAAGTCTCATGTAGGACCCATCAAATTAAAGGTCAATATGAACTGTTCTGTCTGAAACTGCTGGAGTCAGGGCTGACCCAACTCACCACACACATGGACAACAGCGCACTCACCCTAAGTGAGTGAGTGAGTGCATTTGCTTTCAACACCAGGAAGTTTCCTACCTTTGAGGTCAGTTGTTCGGCTCCTGATGCACCATGAGGACCCTCTCTGTCCCGTGTGGAAGGCTGCACAGCAGACTGGGAGGCAGTCAGTGTCTGGTAGACTTCAGACAGTTGTTCAGTTCTTTGTTTCAGTGACTCCAGGTAATGTTCCAATTCTTTGGATCTGGTAGCACTTCTTTCCTCAAACTCTGTTGATTCATTTATCATGGCCTATAAACAGTGAGAGACCACTACAGCTTTAAAATAATTGATGTTTTAAAATTACATTATGAAAAAACTAGAATTCTAAGAGAGTGTGCATGCTGAAATTCATTGTTTAAAACAGTGCTCAAGACAACGAATGCACATTTCTCTTTCAACATGTTAGATGTTAAGACCGCCATGAATAAAAGAAGGGATGGGAAGATCTATACTGACCTGCAAGATCATTTCACTTCATTACGTTTACAGGAATTCAGGAAAAGGAATGAAGAACTGTGTAGGCTAAAGTCATCAAGAGGCGAGCACACAGAGCAAACTTAACAACTCTCTATGTTCCCATTTCATTCCAAACCTCAGCTCACAGAGAAAGTAATTTACTGATTTTAAACCCTTTTTATATGTTTGGGTATTTTGCCTACATCTCTGTCTGTGCAACACATTTGTGTCTGGTGACTTTGGAGACCAGAAAAGGCTGTAAGATCTCCTGGAACTGGAGTTACACACAGCTGTGAGGCACCATGTGGGTGCTGGGACTTGAACCCAGGTCCTCTGGAAGAGTAGGTAGTGCTCTAAAGGCATTTCTCTTGCTACAATTTACTTGCTAACTAGTCTATAAACCTCTTATTGCTGTGTAGATAATAACAGTCAAAGTCATTGTTCTCTTTAACGCTGAAGGCTGGCTTACATCACTGGTGTGACAGGCTGACATTATAATAGTTTAGGAAGCTGACAGGATCTTCAACACCAAGTGTGAGCTAGAAATTCACCGACTGTCAGGTGTGGAACTTTCTGGTGCAGGATCTTGGTAATAGGAAAGATTATCTGTAGGGAGGGATTATGTGAGAATTTTATGTACTACTGGGCTAATTTTTCCACAAACCTAACCAAAAAATTACTGACACATACATGCTAAAAACAAAGTAACAGTAGGCACATTTGGTGTGTAGTGTAGGATTAGAGCGCATGACAGGGAAGCTACTGGCACACAGGACCCCTGAAGCCAGGATCCTGGAACAGATGTAAGCCCCAGCTTCTCTGAGGCCATGGGGCAATGGCTCAGTCCTCACAGACAGTGAGACGACAATGAGCAGCCGCAAAACTACCCAAGCGGGAACTCGGTATTTCCTCAGCAACAGCCTGCTGCCCTCAAGTAAACTGGGTTAATCATCTTGAAGAAGCATCATACAACGAAAGAATAAAGTTTGGACAACCAAAACTTTTCAGAGAGCTCCTACATACAAAGCACAGAAATATAAGCTCGTCTAACCCCTTAGGAATGAGTAGAAAAATCAAAGCCTCAAAGAGCAGCACTGGACTGTGATACTCACGGTGATTCTGCTGTGATAGAAGTTATTCACGAGCCCAATGCTTTTGTTTTCTTTCCGGATGGTACTCCTAAGATTTTCTGTATCAAGAGTATTTAGCCATTTTCGTAAAAACTCAGTTATTTCTTTCCTATGACTTAGTACTTGTTGGACTTCAGTTTTTATGGTGAGGAAGTCATTTTCTGAAAAATCTTTGAGAATTTCCTGTGTGAAAAATAGGTACCAAATTATATAAGTATTAGGAAAAACTTTACCCCAAATACATATAAACTATAAAAATATTCTAAAGGGGAGAAATACCTACTGGCCTTTACCTATTAAGATATTAAAGAAAATCAATTCTAATTTAAAACTTGATTGCAATTACCTGCCTAAGAGAACCCTGGCGATATACTCCACCTGACAGGGATTCCACCTTCAGGCTCTGGGCACTGCTTTGCTGTGGCCTTGGAAGGCAGGCCTGACAGGCAGGTTGGGAACTGCACGCCCGTTTGACATTGATGGGAGAGCCACCAAGTCCTTGTGGAGCTGATGCATGGGTGTAAGACGGCTGATGGTAAATCTGTCTTCTATGTCTATGCAGGTCTGACAGTGTCCAAGCCATCTCTTGGTCACCTGTCACTCTGCAAGTTACTAATGATATCTAATGAATGAAAATGACTTTAAACACATACAAAGGCTGTTTATGAAAGGCTTAAAACCTTATTAAATGTATTAAAAATAAAGCATACCTCAATATGGAGGTCCATCTCCTGGCTCAGTTTGATCTGTAAATCTCTGGATGGAATACTGTAAGTCTGAGAAAGGCTCTGGATTTTAATTTGCAGTTCATTTTGCTTTTCCACTTCCTGAATAAAAGCCATTTCAGACTTACTGATGAACTCATGGTGCTCTTCCTTTATCCCTGCAATGAAGCTTAACACATACTTGAAGAAAAAGAGAAATCAAAAGTGAGATATTATATTTAGGAGATATTTCAGCATCTGAGATGGTGGGGTCTTGTTTACTTATGACAGATGGTAAAGGGGTTACTTGGGAAAGTAACCTCTCCAGATTGTTGCTTTCGGAAGTGACTTCCTACTAGATATATCTCGTATTTGGTGAAAATGAAACATGGTCCTTTCTATAAGTTCCCTTTCCTATTAGCTCAGATTTTTAATTATGTGTGAGGGTGTTTTGCTTATATGTATATTTGCATTCTACATGTGTGTATGGTGTCCATGGGGGGGGGCAGAAGAGAGCATTGGATCTCATAGAACTGAAGTTCCAGATGCCTATGAGTCACAGTATCATGCTGAGAGCCAACCTCACGTCCCCTAGAAGAGCAGCCAGGAATCTCAGCCACTGAGCCATCTTTGTAGCCTTATTATATACATTTTGGTTAAACTGCCAATCCTACCATCACACATTTGAGATTAGTAAAAAATGCTATCCTATTTCATTTTATATAAAGCTATGTGTGGGTGTCATCTGAGTTCAGGGGCCCATAGGCTGAGGAGAGAGCACCAGAAGCTGGGAGCTGCAGCTACAGGCCGTGAGCTGCCTTGAGCAGGGCGTTAGGAGCTGACTTGGGCTCTACATACAAACAGTAAATACCCTTACTTGCTCAGCCACCTCTCCAACCCATTTTAGATTTTCAAAATATTCTAACGTTCTTGTTTGACTGGCCTCCAAATGTCACATGCTTCAGGATTTCCTTGTCAAGCATGTTTAGAGGTCTGGCTTGAAGGTAATGATAATTTTAATGCTATCATGTTCCCCTGTCCTCATAAATTTTGAGTATTTGACTGTCGGGGATCTATTAGAGGATTACCAGAACATTGGGAACAATTTTCCAAGTCATAGAACCAACCCTTAACTTTGTGACTTGACCTTTTCTTTAAGTACCAAGTAAACTGCCTTGACTATGGCCACCAATGAGTCCGTTCTCATCACCAAAGTGAGGGCTACCTTCATCTCATATTCCAGCTGAGGTGTGTGCCACTCCAGGCCACACCATCCTTTGTGTGTATGTTTGTGTCTGTGTTAAGGACTGACGTTGATGTTGGGCCTCTTCCTCAGATACTTTCCACCCTATTTGTTGAGGCAGGATTTCTCACTGTGCTCTGAGCTCATCAATTCAGTTGGTTAGGAGGCCCCAGATCCCCCTGTCACCTTCTCTGCAGCTCTGGGATCACAGGTGTGCCCTGCCAAACTGGCTGTGCTGGGGATCCAAACTCAGGTCCGAATGCTTGCACTGACTGGATCATTTCCAGGCCTCTGACCTCATTGCAAGGGGTTTCCAAGAGCAGCCCTAGTGCTTGCTCTTCTCTGCCTCTCCTGGACACATGCAAGTGTCCTCTTACCCTAATGTCCCCACTCCTCTAGACGCATGCAGCAGTGTCTGACACCTGCATGCTTGCCTTTTCTTGCTTTTTTTCTTGAGTAGTACAACATGGAAACTCCAACTTCAATGCACCTCAATCTAAACTGATGTCTGCCCATTCTTCACCTGCCTGGTCACTCTCTCTAAGAGTCACCACAAACCTGGCCAAGCATGTCCCAGGACTTCAGCCATAGTTCTTTCTTCCCTCCCCTGGCTACCATTTGGTCCTACTCTGCTCAGTGCTGGGATCTCCTTCAGTCTGTGTGTCATACAGTATCTCACTGGACCACTTTATTGTTTTTGTTTTTTGTTTTTTTTTTTTTCCTGTCAATCCCTCAAAGTTGTTTTGTTAAAATGGTAACCCAACTTGGTTACTGCAACTACTTAAACGAACACCCACTGGCTCTGCATAATCTCCACAGTGAACGTCAAGCCTTACTGCTCAGCCTGGCTTCCAGTCTCAGCTTACATACCCTAGAAAATTACAAGGTTCCCAAGGAGCACTTGCAAGGTTCCAGAGCAGAAAGTAACTGCTGGAGGAGAAAACATCCAGTCAGGTTGCAGGGATGCAGGGCTGCAGTCTCCCGAGTCATTCCCTTTGGGATGAGTTTTTGGCCAATACAGCTGTTCTGAGCCAGCCCGAGTAACCTCCCATAAACCATGACCTCAAAAACTAATTGGTTCACTGTAACCCCAATAAACTCACTGGCCTACTGAGCTGGACTTGAGTGCAATTCTTATTTTGGTCTGTCACGGAGTCCCTATGTAAGGTGGATAGACACATGTTACATCGGAGCTCTGGGCACCTGTGGGCAGGGCTCTGGGCACCCGTGGGTAGAGTTCAGGTTTTGCTGAATGAATCCTATCTTCACACCTATACAATCTTTAATTTGTGGCTAATATAAATTAATATATGTTAACTCCTAAAGGACTTAAAAGTACATTGAAATGTATAACTGAAATTATAATTACATTAATATGAGGCTAATAGTAAAAAAAAGTCGGTACCTTAAGTCTCTTGAGGACTCTGTGGAATTCCCAGGAACATCTCTGGTTTGCAGTAAGAAGCTTTTCAATCTCTTTGGTTTGTGTGTGCGAAAGTGAGAGGTTTGTTCTTACAGTAACTGACAGCTCCTTTTGGGTTTTAGTTTCTCTCTCCAAGTCAAGAGAGAGACTATTCAAGCATTCATAATCATTAGCCATTTCTGAGTATCTTTTCAGGAGTTTCTAAAGGAAATTAGAATTCATTGCAATGAATGCTAGAATTGTAACATTGGAAAAAAGAAATTAAAACCTTTGTGTTTAAAAGATAAAGGAAACAGTGATTTTTAGATTGGAGAAATAATGTGTAATAGTGTGAAAATTAACCAGAGGCCAATAAAGAAAACCAACACTTGTTTTACTCTTTTGAATAAACTTACTGTGGACCATACCCCATGCCTGAGCTGGCTTGTGTTTATAAAATGAAGAGTCTGCGGTTCCTCAGCTGCCCCTGCCCCTGCCCCTGCCCCCGCCCCCGCGGGGCAGCCATCCCATACGCTTGTATGATCTGCTGCTGCTGCTCTGCCGTCTCTGCTTATGGATTACAATTCATCTTTCAAATAAGCTCTCAGCTTATACTCAACTTTCAATCCTTAGATCTTTCTAAATGTAGGTCAGGTTGTGTCTCACAAGGTTAAACTCTCCAGCGGACCTCCTCCCACTCAAGAGCAAGCTGTGAATGCTCTCGTGGCTCTCCAGCCTGTTCCTTCACTATCTCAGAAGCTTTCTCTCTGGAAAGTCTGCCTCAGGATCTTTGTACTCATAGTCTGTCCTGTCCACAGCAGTCTTCCCTTGAGTGAACTGAGCCCTTCAGTGTTCTTAGAGATTGCTCAGTAACACTTTCCCACATGGGCCTTAAAAAACAAACCACAAACTGCCACTGTGTCATTTATACATATGTGTACATATGTGCTAGACTATATAAACATTATAATGTTTGGGAAAACATTTGCTACCATCTATTCACTATTCCCTTTAATTCCACCGTGGGCCGCACAGGATGCCTTTGGAACAGTAGCAACAATGCCACAAAGCTGTGGCAGAGCTCTTACTTTTATCCTGAAGCACTTTTCTTGAAGTCTTCCTGTACAGTGTTCTCCAGCACATAGTAACCCCTTTCCATATTTCATCGTCTCTTCATGGTTCTGATGGGCCCGGTTCAAAGGAATACATATCAATAACTACATTCACATAGCAAGCCTAATCAAACACGCTTACACTTCACATCACGTTTTCGTAAAGGAATTAAATATTTCATTGTGATCTAATAGCAGTATTAGATCAGAGTAATAACAGTAACAAAAGGGAGCGGTATCACTGTCAAGTCACAGTGAGTGACTTAAACTCACTGAAGGAACACCCAAGAGAAGCACATGGTTCCTAGAGAAAGCGGTGCTGACTATTCCGGTTCATATTCTCACAAACATGGACATTAGAATTATTGTCATCAACTGTACTTACTAGAAAACCTAAGCACTTTATATTTTTCCCAGGACCTTCGGCTGGAAAATTCGAATTTCATTCATATTTTTTCTGCATAACTAAAAAGTTCAGAACAGACTTCCCTCCTCATTTTTGACCATCGTTTAGCTTGGCCACTGTAGCGCCTAGAATATCTGCTGGATACAAACCCATTAAGTCTGTGTGTACATTTAGAGAGCCCCACATGCATGAGGCTCCCAAGCATCTAATGTTTCTGGCAACACTGCACACAAGACTCTCTACGTCACCCTTCAAACATGAAAAAAAAAATAGCTATAGATTTACTTTTTATATCTATTTGTCTAAATGTTCTGCTTCTTTTTAGAGGACTGAATTAAATGTTTAAAGATTATTGTGAAATCCAGCCCTACAAAGGATAATAGATGGAAAACACCAACACAAGGAGTAAAACTACACTCTAGAAGAAGCAAGAAAGTAATCTTTCGACAAACCCACACAAACATAATTCCACCCCGAACAAGAAAATTAATAGGAAGTAACAATCACTTTTCCTTAATATTTCTTAATATGAAAATTAATATTACCCAATATCCCAATCGACTGAAATTCAAAAATATGAGGAATTAGAAATTTGTCGGCTGTCATCCCATGGTCTCTCTAATTTGGTAATGGGAGAAATAGGTCCAATATTGTACAATCTACATACACTTTCTGCTTGTTTGTACGTGACAGGGTCTTGCTGGGTGCCACATAATGGTTTTGAAGTCATACTTCTCCTATCTCAGCCTATTAGTAGGATTGTTTACTTGATGTTTTTATAAAATACTATGGTTTTCAGAACAGCTTACATATTTCAAAATTATTTATACAGCCAAAAGAAATGTAGACAACTAATTTGGGAGGTGGCTTGTGAGAGAACAGCAAAGAGTGAGACTGAAGGCTTTGCTTGATATTTATAATTATTGTATCAATTTTGAAGACGAAGACTTTATAAGTTACTCTTATTCTGAGATGAATGCTTTTCAAAACCATCATAGTCAATGAACCAGAATCTTACCCTCACCTAACGTCTGTGCCACCCTCCAAGCATAACCATTGTTCATTGAAACAGTTGATGAGTAACTTCATGGATAGACCATCTTAATACACACACCATTTCTTTTTTTTCTTTTTTTTTTCTTTTTTTTCTTTTTTTGGTTTTTTAAGACAGGGTTTCTCTGTATAGCCCTGGCTGTCCTGGAGCTCACTTTGTAGACCAGGCTGGCNTTGAACTCAGAAATCCACCTGCCCCTGCCTCTGCCTCCCGAGTGCTGGGATTAAAGGCGTGCGCCACCACGCCCGGCCACACACCATTTCTTAAATGAATGTAACCTGTTCCCTGTGGGCTGAGAATGATGACAATCACTCAAGTCAAATAGCTTTGACCATAGCAGGAAATCTGCATCCAAAAATCATGCCTACAATTCATTCCTTGGCGCAGCAAAACTGTCAACTCTTAGCTCATCTACTAAGATGGAGGTAAAATCCTTTGATGATATGAGGGACATTCAAGTACAGCCTTATTGCAATGAACTCCAATGTCCAAAAACTGTTCTTATTTTGTGTTTGTACTACAGTAAGAGCCAAGATTTTAAACTCTATTAAAAACAAAACAAAAAAAAGACTTATGTTATTTATTTTCATTTATGGTCATTAAAAAAATCTAATAGTGATATATTATTTTAAAATATCAGACAGTTAATATATTTGGAGTTATTTAAAATTTATAGAGAAAAATGTATTTTCAGTGTTGCTATAGGCAAACATCTACATTAGACTGTTCAATTGATTGTTGTTTTATATCAAACAACTTTTATAACTTTTTTATTGTTACAATATTTTATAAATTTTAAAGAATAAAAAAATGAAAGGTATTGAAGGTTTTTGAAGGGGGAGGGCTCTCCAGAGAAGTTGGGGTACAAAAGGGAAAGAAGAATGTGATGTAAGGCTATTTACTCAAAATATGTTTTTAAATGTTAACAAATTCAGATAAATTGAAATTAGTTATCTTTTCACATCATAATGCAATAAAACTTAAATCAATGGGAAAAAGGTTATTGTGAAAGAAATATTGTGAAAGAAAGAAAGCCTTCCTTTTCATGTTTACTTTGCTTTGTTCTTTTTAACTTCAGCAGTGAAAGTCTGTTGATTTCTAGACGTCTATTAATAGAGGAAATTCAGGCATTTAATCTTTGGCAAATGGAGTCTTTGAAATACCCTTTTTCACTTAAAATAAAGTTAGCTGTCAGAAACTTAGAAGGGAAACAGTGTATCTAATAAATCTTTTCTTAAGAATGAATAGAGTTTTCTGAGACACATTGTGGCTTTGTGTTTCTTTTTTTGTAAGAGAATTTTATACTATCAACAGAAGTTTCCCAGAAAAAAAAAGGGGGGGGTAGTAGGCGAGAGGGGAGACCAACAACCCGCAATCCAGACAAAACACACTGGTAATTACCCTTAATTACCCCGAGTCTTACAGCTACTAAGGGAGGATGACCCGATCTTACTCTTACTGTTAAGTTTATGGTTTTTCGGCATCCTTTTTTCATTTTGAGAGACTCCTTTATCTTTTATCCTGTTTAGCTCACCGTTTTCTTATTGCTTTAAGGTTTTTGTAAACTTTCTTAATCAAATGTTACTTTTTTTCACCAACACTTTGCATATGCAAATTCCAGGCCTCCAACTGCTTCAAATGCTTATTTAAATAAACTTTACTGACACCTTCCTCTTTAAGAAGCTGAAGCTCTTCTTTCTGAAGTTCTTGGATCTTCATTGACATAATTATAAAATAGATCAAACAAAGAATTTCTTCAAGAAAGGGTAGTGTGTATATATGTATGTATGTACGTACGTATGTATACACATACACATATATACATATACCAGGTTACCTTTATCTGAAACGCTCAGTGTTTCAGATTTTACATTGTTTGTAGTCTTGACTTTATTGGTTAAAAATCCATAATCTGAAATTCTCTCAAATTTAAGTTTTTGAGCTTTACTCTACCCAAAACCTTTCTAAAACCAACCATTTCAGATACCAAAATCCTCAGCATGTATTTATGTATTTTATTATCTCTTCTTAATGGGTAATTACTTTTCACACACTCGAAGAAAAATCCACGCTCAGAAACGAGCTCTACAGCACGCCTGGGTACAAGAGGGCCAAAGGACCCAGAGTCCCAGCTCTGGCCCTACCTTTCCCCTCGGGGCTGCACCCACCCAATTCCAGGACTTGTTTTTCTCTATCACTGTCTTTTAAGATCAGTAGCACATAAATAAGCTAGGCTTAGAATTCCAACACATGGATGAACCCCTACAGTTGGATGCTTGGCTTGCTCCTAGATTTTGGTCACCACAAATCACTCAGCTCTCAGCGACGTTCTACTCTTGCCCAGTCAGCGAATACACTGGTAAGATAAATCTTGGAAGTGACACTGCTGAACCAAACATATGGAAGGCACAGACACTGCTGAACGGGAAAGACGCTGGCTCAGCAGTAGAGAGCACTAGCTGTTTTCCAGTTCCAAGAGATCCAACACCCGATTCTAGCCATTGCAGGTACCAGATATGCAGACAGACAGACAGACACAGAGAGAGGAGGGGGAGGGAGAGGGCGGCGAAGGCATACCTATGGATCCTGCATCTTCAAGAGTGGTGTCTAAACACTTACCTTAAGCATGGCTTCTCTTAGGTTGTCCTTGAGCTGGTCGCTCTCCATTCTGAGTATCTCCTCAATTTTCTTTAGATCATCTCTTTCTTTTATTACAGAACTCATTTCTTCAAGGTTCTCGTGAATCTTCTGAGCCAGATTTAAATTCTCCATCTCTATCTTACTCAGAGTTAAGCCCTGCTCCTTGAGCTGCTTCTTGGTTTCACTGGCATCTACTTTTAACTTAAGAAGTTGAAGTTCACTTGTTTTAAGTTCTTGAACCTGAAGACATGAAATCATATTAGGTTTCATACTTTTTTAAAAGAAACCTTGAGTTTTGATTTTTTTAGACTTAATTTTTTTATTATTGCTTTATTTTATGGATTTATTTTAGGGATTTTGGCCTACATGTTAGTTTATATACTGCATGGATACAGATACCCATGGAAGTCTTCCAGAAATGGAGGAAAGACAGCTGTGAGCTGCCACACAGGTTATAAGAATCAAACCAGCATCCTTTAAAGAGGATTACTGAGCCATGTCTCCATCTCAGAAAGCTTAATTCATTTGTGTGTAGGTGAGGCGCTCACTATAAGGAATGTCTGGAGCTGGAGAGCCAGGCTGAGCCACCTGACATGGATACTGAGTCTCTTAGCTGCTGAGCCATCTCTCCATGCCAGGTCATGGACTATTTTAAAAGAAAGATAAAGAATCCTTTTTGCTGAGACTGGTCATATCTGCCTTTACTCTCACTAAGCACAAGAGATGGGGGAGAGAAGTCTCTAAATGACTGAGACAGTGACCATTCGTATCAATGTTCTGCTAAAGGCACCAGCTCTCTTTTGGGGAATAACACACACATAGAGTATACTAACCCTAACGTAGAGCTCAGTTAATTCTTCTTTGTTTCCTAGCCGAGCTCTGGCTGTCCTGGAACTTGTTCTGTAGACAAGGCTGGCCTTCACTCAGAGGTCTATCTGCCTCTGCCTCTCAAATGCTGGGACTAAAGGTGTGTGCCAGTACTGCCCGGCTCAGCTATTCAAAACACACACTCACACCACACACACACACACACACACACACACACACACACACACACACACACCTCCCTATAAAACTATAACCCAGAATAAACTAGACAGCATTTCTCTTACCCCACAAACATCTGTATGTCTTTTCCTGAAGGTAACTATTCTGACCTTAGCATCCCACGTCAGTTCTGTTTTCTTTGAACGTAAGATGACAATGTAGTCATCCATTCACCTGCTGGTATTTAGGTTGTTTTCATTTTCCCACTACTGCAAATAAAGCTGCTATGAATATTCTTGTAGACTGTTTAGAAGAATTTTCTTTGTCTTTTTCTGTATACACCCAAGGAACAGAAACACCAGGCTTACAGTGAACACCGTCACACTGTTCAGTGTGGCTGAACCTTTATGACCCCAAAGGCTTTAAGGCATGAACAAAGATGCCCAGTCAATACCTTTTCTTGTAATTTAATGTTTACATTTTCTAACTCCATTTTCACATTTGATATTTCCTCTGTCTTCTTAGACATAGTCTTCATGAGTCGGTCAATAGTTTCTTGGTGCTCTTTCAGATTCATGTGAGCAATTCTTAGTTTCTCTTGATTTTCCAGATCCTTAAAAAAAGGGACATATTTTAACATTAAGTATCATTTTAAAAATTAAGTGATATATTTCCTTAGTAAAAATAATTGTGTTTTTAAGTTTTTGTTGTTGTTGTTGTTGTGGACCAGGGGCTTGAACTCAGGACCACTGTACAAGCAAGCAGATAATACTGAGTGTTACTATCAGTCTGCTTTTCTTTCAAAATATTTACCTTAAGTCACCACCACGCCTGCCACCACCACCACATGTGTGGGAGCTTCCCAGAATGTCAGTGGACAGGTCTGTGGTGTCTACCTGCCCTCCTTCCTTCCCACAGACAGGCTCCTGAGACTGAGCTCAGATCACTAGGCTTGTGCGGCAAATGCTTTACCTGAGGAAGCCCATCATGGGCCTGCTTTAACTCCTTAGTAATCCTCACTGCTAAATTCAGTCCTTTCCTTCCCATTTCCCCAGACTCCTACTTTAGAAGCCAATACACTGCAGAGAATTTACTCACCAAACTGCTTCCTGCTTAATGTTTTTCTGAGTTGCAGAACACGCCCTGAGGTAGATGATTTTTAGACTTGTACAACATTTGGCATGGGGCCTGTACTTACCACTTTCTTCCTAAGGTTCATTTAGGCTGCTTCCTATTTTTAACATCAACTATTATAACCAAACAACTTTAGGGTCTATTCGTGTATAGGTTTATGTATACACTCATGAGCATATATATCTAACAACCGAATCTAGATATATCTAGGATAAAATTCCATAAAAAAGTGCTGAATTCAAAAAGTTTAATATCAAATTGCCTATCTAAACGACTTATTCCTAAGTGATTCAGAGGCCTGCCAGAGTAGAACAGGGACTTACACTTGCTTCTGTTTGTTGAAGACTTTTCCTTAGTTGGTCTCGCTCTTCCCTGAGGGCTTCATCCATAATTTTTAGGCTATCATTTTCCTTAGTGACGAGTGTTATTTTTTTAAGGTTTTCGTTAAGTTGTTGAGTTAATTTTAACTTCTCTATTTCTCTGCTTTCTAGAGTCGAGCTCTGGGCTTCGAGCTGCTTCTTCAGTTGCTGCATTTGATCCATAGTTTCTCTGAGATCAGCTTTTACTTGAGAAAGTTGATGTTCTTTTTCCTGGAGATCTTGGCTCTTAAGATAATCACATAATAAGTTAGAGTGTTGGACAAAAAAATACAAACAATCTTAAAATTGAATCAGCAAATCTGTGCCTTCAGATTTAGACATGATCACAGCCTGTTTCATCACAGAGATTATTCAGATTAAAAAATACCTGTGCTTCTACAATAGCATTTGTGTGCTTTAAGTCCCCTTGAGTATGTGATAGTTCATCTGTATAGTCATACACCATCTTTCTGAGCTTGTTGATAGTTTCCTGGTGCTCTTCCAGATGCACATGCGCAAATCTTAGCTCTTCCTCTTTCTCCAGACCCTTAATTAGAGAAAGAAAGAAGACATTGATAGAAATACATTTCAAACAGAAAGAAGGTAAACAAAAGGAAGGAAAGTTCTATCATCCTCCCTCTCTAAGGCCTCCCAAGGCTTTCTCTCTTGAGTTGCTTTAGATGTGACCACAAAATCTCAATAAACCACTGTCAGCCTATCTTTTCCCAGGCTAAGACACCACCATGTTGTGTCATGCCTACTTTGTTAGGTAAGGTATTGAGTTCCATGATCCAAATATGCTGTGCTTATTTTACCAGTCTCTACTAACGAACAGTGAATATCTGCAACTATCTTTGCACAACTGTGTGAATGTGTACAATGTAAAAGGCTACATCTAAACTCTTCAGTCTATACTCCTGCCCACCCTGAAGTGTCTCCAGGACATTAAGGTTGCACCATGCCAGAAAGATGGCACTCACTTTAGCTACTGTTTCTTCAAGGCTCTTCTTCAGTTGGTCTCTCTCTACTGTGAGGCGCTCCTCCACACTCCAAAGCTCATCTCTTTCTTTTGCTACAGATCTCATTTCTTCAAGGGTTTCATGAAGTCTTTGAGTCAAGCTTACATTCTCCATTTCCACCTTTTCTAGACTTGACTTCTGGGCCTCCAGCTGCTGCTTCAAGCAGTCCATTTCACATCCGTCTCCTTGAGTCTCATTAATAGTCTTCGTTGCAGGACATTCATGCTCTTTGTTCTGAAGTTCTTGGAGCTGAGAAAATATAACAAGTTAGGTCAGAGGCACACAGAAGTAGGTTGTGTCTTTTTTAAGAGAAAGGAAGAAATGTTCCTAAACCAAGGCAAAAGTTTTTATGTAGCCATTCAGATGCACGTGAATAGTTTTTAATTCCTTTTTCTTTATCATCTCAAAAATGTAACAGGTGGCACTGCAGCCACCTCCGCGTCGCTGTCTCCCCAATCAGTAGCAGCAGCAGAGACTCACCTTTGCACTCATTTCCTTAATGCTTTCTTTTTGCTCCTCACTTTCCACATGAAGAGCCTCTTGTATTCTTCTCAGCTCTTCTCTTTCCTTCCTTAGAATTTTTATGTCCTCGAGACTTTCTTCGAGTTGTACATTCAACCGCAGCCTGTCACTCTCTGCACTCTGCAGTGCCGAGTCCTTGGCAAGGAGAAGCTCCCTGACTTGCTCCAGTTCACTCATCTTCCCTTGAGCCTCGCTTGTGTCTTTCCTAGTAAGCTCTTCCTGCTTCTCACAGAGTTCCTGAACCTTCGACCAAGGATAATTAAGTTATCAGCACAACATATACAGGTATATTCTCATATATTTATTCTCTCTCTCTGTCTCTGTCTCTCTCTGTCTCTCTCTCTCTGTCTCTCTCTCTCTCTCTGTCTCTCTGTCTCTGTCTCTCTCTCTCTCTCTCTCTCTCCCCCTCTCCCTCCCTCCCTCCCTCCCTCCCTCCCCCATTTTAAGGCAAAATACAAAATAAGTTTCACCATAATTCAGTATGCAAACACAGTCTTCAAGGCGGCATTCTCCTTCCGGTTTTTCCCCATGGCTTCTCCCCTTCAGCTTACCTTTCTCCCCAGTTCAGCAGTGGTCAGCTCTAGTTGTCCCCGCACACTGGACAGCTCAGTTTCCTTCTGTGAAAGGCTCATTATTAGGGTGTCAATTTTGTTTTCCTGCTCTTTCAGGCAACGGCGAGCAAGGTTAAGTTCCTCTTCAGTTTCTAGATGCTTTACCATTAGAGAAAATTCCAAGATGTTTATAGAAAGAAACCACCATATTATAACTAACTCCTTTCTGAAAAGATTTAGTCATAAGAAAAAGGTTTGCTTATAAAAGATCTTGAGAAATACAGTGCAAAGAGGAAACTATTTTACCTGTGACTTCTGAGATGCAGTGACTTATGTTCTGCCTGGAGAACCTGTTGCAGGCACAGTAATTCACCTTTCTCCTTATAGCACAATAACCCCAGGGTGCAGTAGTGGCAGGCAACCACCACTGCACCCTGGTAGTGGTAACCAACAGCTCTCTAATTAGACTTAAGACCTGCTCAACAAGAGGGAAATAATATCTGGTACTGGAAACCTAAGTAACTATTTAGGGCTAGTGATGTCATAGACCTTGGAGGATAATCTATAAGCATCTTTATTAAACTAGCATAATCCCTAGCTGCATCCTGAATATTTGTTCTTTTACTACCTTGAACATTTCTTTCTTCTCTCTGCCTTTGCACTGTTCCTCGGCTTCCACCCTCACTCATCCATTACTTTTGTAGACTCACTGTCCTTCCTTTCCACATCGTGGGGCTGTTTCTGTAGACCTTTTTGCATCTTAAGAGAATTCCACGACAATACATCTGATGACTAAATATAACAGATAGGATCCAATGGCTCAATACAGAGTAATGTTTCCACACTCTCCCATTCCCCAGTTATTATGTTTTCTTATGTTTACACCTATACCTCCCACACATACATTTTCTTAAAACTTATATGTATGGGTATTTTGTCTGTGTACCACAACTGTGCCTGCCAGAAGAGGGTATCAAAGCCCCCGGAACTGGAGAATAGATGGTTGTGAGTCATCGTTTATGCTGGGAATTGAACTTGGGTCCTATCCAAGAACAGCCAATGTTCCTGAGCTATCTCTCAAGCCTCAGTTAATGTTTTAACTAAGGGTCACTTTATTGTCAAGTACCTCACTAAATAAAGGCTCGAGATAAAATAGTGAGTCTTTTTGTTTCCCACACCCGTGACTTCAACCATAATCATGTTTTTAGGAAAACAGACAGATACTATGCTAAATCTCACCATACAGAGGAGAGAGGCTATTCAGGACATTGATGTAAACTTACTGTCATGGGTCATTAGGAAAGGCTTCCTAGGGGACAGAAAACAGCTAAAGAAGAAAAACACTGGTTCCATAAAGGTGTGCATGTGAGTGCTACAGGCAGGTGGGCACAAGATCAGAGCATTAAAAGCTGAGCAGCACAAAGGATCAGGGAAGAGCATCACAGGACGGGAGGACGGGAGGGCTGCAGCAGGGGAGCAACCAGCAAGGCCATGCTCCTGGGACTCACGGCCCATGCAGTGGCTTCTAGTTTTTAAAGAGCCACAGTATATAGTAGACAAATTAAAAAAGAAAACACTTTATGCCCAGATGGGAACTTTGCTAGACATGCATGAGAATGAACGTATCGGGGCTGGAGAGGTGGCTCAATGGATGAAAGCACGTGTTTAGGTCCTAGGCTCAATACCTAGCACTCACATGGATGCTCATCACTTCTCTGGGTATCAGGAACACACAAGGTAAACAAGCAGGCAACACACACATATGTATGAAACAAAAATAAATCTACAGCAAAATGAATGTGGGGAGCTAGAAAGAAAATGGTGCATTAGGGTATTGGTAATATAGATAAAAAAATGGGAGATGTTTATTGTCGGTCACACGCATACATGTTGTGTACACACTACATGCATGTACGTGTACACAGCCCCCCCCGCCCCCCCAGGTTTGGAAAGTGCATTATAGACTGAGTGAAGGGAAGACTTGAGTCAGAGCAGGAATGGTTTCCTGTTTCATAGTAGACATGGAGATGACAGTAACACCTTACAGAGAAAAGGTCTGATAACCTGCCCTGGGCTGCCCTAATACAGTGCTGTCTCCGTGCTCAGTCTGACACCCCTGCCTCCGTGCTCAGTCTGACACCCCTGTCTCAGTCTGACACCCCTGTCTCCGTGCTCAGTCTGACACCCCTG
>NC_034593.1:122837308-122866125 GCF_900095145.1 Mus pahari | reverse complement strand
GTGCTCAGTCTGACACCCCGTCTCAGTCTGACACCCCGTCTCAGTCTGACACCCCCGTCTCAGTCTGACACCCCCGTCTCAGTCTGACACCCCGTCTCAGTCTGACACCCCGTCTCAGTCTGACACCCCGTCTCAGTCTGACACCCCGTCTCAGTCTGACACCCCGTCTCCGTGCTCAGATAAGAGTTCCCTATCGCAAGGAATGGCAGGCAGTGGGGACGGGTGGGAAGGTGTTTTCAAAGAAAAACATTTTTCTGGTTTATTTTTTCTGTGATTAAAGCACTGATCCTTCTAAGTCAATTTTGAATACTCAAGAAAAAAAAAAGATTCTGTTGTTTCATTGTTTCTGTATATTCAGTTGTATTTTTAATTATTCTGTTTCTAGTTACTCTATGATTAAGAAATATTTGCAGAAAGTTAATAGTGAGATTTTAACTGTGACACAAGCAATGTGTTTAAATGTGACACAACTGAATTCTGAAATTGCACTATTTAAGTAGGAAGAAGAACTCATTTTGTCCAAGCAAAGTGGTACACATGACTGTATCCTAGGACTGGGGAAGGGGAGGCCAAAGAATTATGAGTTTGAGACCAAGTTTGGCCACATGAGACTGTGTCTCAAAAACCAAAAGTAACCCGGCAGTGGTGACACATGCCTTTAATCCCAGCGCTTGAGAGGCAAAGGCAGGTGGATTTCTAAGTTTGAGGCCAGCCTGGTCTACAGAATGAGTTCCAGGATAGTCAGGGCTATACAGAGAAACACTATCTCGATCCCCCCCCCCCCAAAAAAAAATAGGAAGCTCTCTGCTTTCCTCCTGGGGAAAACCAAGGCGGAGAAATGATGTGCCTCCCCCCCCCAAAGAAACAAAACTAAAAAAACCCCAAAAACAAAAAAAAAATCAAAAGTAAACAGAAAACTCACATTAGCTAAAGTTCTTCTGGCATCTTCTTTCAGCTGGGTACATTCGACCTGAAGTGTCTCCTGTGTCCTTCTTAGGTCTTCTCTCTCTCTAGTCAGACAGCTGATCTCCATCTGACTTTCCTCAAGTTTCTTGGTCAGCCTGAGGTTTTCTATTTCTACGTCCTCCATTGTCGCGGAATGCACTGTTCTGGAATGTTCTTCCACTGGTTCCAGTTCATTCACCTTTTCTGCACTGTCCCTGGCTTCTTTTACAACAGGAAGTAGCTCTTGCTCTGGGATCTTGTAGTAACAAAGCACAAGGTTACTATCTAGAGATTACATCTTGTAGATGGAGAAGGTCAGGAAAATTTTATCAGCAATGACAGTGACCTTGAACCTTACAGTCTCCCTTGGATCACCAGCCTCTTATGCACGCACTCTCAATCCCTTTTGAGTCTACATAACATCTAGTATGTCATATTTTCTTTTCAGCTTAGACCCAAAGTGAACCAATCCTTATATATCATCACACTATTAACTCAGTGAGTTACAGACTTAATTTCTAACTGGTTTCCAAATTATGAGCAAATAAAAGTTGTCATAGGTCTTTGTGAATATATGTAGTACATATAGTATACTTTATATATGTATTGTGTGTATGTGTATGTGTATGTGTGTATACACACATTCCCCATCTTTTTCTGAATCCAAGTTTTCTGTGTGTGCACACTGACTCCCCATTCATCCTGGTTGCTAATGGAGCCATGTAACTTGGCATATTTCTATAGGCACGACATTAGAATTGAGGAATTGTTTAGATGTGCATACACATTGAGAAAAAGAAGCATTTTATTATACAACTTTCAATGCTTGGCAGACAGTAGTTTTTAAAACTGGACCGGCTCAGTTATCCCAGGGTCGTCTTTCCACAGCATTTACAATTACCTCACGGTCGGTTACTCGTCTGACTGCTTACTTATCGCTATATCCTTCTACTACAACTAATATGGGTCTTTGTTCCTCTGTTACCACTGTTTTTCTTTTTAGGGACAGGGTCTTCCATAGCTCAGGCGAGCCTCCAACTTTCTGTGGAGTCCAGGCTCGTCATGAGCTCCTGATTCTCCTGCTTTACCCTTAAGTTCTGAGATTGTAGGCTGCACCAGCACAGACTGTCTGCCACAGTAGACAGCCTCTGAATTCTTACCCAGTTTATAAATCGTAACTACGCATCTATTTTCCTTTCAAGGAGAAAGAAGACAGAAGTGGAGAAGGCCATGAAGACATGACATACCTCTCCTTGTAACTCAGGGTCGGTTTTTGCTGTGTTCTGGGTGCTTGCTCCTTGAGCTTCTTTTTCAGAAATGCTTCTTCTTAGCTCTGTGATGATTTCCTGGTACTCTTTTAGATTTGCGTGGGCAATGTTTAGTTCTTCTTTTGTTTGTAGGCCCTTGTTCAGTAAGTGAAATTTAAAGAATTTTGTAGTATTCTCCCAATACTACCTCCCTCTTTCCAGCTGAATAGGTTACTACAGAAACATGTAGCAGATAAAGGAGTGGCTGACATTACTTACCATGGCTTCTATTTCCCTTGCATATTCTTTAAGTTGCTTGTTCTCTATTTCAAATGACTCCTGCAATTCCTTTAGATCATTTCTTTCTTTGGTTATAGATTTCATCTCCTCATAATTTTCATGAAGTCTCCGAGCTAACACCAGTCTCTCTGTCTCCACACGCTCCAACGCCAATCCTTGGTTCCTGAGTTCATTCTGTAAGCTTTCCACGTCAACCACCTTTGTCTGCATCTTACTCATAGCTTCTTGTGTACTAAGAAGTTGCTGCTGTGTCTCTTGGAGTTTCTGGTTCTTAGGAGGAACAATTTTTTATAATTATCACGTTGCTGATATTTGGTCAGATTTTTATGTGATACCATTAAGAGAGCACTGTCTACCTCAATGGAAATGGATAAGCAGCATTAGAAGTAACTAGCCCTTAGACATAATGCTTATGGTGGGTTAAACAATTCAAGACTATCTAGAAACTCAGAATGTAAACCTGTTTGGAAATGGGACTTTTACAGATATCATTAGGTTAAATAGCGAGGCTAGATTCTTTTGGATTACAGTTGACTAGTAGGGTTCCAGGGCAGCCTGGAGATAGCAGATACCAGTCAAAGCAAAAGAAAAGGGTCTCTACCCTAAACCATCAAAAGGAATGCCACTGACACTTCAACTTTTAACTCAGATTCTGGGAGTTGGGTGGCCGCTTGGTCTGGGTAATAAGTTCCAGGACAGCCAGAGCTACAGAGTGAGACCCTGTCTCAAAGGACAGACAAACGTGAAGGAACGGGAACAATGCAGTTCTGGCTTTAAGCCACTTTATGGTAATTCTGGTGTTACCTTAGAAACTTACACAGTTTGATCAATGGAGCAAGGTAAAATGAAAAAATTAAAAAAAGCCAAGAGACTAGTTAAGTATATAAACAGATTCCGAACAATCACAATCCCCCATGATATAAATAAATGAATAATATACACATATAATTTGTTTATTTAGAGACAGAGTCTCAGTCTATAGCTCAGGCTGACTTAGAACACACTAGGAAGTCCAGGCTAATATCATACTTATAGAGATCCCCCTGCCTCAGCCTCCAAACTGAGTCACCATGCCTAGCTTCCCATAACATATATCAAACTGTTAGCATTCTCCAAGTTGGAGATATTAAGATTAGAGGAATCAGAATTTATTAGCAAAATGTGCAGTTAGAACAGTCAGGAAGAGAGTGTGGGAGTTTACCTTTTCCTTTAATTTCTCTTCTGTTTCTGCCAATCTCTCCTGCGTCCTGGAGAGCTCCTGGTTCCTCTCTGTGGCATGATCCTTTTCCTGTGCAGCTACCTCTTGTTGCCTTTTAAGTTCATCTCTAAGAATTCTTAACTCTTCCTGGTTTTCAATACTCTAGAGTTAAAAAAAAAAAAAGTTCTAGATTAGAATCTATAATAATAACTTACCTTTAGAATATCAGGAATATTCAGAAATTACTTTTGACTCAAAAATGAAGAAATCCAAGTGCAATTACATAGCAAGACAGTTGTAAAGAGAGGTCAGCCTGCTTTCAGTGGCCCAAGAGACTAATGTCACATTTTTTTCTGATGCTTTTATGACTGGATTCAAGCACTGATCAATGATCAGTGAGCTCAAAATGGTTCCCACTCTTTTCTGGCAGATGTGGTTTAATTCATTATTAAGATCACATAGCACCATGCTTGCATATGAAGGTCAACAAAACATATCAAATTAGGGAAAGAATATACTTTGCATTTGCATGTTAATTTTCATTCAGTTTGTTGATAAGCCAGACAATTCTAAATATAGCAAATTAAAATAGCATCAAGTGTCAGGTGGTACCGCATCCACAGTGCATTTCCAAAATTATTAGCTTCGACCCATACAGATTATAGGGCCTCGTAACAGATACAAAGCTGAGCCAGATATGGGAATACTGACAAACATCAATGACTTAAAACAAAATTAAAAGCTACAATAGTAAAGAGAAACATTCAGGAACATACTTAACAAAATATGTATAATACCCATCAACTATAATACAACATTAATAAGTCATTTAGGACGTTCAATGGCTATTTAGCTTATGAAACATGTTCAATATCTTTTGCTTCTAGGGAAAGGTAAAGTAAAATAGGTACATTATCGAAAGAATGGCTAAAATTCAAACTGTAAAAAATGTAAAGTGCTGGTCTACCATCTACTTGTTGATGGGAATATAAAATGGTAGGACTCATCTGGAAATCAATCTGGCAAGTTATTACCAGGTTAACACAGAACACCTAGTAGTTCTAACTTAGGCAGAGACACTTGTCAAGTCATATAACCATTTATTTCCATGATGTATTTAGTGTATACAGATTATACCCAAATAATGTTACTAAAATCTAAAATAAACAGATAAATATCTATGGCTAACTATAGAGAGCTAGATCCTACCATTTCGATATTTTCCTTTAGGTCCATCTTCAGTTGTTCCTTTTCTGCTCTAATACTTTCCAGTGTCTGTTGGAGTCCGCTATTCTCCTGCATTAGAGAGTTGATTTTCCTCTGTTCCTCAGTTACCCCACTGTCCTTACCACCACCAACCAATGTGTGGGCACTTTTATTCTGTTCATTTATGCCATCCATCTAAAACAGGAATGCATTGAAGAATTTAAGTAGTTAACAACTACTTTAATATTAGTAAAGCATCTATCGCTTATATTCTGTACAAAGTACTAGTCTCATATCAACACATTGACTCTTCTGCAACTGTAAGGAGGTGGGTATTATTATTATCTATATTTGGTAATGATAGAACTTAAATTTGAGAGAGGTAAATTCATTTATGTAAGATCATGCAGAGAGCATACAGCTAGCTAGCTTTGGGTTCAAGTGGTCTGGCGCCATAACTGATATTCTTAGACCTGTTCACTAGCCAGAACTGCCTAGGTTGCAGTTTACATGCAATTTTCATGTATGTGAGGTTAAACTGACTCAGTGTACATTCATTTATTCAAACTGATTAGATAATCGAGACATATACCTCTTTTGTCTATGCATCTTCCTTAAATACTTTCCAAGCTGTATGATAGTATTTTGTGCTACGAAAGGGATGTTGAAGACATCACTTACTTCCCTAAGTGATGAGGGTTGGAATAAGAAAAAATGCTTTATTCCAAAGCGGGGAATGTGGGCTAGAGTCAGTGAGCTGGCCCCGGACTGATTAAGAGGAGAGAGGGAGCTGAGCCAAGCCGAGCCATGGTGCTCACCTGTCTTTGCTTCCTGACTAGGAATATGATGAGACCTCACATTTGTGCTGCCATAACTTCCCAGACATGGTGGGTTATACCTTTTATACCGTGAGGAAAAATAACATCTTTCCTTAAACTGCTTCTAGGAGTTTTGATGGATTCTTCATGATCTTGTTCATATTCAACTCTCCTGTGTCCTCTGGTCTCCAATCCTGTCTTCCTATCCACTGAGGTTTTATAAATCCCTTAAAGCTTGCTGTTACCTCAGGCTTTCATATCAATCATTCTTTTTCCTAGAAATAGTTTGCTATCCTAATTTCTTGTATTTTCCACTCCCCTACTTTCATCCTTCATTTGCGTATTGTCCTACTTAGGTTTCTGTTGCTGTGAAGAAACTAGGGGGGGGGGGGGGGGAGCCAAGGCGGTGTCTGCTGTTAAAGGGAAAGTTTGTAAGAAGCCTGTTGGAAGCCCACATGTTATTGGCTGTTCTTTACCTTTTGCTGAACTTCATCTTTAGCTCCTCCCCTGTCCTTTATATGCAAATTATTGGACATTTCCTCAGCAGCTTTCATTTTCAGCATGTTAATTGTTTCTTGGTGTTGTTTCAGAGACTCCAGAGCATTCAATAACTGCTCCTGAGTATCTATGTTCTTTGTCAGAGACAAAGGAAACCATTTCATTAGAATGTGAAGCACACTGATTTTTACAGTTACTATTTGCTCATACTTAATGAGACCTCCTGCAGGTCTCACTATCTGAACCTTACCGTGTTCACAGTGTCCTGAATGTCACTTTTGAGTTGGTCTCTCTCAGTCTGCAGGCTCTCCTGGAGCTGCTTCAGGGCTTGCTTTTCTTGGGTTAGGGCTTTTACTTCCTCCAAGGTTTGCTGCAGCTTCTCCGTGAGCAGCGCTTTCTCCTTCTCTACAGACTGCAGGCTGGAGTCTCTGCTTTCTAACGCTTCTCTCAGCGCCTCCATTTTATTTAGCCTTTCTTGACCCTCGACTGTTTTCTGCTCAAGCTCTTGAGTCTTGTGAGAAAGCTTTCAAGAAAAAGTGTGATAGAGTAAAAGCCAAACGTATCACACACAGACAAGACACACACACATGCAGACATTCCTCTTGTCAAGAGCTTGTACCAACCTCGGCCTTCACAGAATCCAAACTTAAAGCCAGGCTTTCTGTTTCTTTGGAGAGAGTCCCTATCTCCTGCTTCAGCCTCTGGCTCTCCTCCAGGACCCCAGCATGTCTGTGCTCCAGCTCTGAGTGCAGACTTTTCAGGGCTTGCCATTCTTCATCACTGCTCCTCTGACTCAGCTGGGAAGCGGCAAGGTCATCTTTAGTGTTTCCAATTTCCTTAAGTAGACTTTGAATTCTACTGTCTTTATGAGCTATTTCAGAAAACAGTTTTTCTCTTTCTGCTGTTATAATATGGAGCTCTTCAGCTTTCTCATGCAGCTAGGGAAGAGAAGGAAGGTTTAGGGCTGTTACCAAATATGAACAGATACCCTGAAGCAAGTTTCAGGAAAATCTTAACATAAGTGAAAATTTGATTAAGGAATGGTGGATATTTTTAATTTGCGGCTCTGAGAATGGAACTCAAGAGTATTGCAAACTAGGCAAGCATGTGACCATTCAGCTCTTCAGTACACAGTAGTGTTCTTGTCCTGAACTCTTCCCTTAGCATGTATAAACACATCTTTATTATCTTTTTCGGGTTTTTGGGATCCAGTTAAAGAATGAACCCATGGAGAAAGCATCAGTAGAGATAGCTGACTCAGATTAATGATCGGGAACTATCTCCTTAGCTAGCCTTTCAAAGTTCCTTCTTTGTTTGGGATAGGGATTCTCTGTGTAGCATTGGGTGTCCTGGATCTTACTCTGTAGGCCAGGCTGGCCTTGAACTCCCAAAACTCTGCCTGGCTGTGCCTCGAGTGGTGGGCTATTTTCTAATACGACCATGTGGTAGGTACTTCATGGTTTCCTCAACATCTGACTTATTCCCCCCCTAATAAAAGTTACTGATTGCAATTCAAATTTCTAAAAATTTAGCCTTTGGATAAACTATGCTTTTAAAAATTATTTAAGAGGCATCATTTAAATAATTAAATCCACAATAGATTTATGGGTAGCTTAATCACTTTGAAAGGGAAAGATGAAAGAGCTAAAAAGCCCCAAAACAGAAGAGCAACAGCACAGAGTATGGCTGCTGACTTAGGAGGCAGGTATGTATTGCTAAGTGATTGGCTTGACAACTGTTTTATGGGAATTGAAAATAGAATCCACTGTTCTTCTCATGTACTAAGTAGTAGTAAAGGGACTTAGTTGGTAAACACTTAGGCAGTGGTTCACAGCCTTTCCGAATTCTGTGACCCTGGACTACAGCTCCTCTTGTGTGAAGACCCTTCCAACCATAAAATTACTTTTGTTTCTACTTCATACTGTATATTTTGTTACTGTTATGAATCATAATGTAAATATGTGACATGTAGATCGTCTTAGGTGATTCCCATGAAAGGGTTGGTTGACTCCCGAAGGGTCTGGAGAGCCATTGGTTTATAGTAGAAATGAAAGAATGTTTGCAAATTCCTTAGCAAGATGTTTGCTATAGTAAGCACTCAAATTCTTGGCCCTTTCATTTCTTTTAAAAAGGTAGAGAGAGAAAGAAGTTGACAGGCCATGAGTTTGCAGGCTCATTTACTGACCTGGAATTCTTGTAGTATCTCCAAAAATGGTCACTGTTAACTAACTGTCAACCCCCTATTTTTTGAGATTTATTTATTACATGTTTGGGTGTTTTGCCTGCATGTATGTCTATGCACCGTGTACTGCAGTGTCCATGGAAAGTCAGAAAAAGGCTTCAAATATCCTTGGAGCTGGAGTTAACAGGAGTTGTTAGTTGTGATGTTGCACTGCAAACTTACCAATAATCCTTCCATCCCTTCCTCCCTGATGTTCCCTGAACCCTGGAAGGGCATATAAAATATGTCCCATGTACAGCTAAGCATGCCGCAGACATTTATTTGCATTACAGGGTTTTTTTTTTTTTTTTTTTTTGTCTTCTCATAGTAATGCTATGTAAACCCACTTCAGTCTCTTGAATGCTGAGATCATGGACATTCTTATCTTCTAAAGTCTTTTTTCTTCAATACAGTGATATGACTAGTATCAAGAAGGGGGAGGGGGGCTGGTGAGATGGCTCAGTGGGTAAGAGCACCCGACTGCTCTTCCAAAGGTCCTGAGTTCAAATCCCAGCAACCATATGGTGGCTCATAACCATCCTTAACCATCTGTAACAAGATCTGACGCCCTCTTCTGGAGTGTCTGAAGACAGCTACAGAGTAATTACATATAATAAATAAATAAAACTAAAAAAAAAAAAAAAAAAAAAAAAAAAAAAAAAAAAAAAAAAAAAAAAAAAAAAAAAAAAAAAAAAAAAAAAAAAAAAGAAAAAAGAAGGGGGAGGGGGAAGACTAAGCTAAAGCTGCATAAATATATTAGAAGACCAAACATAGCTGCTGCATGGAATGTGTTACAAAGCACTTTGTTAACTATACCCTGGCAACACTGCTTTTCTCTCCCGCCCCGTCCGTCCCGTAAGGTTGGGGAGAGCATGAATTCCATTCCTTCCCATCACACACTGTTTACAGTGCCTTCTGTCTGCTCACCTCTCTCCTCAGTGTTTCCACCTCAGACGGTAAAGATTTCAACCCCAACAGCAAGTTAACTTCTTCTTGCAAAGTTTCTTTTTCTTCAGCTTCTTTATTTAGTTCTTTTTGGAGATCAGTAACCCTTTTCTCCAATTCCAAATTAGACAATAAACCTATGTTGACAAAAGTGACCTAATTTTTAATAGATTTAAACCACTTTTCTCAAGTCATGTCTACTGCATTTGAAAAATATTTTTAAACCCTTTCATGGTGCCCATGGAAACCTTTGTGAATATTAACTCAGAATTTAGCAGCCCCTAAATTTGAGAATGTTCTCAACTCCTTTAGGTAAGTTTTTAGATCAGTGTGCAGATGTCTGAATTTGTGTATTACCTTTGCCATCTACCAGGGCGTTGAGTTTTGATATTTCTTGAAAAGCCGACTGTAATTCCTTATCCAGATCATTTTGCATTTTCTTTTTTGCTTCCAGTTGGCGTTGGTACATCTGAATGTCATTTTCCATTTGCTTACAGGAATCTGAAAGTTCATTCTATTGGAAAAACATTAAAAATTGGCAACATTGTACTGATCTACAGTACTACACAGCACTGTACTGTAGTGCTACAACTCTACTGTCATAAATCCTGAAAAGTTACCTACAATTTTCTCCTTCAGCTCCAGATTTTCACTTCTAAGGAAGGCTGACTCTTTCTTAGCGTCAAGGGCCACTGTGTCCAAATCAGATAGAGTACGCATCGCCTGTTTCAGGTCTTCAGTGGCGTCCTAAGCAGATGATAAAAGGGATCCTTAAGAGACCCAGGTTTGGTAAATTTGCAAATTATGCTGGAGAACATATATACATGTTATTCCTAGATGATCAAATGTAAAGCTATGCTACTAATCAAACAAATGAGCTATATAGTGAGACCCTGTTTCAAACCAACCAATGAACCAACCAACCATTCACCCACCCACCAACCAACCAATCAACTCACCCACCCACCAATCAACAAATCAACCAAACTACTAACCAGCCCACCAACCAATCAACCCACCCACCAACCTAGAGGAGAAAAAGACAAAACTATTGAAGCAACTACTTCAACTCTCTCTTGGTAAAAGGTAGATGACACTAAGAGTTCATTAATCAATGAAAGAATTATGCTCATATTAAATCTCGTTAAATTGACTATAACGAAGCCTGGTGCACAGCTGGCTCTAAAGTATAACCATTTATCTAGTATAATCATATACTAGAAATGCCCAATCCATCACACATCAAAAGAAAACTAGATTTTACCGATGCGTATGATAGGTCTATCTTCATCTTTTCCGACTTCTGGACATCTATGTATCCCTGCAGGTTCTTAATCTGCTCCTCTTTTTCTTTAAGAAGCTTCACTTTTGAACTTAGGTCATTCTAAAAGAATCAAAGAACAGTGAAACTCAATTTAATACACGATTTGAATTTAGAGTAAGAAATACTTGTATTTAAATTTTACTAGTATTTAAAATATAATTTCTCTATTTTCTGTAGACATGTTGAATTACATGCAATTTAAATTGTAGTTACTTATGAGAGAAATACTAAGAGAAATGTTTACCTCAAGCTCTTGATTATATTCTTCTGCATGTTTAATTAAATTCTTTAAGTTGGAAACTTCATGCATTAGTTGCATCTGTGAGAGCACGTGAACAGGAAACAGCAAATCAATTAATTGTTAACACAGAAAAAAAAAAAAAAAAAAAGAAAAAGAAAAAAAGGCAGAGAGAAGGAAAACCAAAGAAAGCATTCTTTACTGCTTTAGGACACCCAGCATAAAAGGGACTGGGAGATTACCTGTTCAAACTACTGTAACAGGAAACCCAAGAAGTAGGGACTGGAGAGTTGGTTCAGCAGTCAGGAGGATTAGCTCTCTTCCAGAGAACCCAAGTTTGGTTCCCTGCATTCCCCATTGTCAGACAGCTCACAATCACTTGCAACTGCAGCTCTACTAGATCTGATGCCTCTCTGGGCAGCCACACTCATAACATACACATACCTAATAAACACTTACACACTGACACACACCAACAAGTAATAAATACTAACACGATAGTAAAACAATCCAAAAAGTACCATCTAGACAAACCCAAACCCACAAAACAAGTTACAAGTGCAACAGAAAACAAATCTGGCTATTTTAAAAAGAATTTAAATTGTATACGCACATGAAAACCAGCAATATCTCAATCTTAGAAATCAATGTTTTATGAGAATATACTTTTGACAAACATGTTTTAAGTTCAGTATTTCTATTTCTCTTACCTCTTGATCTCTTTCTTCTTTTTGTTCTAGAAATTCAAATTCCTCTAACTCATTTTTTTCTTTTAATTTCAATTTCAAGTCTTCATTTTCTCTTCTTAGCTGTTCATAGTCTAATACCAGATCATTATATTGAGCATCTGGTGAGTTCAACTCACTTTCTAGGTTTCCCTATTACAAAGAGAAACAAATTTTCAATCAGAGAAAATGCAGATATATTTTTTAATTGCTTACTCAACTAAAATATAGACAAACTGAAAATCAACTCAACTTTGACCCAGTTGATATAAGCCATTATCTTCTTTAACATCTGTGTAATCTCCCTAACTTGAAACAGGTAGATTAACTGAAGATCATTAAGTAATAAATCTGCCTGTGAGAGACAGGGAAAGGCCAATTAACTGTGAAAAATGTGAATAACAGAGAAGCCCACCTGACCCCCACAGTAACCCTTCATTTGCCTGCTCGTCTGACTTGTTTCTGAGAGGGCTAGAAAGAAACAGAAATGTCATGGACAACTTCTAAGCTCGTAATGGTTACCATGTTTAACCATGCTATCCCTAGGAAAGATCATTTCTATTTTCTATGCTACTTTGATAAAAACTATAACAGAGGGGGAAAAACAACTTAATATAGGATTTTTAGTTATTTATTTTTGTTGTTTTTGTTATTTTTCTTGAGTCACATTTTAAAATTTTAGTTTAAAGGCGTTTTGAGTACTTTGCCAGAACGTATGAAAGTGCATACTGCACGTGCCTGTGGAGGTCAGAGATGGAGTTGGTTCCCCAGGAACTGAAGTTACAGATAGCTGTGAGCTGCCAGGTAGGTGTTGGAACTGAGCCTGGGTCCTCTGCAAGAACAGCCAGTGCTCTAGCTGCTGAGTCGTCTCTCCAAACCCTCTACATATTTTTTAAAGTAACAAATCCTAGAATGTGTGAGGAACACAGACCCTCTACTGTGGTTATCAGCAATTAGTTACCAGAACTACAGGAAGCACTGATGATATATCCAAAATAAAGGCAAAAACTTCTTTACTGCACACATTTAGACAACTTTACTGTACATCTGAGACTCTTGTCACTTTTAAATCAGTATTGCTCTCAAGAAATTTCTCTAAATATAAAACTTGAAACTATTTACAGATCCTAAGATTTGACAGTAAGAGTCATAAGCAGGTTCCCACCGATTAGCCCACACCTGCTTTCCACAATGCTTAGTCTAGTTCTAGATATCACACAGCTGTCAATCAGATATAAAAGGAGATATTCCCTATGATTAAATTTGTCTCTGATATTAAGTCAGGCAGGGTGAACTATTAACATTGATATAGTTGTTAGCACATCTAGCAAGAGATCTACATGCAGCTCAGTACAACTACATGCCACTCTTCCAGTGACTCCAGGTTCTGTTGCCAATACTCAAAAGGCAGCTTAAAACCATCTATAATTCTGGTTCCAGAGGCTGTGAGGTCCTCTGCTGAGTCTGCAGGCACCAGATGTGTTGTGGTACACATAAACAGAGGCAAAACATGCACACATGTAAAATAAAGTTCTTAAAAAAGAAAAAAAGCCCAAACTAACACAAGCCTAAGGGCAGGCACTCTATGGACTATTAACATTACCTTGCTTAGGAACATTGTTGCCAAGCTCCACTCTACCTCAGCCAGCGACTCAAGAGTGTTATTGAACGCTTCAGACTCGGAAGAGGGTGCTGTAAGTAGAAAAGATGCCCTTCATGAATAGATTTACTATAAGTTTTGCATAAAATAAAAATGAGATTAATAAAGAATTCTGACCAGATGTAAACTCAAATTAACTTATACTCAGGTATGAATGCCAAGAACATGTCAACAACAGATGTGACCATGTGTCTTATTATTGCATGAATTAAGAAAGTTAGCTGGAATTTGTGATAAAATGAAGATCTTTGAAACAGTATAGATAAAAATGACAAATTCTACATCTGAGATTTGACCATTATCAGTACATTAAAATGTCCCTAAAGATGAGTACAATGCTAGAGATATAATTTTGAAACACTGTCCTATATAACTGATATAAATAACAGTCTGAGGACTAGAGTCACCTTGGCTGGATGTTATGCAAACACTGGACCATTTTAACTGAACCTAAGAGCAAAAATCACCCCAACCCCTTGACTTGTATGCTTTAACTGCAGCCTATTATTTTGTTTTTGACAGGGTCTTACTATAACTCAGGCTAGCTCTGAATTCTTGGCAGTCCTGCCTTTGTCTCTCAAGTGCTGGTATTACAAACTGAAGGCACTGACCTTGACTTACAATGCATCACTCTTAAGAGGTTTGGAATTAACAGAATCTTATGAATGCTCACCACTGTAGCCACATCTGACATACATACTTTATTGAACCCCGTGTCTATTAGTGCCCTGCCCTTAGGGTCTATTTACAGAAATATGACGTCACGTGGCTCCTCTTAAACAGTACTCACCACTCTCTCCAAACGCCACGATAGAATTTTCTTTCAGAGAAGTCTCAGAAGTTTTACGTTTTCTTCTTGTTATGCTTGTTGGGACTTTAAATTCCTTTTCATAGTTTGAAGCCTTCATCTTGCCATAGCACCAAGTAACTCTTCGCTTCCTTTTAATCTTAAAACACAAAAAATAACTAAACAAATCAAGATTATTTCAAACAGACCTAAAGTCAGACAAGGAGATTCGTTCTTATTTTTTATAGCTTTACTTATTTTAAACACCATGATAGAAATAAAAGTCTGGTTTATTTGAGGATTCCAAGAGAACACACTGAACTTGGTCATAGAACTCACACTTACACTGTACAAGCCCTGGGTTAAATTCCAGGAAGGTAAACAAGATACAAATTTAAGCACATTTGTCAATTATAGGATTAAGTACTGATTCTAAAATTAAGTTCATCTCTTTCCTCCTACCCAGACCGTGTCCCTCTGTTAAATCCAACAGTCCACCCTGACACTGTAAAGCAGTTTTCGTCCTTACCACAGAACCTAAGATTGCTCTTGCAAACAAGTCACCGCTGTACTGTTTCCACTGCCAAGGAACAAATCCCAAACATCTAAGTCCAGTCCTGCTTGGTTTCTCTCTCAATTATTTCTCTAATTTTCCAGTTTCCTCCCCTTCCAGAGTCATAGTTCTCAGAGGTTGTCAGCTTATTTGATAGATACAGACAGTAGCTTTGCTTTTCTAAACTGCAATTTTGATGTCACCTACAAGGCTCTGTTGTCCTTAGCACATTGCCACATTCAAATTCCTCAACGTGCTTTGCTATGCCCTGGCCACTGTGCATTAATTAAGGTCAAGGTATATCTATCCCGTACTTGCAACCCTCTAAGCTTTTGGTCATGCGTACTTTCTCTTCAAGCATCTTCCATTGAGCGGTTCCCTATTCATCTTTTGTTAATCAATAGCTCTTCAATGTCTACAAATCTTCTAATCTAGTGACTTATACTAGAGATTTTAGTTTTGAAGTCATCTTACAGATTTCATTAGCCTTTTCTGAGAATCTTAGTTCAGATGGTCTTTACCGACAGCCTAGAACTTTTAAGTTAGTATCTCAAGTGAGAGTTGGAGAGTGGCAATTCTAACTCACTCCTCAGGTCGGGATGATATACTGCAAATACACAGAATGCTTTAGGTTTTCTCAAGATCCCACAGCAATGGATTAAAAAGTACTTAAACCGTAAGCAGACAGAAAGGGCCTGTTGTTTTCTATTCCCACACGTAAAATGCCATCTTACACACACCTCTAGCTCCTGCTGCAAAGCAGTAGAAGATGATGTCACCAGCATTCGCTTCAGGTTATTAATTTTCTCATCCTGAATTTTCTGAAGTGCATCTTTTTCATCTAGAAGCTGGGCCAGTTGATCCTTTTCCACTTCCTGTGCCCGAGTCTTTGTATTTACCTAAGAAATATTGGGTTATATTAACCATAAATGCAGCAAACTTGAGTCCTTGAAAGTAGCTTCAACAACAGAAAATTATATTTGTATGTAAGTATGAGAACTTTAATTTTATTAAAATATATTTAGTAAAGTATAAATAACTATACATATAAATTTATATAAAAATATTACATTACTATATAATATTATATACATAATTTTATTATAGACTAGATATTATCTACCTGCAAGATCCCAACACATAGTTACCAAAGCCAATAGTTTCTCAAACTTAAGAGATAAAATACATTTCTTCTCATTATGCTACTGTGTGTCATGTGAGGGGATTGTTAATTTTATTAATTACCTATGAAGATATGAGTAGGTAGGAAATTCACAGAAAGTGAAATTTGAAACTGACTGTAAAAGAAGAGATGGTTTTGTTTCATTTGACATTTCAGCTCATTAAAAAATATTCCTAAAGTGAAAGGTTTTATGAGATGTGGGAGCATGATGGTTATAATGTCTGAGGTGGAATGACAGGTTGATCAGTCTATGTTTAGAGGGCTAGCCCCTGCTCTAGCGTAGGAGGCATTCAGGAGAGTGTCAAAATATACAAGGTAGCTTTAGCTCACTGTACATGCATATATAGACATAGGGTCCCTTAACATAGCTTAATAATTTCAAGACACCAATAATTTTAAGAACCCACCCTCCTATGTATTTATTTAGAGTAGATGTAGTCTCAGCTGGTCTAGAAATTGGTACACGGCAAAGGATAATCCTCAACTCCCTGATTTTTCTACCTCCAACTTCAAGGCCCTAATGCTATAGACAGCCACCACCATGCTTTCTCTGAGGTGCTGGGCATTGAGCTGAGGGCTTTACACACACCAGGCAGTCACCCCACCAACTTAATGACATCTCCAACTGTCAGAAACAAGGTATTTTGTAGTGGATTTCTTTGGTTGTTGCTGGAGATGGACCTTGTGTAAGCAAGGCGACATCCTACCATCCTATTTCTAAAGCGAGAATTTTATGAACTCAATTATTTTAAGTTAAAACCTGCTTGTTTTAAAATTAAGTTACAGAAATTCAGATATTTATACATTTATAGTTTCTTAGGCAAATCTCCATTACTCTATATTGGCTTAGTCCTTTACCAAAATAAAAACCATACGTACCTCCTCTAATTGTTTTCTAAGATCCAGTATTTCTCTTCTGTATCTTTTCAAGAGAGCTTCATCATTTGACACTTCATTAACATGAGGAGTATTCTTCATATACTTAGCAGTGCTGGCAAACTGGGACAAAACATAAAAGTATAAGATGTTCAATGCTAAAATAATTCCAATTATTAATAATACCCTAGTATTGCAAACCAACTTTCATTGCAAAAAGAGACAGCACACCTGGCTGAAAGGACACGCCCTTCCTTTCATTCTAGTGTCTGTCTGTCTGTCTGTCTCTCTTTTTTGGTGGGGGTGGTGAAGTATATATGTGATGTGTTCGTGTGTGTAGGTACACATGTGTGCATATGTGTGTGTGTGTGTGTGTGTGTGTGTGTATAAAAGACAAGGGTTGCTCAGTATCTTCCTCCATTGCCTCACCTTCTTTACTAAGGCAAGAATTTTTTTTCTCAGATTATTGAAAGTGAAAGCCATCATATGCCAAATACTCAGGTTCAAATTAATTTCAAAATATATACAGGCATGTAATGACCTTAAAAATGAGAAAACTGGATCGGAAACTGCACAGAGCTACAAGTGACTGATGGAACTGAATTGAAAATCAAGGGCGTCATCTATTACAAATTGTTTCCCCTCGGTGCCAACATTCAACTGACTCACAATCATGTAGACCTTTGAAGAGCAAGGATCCTTACTGAGCCTGGAGCTTGCTCATCTGGCCTTCTGAGAGCAGAACTGCAGGAGAGCAGCTACGTCTGCCCAGCTTGGGTGCTGGGAATCTGAACTCTGGTCCTTACACTAGTGAAGGAAGTGCTCAGTCCTCTGAGCATCTCTTTAGCTCCCAGGACCCGAGTCTTATTAGTCAATTTACTAACTCAAGGTAATCATGTTGGAAGCCACGTCTCACCTACTTTATAACCTCTGTGGGGCTGGCAGTCCCTTGACCCAGTACTCAATGACTCATTTTTTTCCTTTTCTAGACAGAAGCTTGTTAAATGTCTCAGATTGGCCCAAATCAAACTCAGAGCAATTATCTTGTTTCTGCCTCCCAACCCGTCTTAATTTATTTTCTATTTTACAAAGAGTGTTTTATGTTACTGAGGCTGGTCCCTCTGCTTTAGTGTCTTAAATACTGGGATTTGGGGCATGTGCCACCAAGCCCAGCTTTAAAGCATTAAAAAACACTTTTCCCACAATGGGAAAACTCGGGGTCTGTGCATGCGATGCAAGCATTTTACCAAGCTACACTCACCCAACCCTGCAACAGCTAAAGCAAGGGTAGAAGCCGATCTTAGGGTGAACACTGACTCCCTCACCAAGAAAGCTGCTATAGTAACTTGTTTGCTATTTTCTTTTCTTTTTAAATAGAAAATTCAGACCTTCAGCTCATCTGCAGCTTACAGTTAGTAGAAATTCACTAAATGTTTGGTTACACACACATTATATATATTTAGATTCTTATTTGTGGCAGGTAACACTTTTTTGTTGTTGTTGTTGCTGTTTATAAATCTGATAAAAAGCTTCTAGTTACCATGTATCAACAGAAAGAAACATGAGTTATTTAAAGAAAATATCAAACTGTTCAAAGTATTGGCTGTGCCCCAAACTACAGAGATGGGATACAAATTACTGAAGCCTTGGAAAATTAAATTAAGAATGCTATTTATTAGACTGTACAAATGACCTGTCAGTGCGTTAGATGACCTTTTCTCCTTAAAGCTGCTAATTCCTACAGTGCACTGACATGAGAACTCACCTGGAGGGTGGTCAGGGTTTCATCAAGTGAAGCTGCAGTGATTGTGCAGATGATGCGTGTCTTCGCATTTCCTCCCAAGGAATTCTGAAGAATTCGTGTTAATTTGCTATCTCGGTAATTTATGAAACCCCTTAGTAAGAAACAAGTGTGGGAAGAAAAAGGTTGAGAATGTATGGAGAAATGTTTTCCTTTAAAAAGATTAATACTAGAGGAATGGATACAGAAACTGTGGTACATTTACAAAATGGAGTACTACTCAGCTATTAAAAACAATGAATTTATGAAATTCTTGGGCAAATGGATGTATCTGGAGGATATCATCCTTAGTGAGGTAAGCCAATCACAAAAAGTCACTAGATATGCACTCACTGATAAGCAGATATTAGCCCAGAAACTTAGAATACCCAAGATACATTATGCAAAACAGAAGAAAACCAAGAAGGACGACCACTGGGTGGATACTTCATTCCTCCTTAGAATAAGGAACAAAATACTCATGAAAGGATATAGGTACAGAGACAAAATTTAGAGCTAAGATGAAAGGATGGACTATCCAGAGACTACCCCATTCGGGAGTCCATCCCATCATCAGCCACCAAACCTAGATACTAATGCACATGCCAGCAAGATTCTGCTGAAGGGACCCTGATATTGTGGACTCTTGTGAGGCTATGCCAGTGCCTGGCAAACCCAGAAGTGGATGCTCACAGCCAGCTATTGGATGGAACACAGGGTCCCCAATGGAGGAGCTAGAGAAAGTACCCAAGGAGCTGAAGGGGGCTGCAACCCTGTAGGTGGAACAACAATATGAACTAACCAGTATCCCCTGAGCTCGTGTCTCTAGCTGCATATGTAGCAGAAGATGGCCTAATCAGCCATCATTGGGAAGAGAGGCCCCTTGGTCTTGTAAACTTTATATGACCCAGCACATGGCAAGGCCTGGGCCAAGTAGTGGGAGTGGGTGGGTAGGGGAGCAGAGGTGGGGGGAGGGGTATAGGAAACTTTTGGGATAGCATTTGAAATGTAAATAAAGAAAATAATAAAAAATAAAAAAAAAATAAAAAGATTAATACTCAGTCATAATTTTATAAATTAAATTATTTTTACAGGTTGTATAGGGCAGATCACACTGCTAACAAAATACTTTAGGAAATAAACTCAAGTTAGATTTAAATGCATAAGAAACTATGCTCATAAATTGTGTATAACATATTCTAATAAAAAGACAAAGGAAAAAGAGAAAAAAAGAAAAAAAGGAAAGGGTTCTTTAGACTGGTGAGATGGCTCGGTGGGTAAAGGCACCCGTGCTAAGATCTGAAGCCTTAATTAAGTCAGACCCTTGGGACCTACAAGGTGACAGGAGAGAAATGTTTCCCAACAGCTGTCCTCTGATGACCAATTGTGTGCGCAAAATTAAAAAATAAAACAAAATTGTAGGCCAAGGGCTCTCTGGGCAGACAGTTAAAAGTAGGACAGGGGTACAGACCATGGTGAGCCTGGGGTGTGGGCAGAGGTCCCCATCGCCTGGGCTCTGACTCATGGGGTGTGTACAGCATCACCCGTGGAAAGGCCTCAGGGAAGTGGCTGGGGCAGCAGGCCAAATGGCCCAGGGCTCCCACATTCTTAGGAGCATGTAGACATGTGAAGCTGTACAACCGAAACTATCCCAGCAATGACCTTGCACAGCACATGTGCACTAGAATGTCACTGCATTCTGTAAAAACACACAATCACCACATCTCAAAGGAACACACATGCTTAAAAAAGTTAGCCTACAGCTGGGCAGTGGTGGCGCATGCCTTTAATCCTAGCACTCGGGAGGCAGAGGCAGGCGGATTTCTGAGTTCAAGGCCAGCGCCAGCTTGGTCTACAAAGTGAGTTCCAGGAGAGCCAGGGCTATAAAGAGAAACCCTGTCTCGAAAAAACCAAAAAAAAAAAAAAAACCAAAAGAAAAATAAATAATAATAAATAAAACTAAAAATGAAAAACCCCAAAAAGTTAGCTTACAAAAATCCAAAACCTTTTGAAAGTGTAGAAGAAATCAACACACTTGATTATGATTAAAATATTACAATTTTCAATCTAATAGAAAACCATTAAGAAGTAAGTATATAATGAAACTTACCCAACCTGTTCATCACTGAGTTTCTTAATCACTTGTCCCAAAATAAACAAGTTCCGATTTATAAAACAGCCCTCCTTCAATCGCACACCTGAATCAAACATGTAAAAATGAACCTCTGTACTAGACAAAGCTGGCTTGTGAGCTGTGAGGACTCGGATGCTACATTGGGTGCTGAAGCCTACTCTGCGGGCTCCGGCGGAACTCACGGTTAACCCTAAGCAATCCTCTCACTAGGGTGCTTACATCTCCAGTCAAGCAGAAATGGCATCAGCTGAGAGAAAACATCATCAAATAAGTGACTAAGCGGAGGAAAACCGGCCTGCTCCCCAAGGTCCTCCTTCTAACTGCTCAGTTCAAGTCAACTTTTTATAAACCTTTAAATAAAGGTAATCACAGACTTCCAACCAAACGCCAGGACTGTTTCTTTTTAAACTGTTCATATGCTTACATGATTCAAACAGCTAAAGGGAAAATGCAAACCTGGAAAAGGCACACGTCCACTTCCCCGTTCAGACAGTTCTCCCCACTAGAAGCCTAGCACTCCCTTGCTTTGTCTTTCAGACTCAATCACACCCATATAAACTCATCTTCCTTCCCTTTCCTATATGTCCTATTTATGCTTCCTTGTACTTTGCCTTTTTCCTTGAAAATGTAAAATTCCCTATCAGTAAAGGTTGGTCTTCATTTTACATCATCTAACTCCAGGTATATTGACCCCAGTTTCATGGGCCCACTGAAAGACACAGGATTACAATGCACAGCTTCTACAAAACCACTGTGACAAATAATTAGGGGCCAATGTTATTTCTGCTACGTTAGTTACCTGTGGGGTGTAAGCTCTTCTCACAGTGCATGCCAGGAGTGCCAGCATGAGTAAGCTGTGCAGTATAAAGCCCCAGTTACTCCTTTCCATCAGGATTTACTGTTGCCAGCCTTTCTTTTCTACTTCTAGACTTTGTGTAGTAGACAGTCAGCCTTGCCCACTGTAGACTGAATTTTAATGTAAAACACTCACTTTCTTTCCTTTCCTTGAGATAGTATCTCCCTGTGGATCCCAGGCTAGCCTCCAACTGCAGCCCTCCCTGCTTAGCTTCCTGAGTGCTGGGGGTTACAGGTGTGGACCTGGGCTGACAACCCAATCAGTATGACACAAGTCTAGTTACTGGAGCTCCACTCTACAGGCTGGGGGGCTGAATCTCCATCACTATCTTCAGATTGGTCTCAGATAGTCTTGCCTGCTTCCCATACACATTCCAAATCAATGTATCTAGTTTAAACACAAAAACATACGTTTGATTTAATTAGAAATATTTTAAATCGAGGAGTTGGAGAGATGGCTCAGCGGTTAAGAGCACTGACTGCTCTTCCAGAGGTTCCGAGTTCAATTCTCAGCAACCACATGGTGGCTCACAACCATCTGTAATAAGATCTGATGCCCTCTTCTGGTGTGTCTGAAGAAAGCTACAGTGTACTCACATAAGTAAAATAAACAAATAAATCTTTAAAAAAATAGTTTAAATCTAGAACACATACACATATAATTGCTATCTTTACAGGTGTGCTTTTTCATTAAGTCTTTATACCTCTGAGTTTTAAAAACTTTACATTAGTTTTATACAACCTTTGAGTATTTTCCTAGATAACACATTAAAACGGTCTAGTCTTTCTGTCCACTAAAATATTCAAACTGGTTCTTGCTTATGAGAGTTATTAGCAGTTCATTTGGACCTTACTACCTTTTATTTGGCCTTCCTTAGGTTTCATCACTCATATAAGGTGAATGGGATGAACCAAATGGTCAACCACATCATGAAAGTTTAGAACCCATCTAGTTACATCTGGCCCCATGTTGCAGCTATTCCTATGGACACATCTGGGAGTTCGGCAGTTCAGATACTAACTAGAGCCTTCTGGGAATGGTTTTCATTATTGTTCTTCATGTCCTGGAAGGGAAAGCTCTCTGAAGTATGGTGTCAAGGTAAATAGCAAAGTAGAGCCTCAGCCTGTTCGCCCTAGAAGGAAGGCTGCCTCCCACTCCTTTCCTAACTTTCTAACTGATTAAGAAAGCTTAGATGGCTCTCACAGTACATCCTTGGGCTTCCCAGCTACAAAGCACTATCAACTACATAACTGAAGCTTAAGTTGGTACTGTAGGTCAAAGTAATGAAGCTTGATTTTTATAATAAAGACTTTCATATGGCAGTCATGAATTATCAGTACTTTTAACACAAGTAGTCAGATATTAATAAGTTCTTATTACCTTCAGCTCCTGTTTGAGCAGCTCTTTCACTGCCTGCAAGATCAACCAAATTCTGTAGGACAGATGAAAATAGTTTAGGAGGGGTAACTACAAAGAATACATTTTAACTCAGTAAAGGAATACTTTAAAGACATGGTATATTGGAATGTCCCTCTGACTCCTCATTCCCAGCCTACTCTGTTTATGCCTCTGCTCTTTTCACTGAGCCACGTTGGCCTCCATACCTTGCTCCTTCTTTCTTTATAAACACTCTGTGTGATGGAGGGATGGCCTATCATCCAAACTTTACCAAGGAGGGTGTGATCTTTGCAACCTGGCCTCTGCTGTAGATTTTGTTGTTCCTTTTACTTCTAATGTTTTAGTCCATCCTTATTCAGTATTCAAGAACCAAGGGGAACACTAAACATTCTTCTCAATGGAGCCTTGATATCTTAACCCATCTTCTCGCACACCTAAGATGACTACATCCTTAACTGCATGTGCAAGCTCGTTAGAGGTCAGGCTTCTTGCAGTACTTATTTTGCTGGGTTGGCCATGTGTGTACCATACTGCACTGTAGCATGGATAAAACATTGATCTCTATTTAATTTTATAAACGACGCTGAAAAACAGGTTATCTGTTACACTCTGGGCAGTGTATTAGGTGCGGAAACAACAGCAGAGCCATGTACATGCTCTGCTCTCACAGACCTTACATTCTACAGAGATGATTTTTGAGAAGAGAGAAGGATATATAAATACATGAGAAGATTCAAAGAGGCAGCTGGCAAAGGGCAAAGAGGGACACAATATGCTTTCTGGAATAGGGGACAGGGAAGGCATGAGACTGGGCCATATGAACGACAAAGAGGGAGTCAGATGAGGACTTAAACAGCAACAGCACTGTATATACAGAAAGGTCAGCATGCTGGTTCCCAATGCAGACCTCCTTAGGGTTATTTGCTACCAACCCAGAAAGGATCTAGCTGCTCATCTGTAAACCCAGAACCTGGGAAGTAAAGGGAGGAGTGCCATGAGTTGCGAGCCAGCCTTGCCTCCCGAGTGAGTTCCAGGCTAGCCCAGATGATGCAGAGTTCTAGGCCACCCTGTCCTAATAAGCCAAAGCAAACATCCACCAAACCCAAGAAAGGACACCGCGGCAACAGTGGTAAATGGATGGCTGTAGGCAGGGGCCAGGGTATGCACTGTCTTGTAAGCAAGACTGAGATCATGCCGGTTCCTAAATGAAAGGAAAGCTACTAGAGAGATTTATGCAGGAGAGTAATAGAGAGTGATCCAACTTCCTACAGGAACACCTGTGGCCCGAGTGCAGCATGGCTGAGGAGGCAAGAGCTGTGCTGAGGCCCAGGCAGAATGCAGTCCTAGGGATGCAGCCTAGGTCAGGACAGCACAAGTATAATGACCCGAGACACAGTAGCAGAGGAGAGGCATCTTCTGTCTGAGCCCAGCACCACGCTCAGGCTGTGGACATTTTCCTAAATGCCCTAAGAGAAGAGACGCTTCCTTTCTCTGTGGTGATTTTCAAGGCTTTACAGGTAGTTATGGCGTATACTGTTCCATGGTCCAAGCTCAATAGTCTTTCTAATTTTCCTTTCACAGTGCCCACTACAGACAGATTATTTAGAGCACACGGTTCAGTGCACACAACGAGTGGAGTGAAAGTGAGTGTTTGTCCCCAGGCACTTAGAGACTGGAGCTGGTAGGGCTTTGGAAGGAAGTTAAGGGATATCGGCTGGGAGTGGCCAGCGCTTGACCAATGAAATGACCCAACACAATAGTATTTAGTATTCTTTTTTTTTTTTTTAAGATTATATGTATGTATGGGTGTATGTATGTATGTATGTATGTATATGAATACACTGTAGCTGTCTTTGGACACACCAGAAGAGGGCATCAGATCCCATTACAGATGTTTGTGAGCCACCATGTGGTTGCTGGGAATTGAACTCAGGACCTCTGGAAGAGCACTCAGTGCTCTTAACCACTGAGCCATCTCTCCAGCCCAGTATTTAGTATTCTTACAAATCTGTATGATGCGCTGAAGAAAGGAAGACTGGAGCCATGCAGGCCACATGCTAGACCACTGTAGTGAATCAAGAGACGTAGTAATTTAGAGTACAATGTACACAGAACTATACCAAGATGTAATCAACTAGGAAATGGGACAACTTCAGAAAGAGTTCACCAAGACTTAGGTTTCCTGCCTTTGTGTAGAAAGTTGTTTTTCTGGGAAAAACCAAACCAAACCAAACCAAAAAACCAAAAAACTCTAAGATGAACAGTTAACTGTGGAAGGAAGGGCTGGTTTTGGATACACTGAGGTTTCAGATACAGGTAGTGTGTACATTAGCACTGAAATCTTGAGGGAGACATGGGTTAGAACTCAGAAACCTTTACTAAAGTAAAGCTTTGCTGTTCATCAATACGGATGAACCTGAAAAGCCACAGAACCCTCTCAATTTCGACAGCTGGGTAAGAGAAGACAATGCAGATAATATACACAATGCAGAGCTTTCAAAACTGGAGAGGGACATTCCCCCAGGCTCGGAGACAATCAGAAAGCAACTGCCTGGAGAGCTAGAAGACAGCTCCAAAAAGAAACACTTCTTTCCTACAGAGTTTCACAGGAGGCAGACAGACAGGCTGGATCCTAAGACACACGCACATGGCAAAGCGGCCAGGAACAAACAAAATAAGCAGGCTAAAAGTATTAGAAGGCCAACCCTATAGGAAGACCAGCAGTCTCAACTGACCTAGAATCTCAGGATCTCTCAGACCGTGAGCCACCATCCAGGCAGCATACACCAAACATACACCAGCTGATACGAGGCCCTGACACATAAACAGCCGAGGACTCAGTCAGAGAAGATGCACCTGACCCTTGAGAGACTTGAGGCCCCAGAGAGTGGGAAGGCCTGGCGGGGTAGGTGGGGTGGATGGGGGGGTAGGTGGGGTGGGGACATCCTTGGAGATGGGAGGGGCGGGGAAATGAGATGAGAAACTGTCAGGTCAGACCAGGAGGGAGATAACGACTAGACTGTAAGAAAAGATTAAACATAATTTTAAAAAAAAAAAAGAGTATTTCAACTAAGAAATGTTAATATCACAAGTCAGACTTGGAAAAGACATGGGCTAGGTAGAGGTTCTGTTAACAAGGTGAAGTTAGGACTACACGTTAGCACCTGCTTTCTCAGAGCTTGGCAGTACCTCAACACTTGGGAGGGTGAGGGAGACAAATTATGATTTTAAAGCACTCCTAGGCTACATGGTGATACCCTGATAAAGAAGGAGGTTAATGGTAGGTTTACTTGTGCGGCAAAAAGCAATGTTTGCATATTGCTCATATTCAGTGACTGTGTAATAAGCAGAGGCTGTGCAATGTGTTATTTTTAAACAACGAACATTATATCTCTTTTCTGTTTAAGAGCTTTATGGTCTAAAATACTGCTCAAGGGCCAGAAGTTGGGGGTGGCATTCAGTGGTAGAACATTGCCTAGCATGTAGGAAGTCCTAAGGCTGACCATTAGATAGTAAAACAAAGTCCCTACCATTTATCAACATGCTTTCTCCCTGTTGCAAACAAATATTTTTCCACCTAGTTTTTTTGTTATCTTAGCAGACAATTCTAAATTACTCTGACTAGGATTTAAGAAACATATCCAAATTCTAAAATTCAGCTCTCAGAAAAGAGAAATAAAGCTCTGACTTTGTCGGTGGTTGGAAGGAGACTCAGCTGAAATTCTGTAGACATCACATTCAGAAACAAAGACGCTCTAACCTTTACACCTGAGGCTGCTCCTACGACCACTCGCTGCCAACTACTGACCCTCTCTTCCTACTTAGCGAACTGTTCTTAGTAAAGCAATCATCTAATAGACAACCCATCTTTTTGGGCCCACACGGAAAGTTATGATTTCTAAACACTCACCAGATGAGACACCTTGACAGAGCCATCCAAATTAGAAGGCTCAGCCTTTTCTCTACTTTCCAGAATCTAGACAGAAAAGACAATTTGTCAAAAATGAGAAAATTCTTCTTTGGAAAGACCAAATATAGGGACAAACAGAATTACCTACCATCCTAAAAATTGTATGAGAACGACTGCTTCTTTGATTCATTTCCGTTTTTCCATAATGTCTGTTCTCTGAAAAAACGAGTTATATCAATTGCATTAATTTAAAATCCAAGACAAACCATGAGGTTTACTTAGCTCAAGTCTAACTTGAAGACTATCTTATTTTAGTTCAATAAAAATGTGACTTTATAGTTTTGATATGACTTTAAAAATTCAGCAGTCTTACTTTCTCCTCTTGTGAGCCATTGCAAAGCCATTTCTGCTGTATAAACCACTTCCTCTGTGAGATCAGAAACATACACATTCCTCTGAAAACAGTATAATCATAAAAAGATTAGAGAAAGAAAGTTTGCTTCCAAAGTTACAATCCATTGTAGAATTTGGCAAAGTAAAAAAATGGAACCATTACTCTGTAGAAAAAGCAACCTATTCACAATTTCCTGTGTACATTGAACACAAAATTATTTTTTTCTTTATAAACTTCATTATTTAAAAACCTTTGCAAATAAATATAAACATTACACACCAAAATTAATCAGCCCCCAAATCTGTGAACTTTCATACACTTAGAACAGGCATTTGGAACAGAATCTTCTTAGTTTATACTTTCTGTATCAAATACACTTTATACCCTTAGTCACCTTAATTCACCAAGGTTTTAATAAATTCATCCACTTGCTACATGACCCTGTCCCAGTATAACTGGAACCTCTTCCTCCCCCTTGCTTTATCGGCCCCCAAATCACTATCAACCCCCATCACTGTTCCAACATGACTTAGTAAGGTGACTCATTTAGTTAATTCAGGCCATCTGTGTGGCTACTGAATATAAATTGGGTCGTCTGGAGCTAGACACACAGGGAAGCAATCAGTGACTTTTCTCTCCCTGCTTGTAGGCCCCCGAACACCATCTCTGGCCCTACGTGACTGCTGATAGACCCATTCTTGGGCTGACCCAATGCAGTCCTCCAGATCTTTTACTCACGTTGATGTCTTCCCGAATTATCAAAGGTTTTATTTTCTGAGCATTACAGAGTAAGTCTGTAATGGTTTCATTGTAGATCTCCATGTAAGAAACTCGTAGGAGAAATTCTCTCTCAGGAAACTAGGAGAAAACAGCATGTGTCAAACATCAGAAAATACCCCATTTATAAATCAGCGCTGTCCATCTGTCCATTCACACCGAGAATCAAGAGCCCAGGAAAAAGTTAGCTGTAAAGCCAACAGGACCCCGGTGCTATTTTGACAGTAGGCAGAAAAACAGTATTTCAGGATAATGAAAACGACAGTACAGTGAGGAAGAAGGCGCCCAGGCCCACTGCCTAGGCTACAACGAAAGCTCTGAAGCTAGATGCTCTTACCTTAATGAAAATGCTCATCTAAAAGCAAGCTCACCCAACAGACATAGGTGTGGCCCACCGCTTTCATCCTCTTTAACTCACATCTACATCCTAAGAATTACTAGTAACTTGACAAGGCTACTGTGGAACTAATAGCTCTTCTGATAGGATTCCCTAGGGCTTAACTTGGTTTACTTTTTGTTGGAAATACTGTGAGTCAGTGCTCTGCTTTCCCCTTTTCTCTTTCGTTGTCACAGAGAACAGCAACTGCTCCTCAGCTGACACGACTGAACTCTGTGCGCTAGGAAGCCTGAGGTTACCACCTTCTTCTTTTTTTTTAATTTCAACTGTGATGTTTATTTTTACACATAATTTTTTTATTATTATTTTCTTCATTTACATTTCAAATGCTATTCCGAAAGTTCCCCATACCCTCCCACTCCCACTTCTTGGCCCTGGCCTTCCCCTGTGCTGGGTCATATAAAGTTTGCAAGACCAAGGGGCCTCTCTTCCCAATGATGGCCGATT
>NC_034593.1:122834096-122836908 GCF_900095145.1 Mus pahari | reverse complement strand
TTATATCCTTTCATGGGTATTTTGTTCCTTATTCTAAGGAGGAATGAAGTATCCACACGATGGTCATCCTTCTTGGTTTTCTTGTGTTTTGCAAGATGTATCTTGGGTATTCTAAGTTTCTGGGCTAATATCTGCTTATCAGTGAGTGCATATCTAGTGACTTCTTTTGGAGGTTACTACCTTCTTAATCCTTTGGAAAATGTCATGAATCGCCCTGGGTATAACCCCCAAACAATCTTCAGAACCCATCATTGTGTATGTTTTTCCTGAAGCAGTTTGTCCATAGGCAAATATAGTACCTGTAAAAACCAGCAAAAGACATAGATACATTAGGCATATAGTTGAGAACATTCAAAACAAACTTATAGTGAGTCAAACTATCAACACTAAGGAATGGGCGCTGCAACATGAAGTGAATACAAACCATTGTAGCCTTGTATGGCGGAGCTGATGATCGGCACCGCGATCTCTTCATACACATTCTTAGTGGTTTCATTACTAGCAAAGACACGATCTAAAGAGAACACGGAAATTCAATCAAACATACCAACTGCATTTTCAAAGAATTAGTAATTGCCCAAAGAAGTAAACTGTCAGGATCTAGAATGGTAAACTATTTAGGACATTTTTTTACTTTCTGTCTTTTCAGAAAACACCCTTCTCACAGGGAAAACTCAATAGTCTTCACATAGAAAACCATGTGTCAACAACCCTATGTATTTTCAGGGTCAGCAGGGCACAGTGGCTGAGATGGGTTCTAGTCCATGTTAGCACCAATCCTGATTAGACTGAGAAATGTTGGGCCCCGGCCTCTAATGTGTAACACAGGTACATTATCATCTCTGTAGAATTATTGTCAGCATAGTAATACATAGGAAATGTGAGCTGTTATTAATTTTTGAGAAATTTTGTTTTATAACATATCTTGTTTTTTAAGAGCCTAGCTTAAGCTGAATCAGGAAGATACCTAATCCAAAAAAAAAAAAAAATTTACAGGAAATAGTCACCTACCTGTGATACTTAGGCATCTGCATTGCTAAGTTTGCCACTCTTTGCTTTTGTTAGCAAACTAAAAAAATTGGGACACTTTCTATGGTGATCTTTAAAATGGGAAAATGTGATGGCAAAGAAACCCAGCAATCGTTCTGCTTCTATCAGAACCACACACTTGTCCTCAGGTAAAACGGGAAAACCAAGCGCCACATAGAGTTAGGATTTCAGATTAAGCAGAGTTGGTAGATGTTTGTACTTTAATACCATCAACCTCAGGCAACTGATGAGTTCAAGTCTTCTATCTACATATAGGGCCAACAAAACCTATATAGTATAGTCCAAATGCTTGGGAAACTTTTAATGTTGCTTTTATGATCTCTGAAACATACTGTTTTACCTTTAAGAAATATATTAGTATATTTAAAAAAAAACAAAACAGTTGTTTACTAGGAAGCATTTTATTTCCTATACTTCTGTGCTCAAAATGTTGTCTTCCTAGTTTTAATGAGATGACAACCTAGGGTCTGGGAAAATAGCTCAATTTAGATTACTTTTGCAGTTCAGGTTGGCCTTGAACTCCTGATCCTTTATCTTCAGATTGTAGAGTGCAGGGATCAGACGTCACCACCACCAGGCTACGAAGTAACGGATGCCATCCTAAACTTACCAAATTGGAATGATTTACCCCCATCGCTCTGATAAATAGTGTTGTTATCTATTTTCCAGTAATTGTGGGTGGCTTCTCCAAGTTCTTCTTCTCTGGAAGAATGGGATGCCACATTTTAGTAAGTGATTCTGGTGGTCACATAACAGGAAGGATAATTTATAACATTTCATGTTCTGAAGAATAGCAGTAACATACAGGGTCTACTCTGGAAAGGTAGGGATGCAACTCCCCTAAACGGGGCTCAAGGTCTGCTTCTCGCCAGTTCCCTACTGAAGCCCTTCACTCTAAGTACCCAGCATAGGAAGAGCAGTTCAGGGTGCAACTCTCATTATGGATTAGGACCCTTTTCTAGGGGTGTCTGACTTTTCACATAAGACATAATCTTGTCATCTACAAGGGAAGGAAACGGAAAACACCTTGTCAGTCGGAAAGAAAACAAAATCTTCCTTCCCTGGCAGGACAGTGAGTTCCCATTGGAGGCCTTAAAACAAAACAAAAGCTTTTTTTTGGTTCGGTTTGGTTTGATTTATTTCTTAAAGATTATAATTCTTTTGTTCTGCAAACTGCCAGCTCTGAGGAGTAGGGTGCAGTTTAGTGGGCACCACCTCCTCTGACATCCCACCTGCTGCAGCCCAGGAAAATGCAGAAGACCCAAGGTGCCTACCAAGCCCAGTGCCTTCCCCCTTATTTTTGAAATGTCTGCTTCACAGCTGACTGAGCCTTGCAGAGGTGCAGTCATGACATCACCAGACAGTCCACATGCAGAGAGGGCTGGCAGAGCTCTGAGTGTGGCACAGAGATTGGGAAACTGAGAGCTACTGAGCTGGGGAGAGATCTTGTATTACCCGAGAACCTTGCAATACAAAGTTTCAAAAATCTGGGTAGTTGTGGCGCACACCTTTAATCTCAGCATTAGGGAGGTAGAGGCAGGGGGGATCTATATGAACTGGAGGCTAGCCTGGTCTATGGAACTGAGTTCCTGGATAGCCAGGGCTACACAGTGAAACCCCATCTCAAAACACCACCACCCAACCAAAACCAACCAACCTGCCCCCCACAAACCAAATAAACAAACAAAAAAATTAAAAAAACAAAACCCAAACCGCTTGCAAAATGAAGTTTATATATATATATATATATATATATATATAT
>NC_034593.1:122830961-122833961 GCF_900095145.1 Mus pahari | reverse complement strand
GGAACTCACTCTGTAGACCAGGCTGGCCTCGAACTCAGAAATCTGCCTGCCTCTGCCTCCCGAGTGCTGGGATTAAAGGCGTGTGCCACCATGCCCGGCTTAAGTAATATATTTTATGTTGAACTATATTTATAACTATCTTTGGCTACATGGGCTCTACTTCCTCTCTGAAACTTTAAAAAGAAAACAAACAAACAAACAAAAAAAACTTCTGGAACCTTCTGGAATACTTAACATGCCCTAAATCACCTGAACTATGTCACTAATCTCTTTCTGTTCTTTGAGACATTGTCTCACCTTGTTGGCCTGGAACTCACTAGGTAGCCCTCTCTGCCTTCTGAGTGCTGGGGTTAAAAGCCTGGGCCACCATGACAGACACCACTAATCTCTTCAGTGCCACCTTCCTCTAAATTTCTATACGTACCAATTACCACATCAGTCAAGCAATCTGGAAGTTGAATCTCTGTGATCTATCCATCAATGAACCACCTACCTATTCTGTAGTGTTGGCGTTTTACCCGACACCAGGCACCCCGTGTCTCTGAAGGCCCAATGGCTTTCAACATTCTCCAGTGTTTTATTCTGTGTATCGTTAATGTCTGTAGATACATTGTTTTAGTTTGCTTTGTGCTGCTGTGATAAACTATTATGACCAAAAGCAACTTTGGAGTGGAAAAGGTTTCTATCAGCCTACACTTGCAGCCCCTGGGAAAGTCAGGGCCGGGTCTCAAGCAGGAGTGGAGGGCAGAATTCGAGGAAGAACACTGCTTAATGTCTTGCTCTCACTGATATTTTTGGCCTACGTAGCTTTCTTACACAGCCTTGAATCCCATGAGTAAGAACGGAACAACCCAGAGTGGCCTAAGCACTGCCCATGTCAACCAGGAACCACGATTCCACCACAAGGAGACTCTCTTAGATATAGCTGGCTGTCAAGTCGACAGCTAAAGCTAACTAGGAGACAGCTTTTCCCAAATTAGGGAAGGAACTTAAATGCAAGAAATCACCAATTTTGAGAATCTCACCTATCGACCACCCGTTTAATACCAATTTCGAGAACGTCTCAAGCTTTAGCATCTCTAGCTGAAGGCCAGAAGCCAGCAAACCCAGTAGACTTCATCTCCCCACCTCTTATCTTTTCTTTCTGGTATTTCCGACCCGTTTCCACTATGGAACAATCACTGTCTCCGTCCATCAGGCGAGGACGGCAGTGTCGCCTGAGCAGAGCTGCATTGCAGTCTGTCCATGTTTTCGGGGAAACAGGGAGTCCTGCTCCCGGGCGTCCGTGGGACTCGGGGGAAAGCGCGGGCTGGGACGCGGGTCCCCACGCCGCCCCACGCCGGCCCAGGCCGCCTACCTGCTGTTGAGGGGTCGCACACGAACACAGACAGCTACTGCAGCCTCCTCGGCCATCACGTCCGCTGTAGACTAAGGGAAACGGAGGAAAGCAACGGCGCGGACCGCCCCGCCTTTAAGTTTAAAAATGCCCTCAAGGACGCAGCGGATTGGGCGGTGTGCAGCGTCATGACGTCACGGGACAGTCTAAGTGCCGCGGCGAGCGGGGGTTGCGGGGAAAGGCGGGGCGAGTCCATGGATGGGGAAGGCGGGGGAGACTCGGAGATCCCGGAACTGAGATGCCAGGCGTGGTGGTGCACGCCTTTAATCCCAGCACTTGGGAGGCAGAGGCAGGTGGATTTCTGAGTTCGAGGCCAGCCTGGTCTACAGAGTGAGTTCCTGGACAGCCAGGGCTATACAGAGAAACCTTGTCTCGAAAAACAAACAAACAAAAAAAAAATTATAGTCTTAGAAAACAAACAAACGAGAACCCCCAGACCAGACCAGACCAAAACAAAGCTTTTGTTTTGTTTTAAAGCCTCCAATGGGAACTCACTGCCCAGCCAGGGAAGGAAGATTTTGTTTTCTTTTGGAACTTTGAGGCGTTTTCGTTTTTTTCTTTCTTTGACATTCATTTCTCTGGACGGCGAGTCTAAGAGCCTGATGTAGGGAAGAGAACCATTGACAACTGGGGAAATATTGTGGGGACATGACAATGCTGCACACTAGAGCATGGACTATCCGAGAAACCCCCAGTTCTAGGCATGGAACACTTCTTTCCATATTGTTGGTTAGAGTAATCCAAGCTACTCCCAAAATAATAAAGCTACACCTTAGGGACGAGGCTCCCAGTTCAGAAGCAGCTGAAATTTTCTAATTCCCGACAAGTCTGAAGTATGTGGTGTCGCCAAGCAACAAGGACTTCACCTTCAGCCTCAGGGAGGCAACCAAGGACAATTTGGGGATGTCAGTTCTCTCCTACCATGTGGGTTCCAGGGATTCAACTTCAGCTTGGCTGCCAGTGACTTTACTCACTGAGCCATCTTCCCTGCCCTGTTTTAACTTTTTTTTTTTTTTTTAAACTGGGCAAATACATATTTAGCTGCAGGGAACGAACCTATGAAGGGGAAGAAATGTTAGTTCATTAAAGGCTCAGAGGCAAGGAAGGGATTTTGAGAGCAAGGTTATTATTTTCACAGCTGTGATTTTGTCATACTGTCTTTGCTAACATTATGTAGTAGGCAGTATTTATTAAAGATTGACTATATTCCACTCTACGTTCTATGCTGTTCATCAAGAGATAATTATTAGAAGGAAAAAGAGAGGGACTGAGAGGGTAGCACAGGAGGTGAATTTGACAAAAGGACATAATATTCAGGTATGAAAATGACATAGCAAATCTTTGCTCCGGTGCACTGCCAGGAAGGGGGCGGCCTGCAGAAGTGACACAGCTTCTGGGAAGGATTCTGTTTCTGGCTCCAGTCACCTGGCACCTTTCCTGCCCAAGGAGGGGTGTCCCCCAGGGAGGAGTCTCAAGGTCTGAGCCAGAAGGAGAGCCATCTTTGCTCCGGTTTGCTTGTGCTCCAGTCTGCTCTAGCAAGAGTGTGGACCGCAGAAGCTATACAGCTTCAGGACAGACAGAAGCAACCTAACTTCTGGGACAGA
>NC_034593.1:122828239-122830950 GCF_900095145.1 Mus pahari | reverse complement strand
AAACTTTATATGACCCAGCACAGGGGAAGGCCAGGGCCAAGTAGTGGGAGTGGGTGGGTAGGGGAGCAGGGGCGGGGGGGGTAATAGGAAAATTTTGGATAGCATTTGAAATGTAATTAAAGAAAACAATAATAAATAAATTTTAAAAAAAAGAAAATGTCATAATAAAACAAAATGTCATGTACAATTAATATACACTAATGAAAAAAGATATGGTGGTTGATGGCTCAAGGCCAAAGGGGGCAATTTAATCAGTCTCAAAATAAGAACTGAGAAGGGGGCTGGAGCTGGGGATCCTACATCATTCTGTTCAATCCCTGAAAGTACAGAAAAAGAGGTATTCACTGTGAAACTGTTTTATGTTGTGTTGTTTTACCCAGATAGCGATTGTTTGATTTTACCCAAGAAGCCCAGGGAGCCAGATGCTGAGTATAAAAACCTGCCAGCTCAGAGAGTTAGAGAAAGCACCCAGCTGCCCTTCCTCCTCAGCTGACACCCCCAAAGGAAGATCGTCTTCTGCAAGGCATCTCAAAAACCCCTCAATTTCTCTCCTATTTCCTGTGTGTCTCTGTATCTGCCCTCCTGACTTCCCCTTATTTTCCATTATTTTTTTTTTTCCTATTCTAAGTCAATCCAAATGGCTGTGATCAAAGGTGTGCGCTAGGGCTGACCCACACCACAACTACACACAGCTGTTTCCCAGTAAATAACCCAATCTTGCGGTTCTCAGTGTGATCAATATCCTGCAGCCATGTTGGATATTCTTCCAGGCTTAGAAAACAACAAGCATGACCACAGTAGAGTATGTGTGGTCATGAGGCTACTATTCTTTTAGGAGAGGTAGTAATATGCACAAATATCTCTGTCTCACCCAGGGTACAGAGAACAAAAGGCGTTAGTAAGCATGTGAACGTCTCATGAAATGCACTCTTGTGGAAGAACCAGGCAGTGCATAATAGATAGTAAAATAACTATCATTTTTTTTTAGAAATCATCTTTATTGATACAAGAGCAGAGGGAAAAATTCTGTTATAAGTAAGGAACTGAAAGCTTGATACATTGGAATAGCTGCTAGTCTATTAGGGTTTACTTAGAAGTTAACAAGAACAGAGGGGCTACACTCAAACAAGTGAATAACCATTAGATATCATAGTTTAAACTAGACTTTTTACTCCAAAAACACGATCTTAGCTAATGTTGTAATTGTATCATGTTGTGCAGGTCCAAGTTCTTTTTTTTCTCATAGTCATCTGAATAACAAGGACAGAAGAGACATTTGAGCATTCATTCTCTCTTGCTGCTGTTGTTTTATGAAAGGAGCTTAATTTTGCTTAAGTGTTAGAGAAATTTTAGCAAAGTGCCTGATGTTGACGCAGCACACCTTTAATCCCAGTACCTCAGAGGAAGAGGCAGGTGGATCTTTGTGCATTACAGGATAGCCTGGTCTGTAGAGCTAGTTCCAGAACTGGACAGACAAAGCTAGACAGAGAAAACCTGTCTGAATGTGGTGGTGTACACCTTTAATCCCACCCCTTGGGAGGCAGAGGCAGGACATCCTGGTCTACTGAGCTAGTTCCAGGACAGCCTGGGCTACATAGAGGAACCCCAGCCTCATATGACCACCTCAGACTGCTGAACTGGAATCAGTTGCTAACCCAACCCCAGATTCAGATTCCTTGAGTACCAGGGACACACAGGTATCTCTGTAAGGCTTCCTTCTTGTGAGTCTAGCAGGTTTCTCACCCTCTGGACCTCACAAAGGCGGAGCCTGGAGGAGGGCTGAAGCACAGCATGACCCACCCCCACCCCCAGGCACATAGAGGTAAATCTCAGAGACATTAGAAATGTTCCCAGAAATCTTTCACCGAGCCTTGAGGCTGAAGGACAAGAAGGCTTGATCTAACCTTGTCTGCTAGCTTCTGATGTTTGGACACGTGAACACCCTTCTTGGCTACCATCGCTTCCTGCTGAAAAAGGAATCCATAGATGGTAATCTGATTCTTCTTGGGCAACACCACCACAGTGGCTGTGGAGTCAAAGGCTGAGGTAGGAAAGCTCAGTGTATGTTGTTGTAACCAAAACTAGCTGCCAGCAGCAGCTTATGGGAAGGAAGGTTTGTGTTGGCTCATACTTTCAGAGTCTCAGTTCATCGGGTGGGAAGGGCAAAGCGAAGTTGGTGCAGAAGAAGAAAGTAGCAGGGGCTGCTCACATCATGACCGATCACATGGCAGAGAGGGAGGTTAGGCAGGGGAAGGGTACAATCATCAGGGGCCTCACTCACAAGACTTACATTTGCCATTCAACTCCTATAGGCTCTGAAACTTCCCAAAACTGTGCCTCCAGCCAGATACCAAGTAGTCAAATTTCGATCTTGTGAGGAAACTTTGATTCAAAGCTTGAAAACAACTTTCTCTTGAAAATGTGTTTGTTACGTGGTTGTCAGCCTCCCAGTCGATGGCAAGCCCATCGTTCCTGTTATCTAGGATGACTATGGTGTAGTGGTACGCAGCTCACACTCTTTGCTATTAACATCTATGATCAACATACCTGGACATTCTTTAAGGGTTGCCACAGATACCCCAGAACATAGCCATTTCTGACCTCTTCTACTGATGGCTGGTCCTTGGATGTCTCTATGTGTTAACTCCTACCCATTCCCACTGTTGGTCTACTCTCAGTGAAACAACTTCAGAGACTTTTTTTTTTTTTTT
>NC_034593.1:122826996-122828149 GCF_900095145.1 Mus pahari | reverse complement strand
GTAAGTACACTGTAGCTGTCTTCAGACACTCCAGAAGAGGGAGTCAGATCTTGTTACAGATGGTTATGAGCCACCATGTGGTTGCTGGGATTTGAATTCCGGACCTTGGGAAGAGCAGTCAGGTGCTCTTACCCACTGAGCCAACTTCAGAGACTTTTCTTACCCACCAGCCCAACTTCAGAGACTTTTAAAACATGTCAGCCATGTCACTGTCTCAAGACACCCAGTGTCCCCTCTTTACTCTCCTTCCCTTGAGGATGAAACTCAGATCCTGATCGTTTCCTTCCCTCTCTCCCCCTCTCTTTCTTTTTTTGGGGTGTTTGTGTGGGACATTGGACCCAGGGCCTCACACCATGATAAACACATGCCACATGACCTAAGCTACATCTGCAGTCCTCACTTTGGCTTCTGGCTACGCCCTGGCCTCACTTCCTACCACTGTCTTGTATCTCTCCTTTTGGTACCCACCGGAGAACAGACTCCCTATTCTCTTCACTGGCTGTTCCATGTGGCAGACAGGCTGTTGCCCAGGTAGGCTGCTTCCATGTGATTCTAGGCTCTCCACAAACATACCTTCGTGGAGCTTATTCTCTGCACAAAATAACAGCTCCCTTGTCTCTTGCTTCTGCTTTATGTTTTTCTTTATACACTTTATTTATAACCTTCTGAAATAACATTTAAACAATGTATGTCTATAAAATTGGTGTCCTCATTCTTGAATATCAGTTTAATGAATTCACAAAGTAGCTTTTTAACCCCTTGTTCTCTGTACCAGGAGTTTTACAATGTTGCTCATTCATATAATTAAAAATACATGAATCTTAGTTTCCCATAGGCTGAAGATACTGGTTAGTGGGTAAAAATAGTATATGACGTGGAATCTATTAATTGTAGATTTATTTTGGTTGTCATATTGTGAGCTTGTCTGTACTCTTCTGCTTTCTTTGCTAAACTGTAAAACAGAAGGCAGTGGTCAGGAGAGGCAAAAAGATAATAATATAACTAATAATGTATGTGATGTTATGATACATCTAGAAAGAGACCCATTTTCTTTATAAATTTATATTATTGTATTTGAAAATAACCACCAGGCTTTATTCTCTCTCTCTCTCTCTCTCTCTCTCTCTCTCTCTCTCTCTCTCTCTCTCTCTCT
>NC_034593.1:122824236-122826986 GCF_900095145.1 Mus pahari | reverse complement strand
CCCCACCCCCATTCTGCTTGAGACAGTTCTCCAAGCAGTTCCCTCTTGTTACTCTAAAAAATTCTCTGGCTAGCTCTTGTCTTGCATTTCATAACCCTAGTCTTTTATTTTACATATCAATCCAGTCATTTACTCCAGGTTATGTTTCTGATTATCCTATGAATCAGCATCCTGTGACCCCACCCAGCCCCTTAATTCTTGGGAGACAGCAAGCCTTGCAAATGAATTCAGAGATCCGACAGGTGGGAACCTGTCCTAAAATTACCATTTCTTTTTTTTTTTTTTTTTTTTACCCTTTTTTTTTTTTTTTTTTTTTTTTTTGAGACAGGGTTTCTCTGTATAGCCCTGGCTGTCCTGGAACTCACTCTGTAGACCAGGTTGGCCTTGCACTCAGAAATCTGCCTGCCTCTGCCTCCCGAGTGCTGGGATTAAAGGCTTAAAGGCGTGTGCCACCACCGCCCGGCTATTTTTTCTCTTTTATTAAAAAATATTTTTTCTCATACCATATATCCTAATTTCAGTTTCCCTTCCCTCTCCTCCTCCTACTTCCTCTACACCTTCTCTCCTCTCCAGATCCACTATTTCTGGAAAGATATCTGTAAAATGTGCATACATGTTATTTTCTTAATAGGTAATTGTTATTAACTTGTCATAAGATTAATGCATGTTTATAATAAATACAATTCAAATACCAAAAGAGTCAAAGTGAGAAATATCCCTGAATCTGATGCTTAAAGGTATTATTAGTTTGCCCACCATAGGCAACTGTGCAGTTTTCAAAACAATCTGAAGTTATTTACATGTATGTATGTATCTAATGTTTCACTTATTTTCATGTAAATAGATTCTTCTATGGTGTACTTTACTTAAAATGTGTGGTGTTATATGGGTATTTTCATCCCTTCTAAGAAGGGAAAGTGAATTTCTGAAACTTTAGTTAATTTATTTCCCCAAGCAAGTTGTTTTCTTTTGTTGAAACTGCAGATGGCACTGCAGTCCTTCCAGAACCACCATGACACATGTGGGCAGAGTTCTGAAGTTCTTGTGTGATACAAGTCTAAGGATGTGGAGAAGCTTAACAATAAGATAAATATCACTTCAAGCTAAATAACAATTCACATTATTTGTGCTCATGTATTTTATACATCGTATATAAATTTAATCATTGTATGTATTTATAACATTCTAGCACCTTGAATAGGAGTGATTTTGGTTATAAGTTATCATTTCTAATTTCCAAAGCATAATTCTTGTTTAGCCAGGAGACATCTGTTTGTTATGATCACAGATGTGATATCACTTTTGTTTTGGGCATGGTTAAACATGTTTCTGTGACCCTAGCCAGTGCATTGGCTTGTCCATTTCACAAACTGGAAAACCATTTATCTCTGCCAGGCTTCATTGTTCTCATCAACAAAATGGAGGAGGGTGTGCTGGATGTTGTGACCGACCTGACCAGGTTGTTTTGGGGAGGATGTGGAAGGTCTTTGGAACTTTGGGCTAGAAAAGCCATTGAGTGTTGAGAGCTCAGTAGGCTGCTTTATGGGAGCTTGGAGGTAAGAAAGTTGAGAGCAGAGAGAAAGACCTTGGAACACATGGTTCTAAATGAGATGTCTCCACCAACTCCCTTCTGTCAGAGCTCAGGGAGGAGGAAGCAGAAGGAGTGAGGAGACAGAGGGGATGAAAAGCACCAGGAGGACAAAGCCCTCTAAAATAGCTGAGCAAACTCATATGAGTTCACAGAGACAGAAGCAGCAACCACAGGACCTGCCTGGGTCTGCACGAGGGCACCAGTATATATCCTATAGCCCTCAGCTTACGTTGATGGGAATCCTGAATGTGTGAGTGAGCGAGAGTCTGATTCTTGGGTCTGCTCTTGATCTCTTTTATTTCTCTGATGGCTTGTTATGTCCAACTTCTATTCGATGGTTTTCATTTTATAGTGTAGTATTTTATTTTGTTATTCATTATGTTTCGTTGTTAAAGGGGGGAGGGTGGAAGCTGGAGAAATGGTTCAGAGGGCAAGAGCACTAACTGCTCTTCCAGAGGTCCTGAATTCAATTCCCAGCAACCACATGGTTGCTCCCAACCATCTGTAATGGGATCCAACTCCCTCTTCTGGTGTGTCTGAAGACAGCTACAGTATACTTGTATATGTGCATGTTAAAAATTTAAAAAAGGGGAACGTTGAGGGCAATACAGATAGTGGAGGCTCGGCTTGTGAAGTTTCAGAGGGAAGACTCTACTGTACAATTTGTGTGTAGAGTCTGTGGTATCTGATTACCTGGACCTGAAGACTCAGCTGTGATTAACAAGGGACCTGGACCACTAAGCTGAAAAGCTTGCTTTGCTGGGACAACGGATGCTGGTCAGCTGGGGCTGAAAAATCAGCTGTGATTAAGAAGAGGCCATCGTCACTGAAGTGACGTCTTCTGGGAAGTGTTTCCTCAGGCTCAGCTCACAGAAGCTGTGTGCGCACATACCTTCTGCTGGCAGCTGAAGTAGGTCGTAAGAGTCATCCTGGTGGTACTAGTTTTGAAGGCTTGAAGTGGTCATGGAGAACAGCGGAGGCTTGGCATTGTGCGGCATGGTTGGAGTCCCTAAACATAGCCAAGAGAGGGTACTGGTGAAAGTGTAGTTCAGGTAGTAGTTCTCTGCCTATATTGGATATTAGCCCTCTATTGGATGTAGGATTGGTAAAGATCTTTTGCCAAAGCTTTGCAATTTTTTTTTAAAAGATTTTATTTATT
>NC_034593.1:122812764-122824161 GCF_900095145.1 Mus pahari | reverse complement strand
TATTTATTTATTATATGTAAGTACACTGTAGCTGTCTTCAGACACTCCAGAAGAGGGTGTCAGATCTTGTTAGGGATGGTTATGAGCCACCATGTGGTTGCTGGGATTTGAACTCTGGACCTTCAGAAGAGCAGTCGGGTGCTCTTACCCACTGAGCCATCTCACCAGCCCCAGCTTTGCAATTTTATGTCCTTTGCCTTACAGAAGCTTTGCAATTTTGTGAGATCCCATTTGTCGATTCTTGATCTTAGAGCATAAGCCATTGGTGTTCCTCTTAAGATGGGTTGCTATAGGGCAGACAAGTCGAAATCAAGGATCAAAGGTATAGACAGACTGGAGACCTGCTCAAGGCCTGGGCCTCCCTCAGCTACTGGACAGGATATTTGGTTTCACTGCAAGAAGACCACTGTCCCCTGATGCCAGCCCAGGAAGCCAGATGAGCTGAGATAGTCTGAGAGTCTCTCTTCCTCTGGCTATCTGCTGTCCCAGGCTGGGTGGCTGAGGGGAGGTGGCACTCTCTGAGAGCCACGATTCTCCCTACAGAATCCATCTTGATCAAACACAGTATTTCTCCTATAATACAGTGTAGATTTTTCTGCAGTTTCATTGTCAGCTACAGCTAAAAGGGTGGACTCTGGTCTGAAAATATTAAGTGGAAAAATTCCAGAAACAATTCGTGAGTTTCAAATTGTGTACATTTTTAAGGAACATGATGAACCTCTCACCACCTGTTCTGTACTTGCCAGAGTGTGAGTTGTCCTTCTATCCAGTGAATATACCCTATAGATGCTATCTTCCAGTAAGCCATTTAGTCGCTGTTTTGGTTGTCAGGTTACTCAAGATGGTTACCACAGTGTTTAAATGATACTTCATTTTATTCATCCTAGTCATGGTGTGTAACAGTGTACGCTGGCAAGTTATAGGTGCCAAAGAGAAGCTGTGAAGACAGGGAAATGTCTGTCTGTAAAGTGCTTGCCATCTGAGTGTGAGCCACAGATCCTCTTTGAATGTGGGATTCTCATTTTCCTTAAATCAGTTTCCTTAAATTCTTAAAATGTTTAGATGTGTATCTTTGGATGCATCAGCTGGCAGTGGGGATCTTGCCCTTGAGATCTTGAGGCTATAACAAGAAACAGAACAAGTGAAAATGAGACCTTTTCTTTTCTTTCTTTTTTTTTTTTTTTTTTAAAGATTTATTTACTTATTATATGTAAGTACACTGTGGCTGTCTTCAGACACTCCAGAAGAGGGCGTCAGATCTTGTTAAGGATGGTTGTGAGCCACCATGTGGTTGCTGGGATTTGAACTCTGCACCTTTGGAAGAGCAGTCGGGTGCTCTTACCCACTGAGCCATCTCACCAGCCCAATGAGACCCTTTCTTGATGCTTGTTCTCCACTGAAGTTGTTTCTATACAGACGAAATTAGCCCAAATATCCATGACGTCACTTCCCGAAAATGGTAATAGTCGAAGTGGCTCTACTATGTAAAACTCTAAAAGCATTATGATATGTGTGATATCCAATCTTTACTGTATGCTTGACTCGATTGAAAAAAAAAAAAACTGCTTAAAAGACTAGTGACGTACATCTCCATGTATCTTACGATGCTGTTTTCAGAGATGGCTGTCTAATCCATTCATGGAATCAGAATCTTATTCATTATTTGGATGTGGAGGCACCATGGAAGATGGGGTATGAATGGAGGAAGAATGTCATTTGAGATGTGTCCTTGGAACATGTGCCTTTCTTAGCCCCCTTTTGCTACTACTCCCGTGTTTCCTGTTTGACAGGAGGTAAAGAAACTATACTATTAGGTTCTCACTGACATGATGGTCTACCTTGTTATGGGCCTGACTTCACAGACACAAGGACATGTACTGAAATTTCTAAAACTGTAAGCTAAAACACACCCCTCACCTTAAATTTAAATCTGTTAGGTATTTTGGTAACAGCTATGTAAAAATAATTAGCATGAGTGGGTACTATGACATCTCTGAGATACATGCATGATAATATTGACAGCCAATGGGCAAGAATGACAATAGTGTTTACCCTGGGACGGGGCAGAAAGAGAGAGAGAGATTCAACTGACAACTATAAATGTACATACCTGTGATGATTTGTATGTACTTGGCCCAGGGAGTTTCACTATTAGAAGGTGTGGCCCTGTTGGAGTAAGTGTGACCTTGTTGGAGTAGGTGTGTCACTCTGGGTGTGGGCTTTAAGACCCTTATTCTAGCAGCCTGGAAGTCAGTATTCTGCTAGCAGCCTTCAGGTGAAGATGTAGAACTCTCAGCTCCTCCTGCACCTTGCCTGCCTGGATGCTGCCACGTTCCCACCTAGATGATAATGGACTGAACTTCTGAATCTGTAATCTAGCCCCAATTAAATGTTGTTCTTTATAAGACTTGCCTTGGTCCTGGTGTCTGTTCATAGGAGTAAGACCCTAATTAAGACAATACCCTACTTGTGACTATACATTAAACCTTTATAATAAAAATTACATTTGTTGAATTATGAGGCCTACTCAGCAGTGAAGCATCTGGGTTTAATGTCACCATTACTTATATTGCTCTAAGTTTACATGTTTGGCTAGGAATTTTAAAGTTGCCTTCTGAACACTTCCAAACGTACTTGTGAAAACAGTAGAAATTGCTTGGAATTCAGAATAATGATGTAGATTTATTTGGGAACCCATAGCACACCTTGATGCAGCAAAAACTGAAAGTCTTGGAGTTCATTGCCTGGTCCTTTGTTGTTGCTGTTTGGTTGTTTACATTTTTTCAGCTTCTACTCAGCAGGTTTGTAATTTGGGCTTTCTCATTGCTTCTGAGCTACCTGACTTCTTGTGAGAAACTATCTGAAACCGAAAGGTGATCTAAAGAACCTCTGAAAACGTAACTCATTCCTAAGCTCCCACTGATCCTTTTTCTTTATACAAGAAATAAAGATCAGTAACTCAGTGCTATTTAGGTGTTTATGAATCTAATATAAAGTTGAAGAATCACACCACAACATTAAGAGTATTGAAAGTGGGATCCCCCGAGGGGTGGGAGTGTGTAGAAGACATGGAAGAAGCTTGAAGGAGAGGTGGCTAGTTTCTGTTTTAAGATTTTTAAACACTACTTGGAACATGCAACATCTCAGTAACATAGAACCTCACTTATAAAATGAAACCACAAGTAGCCAAGCTGTGCACTGGTCCCTGCGTGGCTGTCTGTTGAATAGATGGAGAGCTACTACAAGAAAACCATCTGAACAGGGCTTCCCTAAAACCACCGTGGGGCAATGGGATCCCAGAGATCGGGGAACGCATGGCCTTAGTAACCGGGGTACAGTCAGCTGTAAGCTAACACCTAGGGTAGGCATAACTTGTCTGAAGAAAACGGGGGGTGAGGGCAGACCTCAAATAGCATAAAGTTGATAAAATAGAAATAAAAGAGTTAATACAGCTGCTTCCTCATGCAGATCTCTCCATTTTGCTTCTAAAAACCAGTGTGGCGGACTGGAAACTTTCTGTCTAGAAGACAGAAAGTAGAAAGAGAGGATTTCTCAGGTTCTCTTATGTGAGGAATTGTCTCTGAACCCCGTTTTGCCTCTGAGAGAACACCTGGAATACGATTCACTAAAAACAAGCCGGAATGATTTCTTTCCGGTCTACCCGCTCTTCCTACCCATCTTTGACTTCCGTCAAAGTGTACACGGACTTTGTTGTGTACACTAGGCTGGTGCCAGGCAGGAAACTGGCCCCAATTTTATCATGGTTTACAGTGAGAGATGCCAGAAAGGAGGGCAAGACTAAATCCCTTCTGTCCATCACTTGGAGTGACTTTCTATGAATCTCTGCTGTGTGGAGGCTGAGCTCTGAGCAATCACATCTCTTGGCAGACAACACAGAAGAGGTCTGCAGACGGGAGAAAATGAAAAGGGAAGCGGGGCGCTGCTCCCCTGCTCTGTGTGTGGAGCAGGCTGCCAAGACTGGTATTGCTCATGGGGCCGCTGCTTACTTCTAGAGAAGTCAGTTCTAGACGGATTAAAGCAGGTTCCGTTAGTCCAGTCTTTCCCAGAACCGAGTTGGTTGAAACGGTTATTATATTTTTATTTTCCTTCAAGGTCACATCAATACACTAATAAACATCATGAAATATCTCATTATGCTGTTGTCGGACCTCATTCTCTAGCTGCTCTCCTTGATAAATTCGTTAAAGAAGTCAAGCTGAGTTTCGCCGACCACATACAGCCCACCTGAGCAACAGGAACTATGTATTTGAACAGAAAAGGCAAACGACTACCTTTTCTCTCTGTAAACCATGATGTCATTGTGGCCAGCTCTGTGCCCAGCATCAGCTTAGTGTACACAACAAAGCCTTACCAAATTCAAAGATGAATGTAGCCCAGACAGAGAGCTTGCTCAGCCGTGCTCAGCCTGTGTTTTCAGATGTTTCTGAGGCAGGCAGATGACATATTATTACTACGTTAACAAATGCTGTGTTAGCCTGGGCTACTTAGTGACTCCTCTTTCTTAAGAAACAAAGTTGGCAGGAGGGGAGTGGGGAGGGAGCATGAATATTATCAAAATAATTTTATAAAATTATCAAAGAATTAATAGAAATATAAAAGTTAATAATAGGATAAAAATAATAAAAGTAAAAATTTAAGAGGAGGTTGGGGATACAGAGCTCTTGCCTAAAATAAGTGAAGGGCTGCCGTCTTCCCCAAGTTCAAACCCCACTATCCCACTTTCTTTTATGAGCATAAAAGAAAAGAATTCTTTTTTTTTCTTCTTTTATGTTTAATAACAGACTGGACTAAGAGGTTTGATTTATAATTTTATCGCCTGTAGGACTGTGTTTTTTCTTCAAATACACGTACATGTGCATGGATGTGCACACGCTCAATAGCACACATATGGACACACATTCAAAAGTCGGACTATGTAATGCTGAAATAGGAATGTGTTTGTAATCTGATTGCTTTATGCTTTTCTTTGTTTTTTCTTTTTTTCTTTTCTTTTTTTCTTTTTTTTTTGTAAAGGCCAAGTTTAAACTGTTTTAAAATACTTGTGCTTGCTTGTCATTTCTCCTGGGATGATGTTATGTCCTAGGAGATGGTTTTAACTACTAGGTAACAAAAGTTAAGTAACCTTTTATAAGGCTTTGATTTTATGTCTCACATCTACTTTCTCTTTTTTGGAATAATTATTTACATCATTTTATTTTTATAATCACAGAATGATAAAGTTAAATTTTGTCATACAGTGATGAACATAGTTTCCTTATTCTATAAGGCATATTAGTTGGCAATAGTCAATCATAGAATAGTATCAATACCCAACAAACTACAATTTATGACAAAAGTATTACTAGGCTCATGAAGGTGCATCCTACAGCCTGGAAGGAAGTAGTAAAAATTATTTAACAATTTTTAATTTGACTAGAATTATAATTTGACTAGAATTAATAGACCAGAAATATAGGAAACAAAGTGATAGAATTTTAAATGAGAAAGATGAATTCTGTGAAAAGTTTCATCAATACTGAAAAAGTTAAACACTACAATTATCAACTCGTTTTACTAGAGATTTTTATTTTTCAGGAGCACATTTTACATATATTTGTAAGATTATGCTATTGAGTGTTGCCCCAAGTGGCTTCTGTAGGAGAGAGGATGTAAAACACTGAGTGGCTGCCCCTTGTCTTAGAGATTCCTATGCACTCGTAGCTTGTATTCATTCATCACTTCAGGCACATAAAGCATGTACACCACACACACACACACACACACACACACACACACTTGTACATATATACAAATATATATGTACATACATATACACTTATAAAAACGTTTTGAAAGGTCAAATATCATATTGGAATCAAACAAATGCACATCAATAGTAGTCAGAGAAATAGTGTCTTCCCTGAAACACAGTAGAACTGCTGCTCCCCATAATGAGATGATCAGAGGGACCCGAGAAGTACTGAGCAGAAGTCAAGATGGCTGATGTCATCTTAAACGATGTCAATCAAAGAAGCACATCCATTAGGCTAGAAAGCAGGGCAGTTGCTTCTTTTGGGAAAAGTTCCTGATAGTCTTGGAGTTACATCAGTATGCCACTTCGTGAATGCTCACTAACTGTATCCGTGTGCTCTGTATATTACCTATATTATGCCTCAGTGACACTATTTAAGAAAAAAAGATGAGTTGTGTTTGAATCTCTATTTTATAGTTAAGCAAACTGAACTTAGAAGACATTTTCTGTCAAGTCAGCAATGAAGAGTGAATTGAGAGCTTCTGTCATGCTGCTGCTGCTGCTCGCAGATGGAAATATTTAGCATCTATTTGATGATTCAACTGTTTCCACTCTATTACTTTAGAGATTGTATAATGACTGGCTTAGATTTCCTTTTCTATTTGATTGTTTCCTTGGTTGATTTTTTGAGGCTGAGTCTTGCTTTGTCACATAGCCTACTTTGGTCTAGACTCTCGGTCTTGCTGCCTTACCCTCCCAAGGGCTGGGATGACAGGCCTATGGACTTGTAGCACATGACCATGATCTAGGCTTGGAGGGCCAGATCATCTCTGTCGCAGCTATAGCAGGCGGGTCCTAAAGTCCAGAAAGAACAATAGACAAATGAATAGTCTTGCCACTGTCCCAATAAAACTTGAGTAAAACAAGACTTGAATTGTCTGTTATTTTTATATATTGCACAATATTATTGTCCTTTTGCTTTCTTTTGCAGTATTCAACAATGTAAATAACAGTTATTAGTTTCTGGGCCGTATAAAGATAGGTGGCAGACTGTATTTGGCCCATAAATCTTAGCAATTTAGAAAGTCCGTTTACAGTTTATGTCAATAACTTGTGCATCTCTACTCTATGCCTATCTTGTTAAGCTCTTTAAATAGTAGAATTTTACACTTCTGCATACACTACTAGTTTCATTGTCCATAGGCTAAAAAGTCCTTTGAAGAACAATTTCATGCAGTGTTCCTCTTCTGGGTTTCCCCTCATCCTTCTTCTTTGCATTTAATAAGAATACACAGAATGGTCTGGAATAAGAACAACCGATTCATTAAATGTCAACAACTGTTGAACCACCTGGTACCCAAAAGGAGTTTAATTAGCACCACAAGATAATCAAGCCTTTCTAGCTGTGGGTGTACAGAATGGAAGAAGAAATAGAAGGCAGAGCTGATTGGGAGGTGGCACTGTTGACAAGACAACATTCTTTTAGGAAAAAAATGCAGATATAAACAATAACAACAGCAGCAGCAGCAGAAATTTAAGGCTCGTGGTTTATTATCCTACTGATGAAGAGATATGCTCATTTGGTAAAATTATTACAGGAAGTCATAGCATGTGAAAACGATGAGGCGGAGATGATCTCTGTGAGCTCGGAGAAGTGAAACACGGCAGTGTGCGTGTGTTGTTTATTTTCTGTTGGTCTCCTCAGCTATGTATTCTGAAGACCCTTTTACTAATGTAAATAAGAGATTTGGGGTGATTGAGTTCTGGGCACAACTGGGAAATGAAACTTTTGGGGGGATGTCTGGCACAGAGAGTCTGTGGTGTCACCGGATGTGGTGAAGTCAAACAGGTCTGAAGAAAGGTGGAGGCGGCGTGAGGCAGAGACCTGGTCAAGAGTGGGACTGCACAAGCTGCAATGAGAGGTGGTGAGTGTCAGTAAACTGGAGCTAAAGACATGCTTACGTTTAGTGGGGCACACAAGAACTTGCTCACGTGAGTTTATGGCATGAGAGTCAAGATAGTAGAGCCACTTAAACAGCAAAATAATGCTGAGAGCTATGTAAGGGATGCTGTAGTAATTGGTAGCTACAATTACATTTCTTTGAAAGTGAAACTATTTCAGTATTTGAAAGTGCCATGAGCATACCTGTGGTCTGAATGAGTGTTTTTCAACACATTTTCTACTCAAGTGTTGGGCAGGATAATGTTTTGTCATAGGGTATAGCTTTATATGTTGGTGGATATGTGTTCTCTGTGAGGTTACCTCATGAAATGATAGCAATATTCCCTGGTTATTATGGAAATCCAGATGTCTATAGCCTGCCAACTATCTATCTGTCTGTCTATCTATCTATCTATCTATCTATCTATCTATCTATCTATCTATCTATCTACCTATTCACTTTACATCCCGATCACAGCACCCCTCCCTCCTCTCCTTCCAGTTCCTCCATCCTTAAACTCCCTCTTCCTATTCTGCCCCACTTTTTCTCCACAGAGAAGGGAAGCCCTACCCCCATGGGCTACCCACCCTGGCACATCAAGTAGTAGCAGGAGTAAGCAAGTTCTCTCCCACTGAGATGAACCAAGGCAGCCCAGCTAGGGGAAAGGGATCCAAAGGCAGGCACCAGAGTCAGAGACAGCTCCAGCTCCAATTGTTAGGGGACCCATATGAGGACGGAGCTGACCATATGAGGGAGCCTAGGTCTAGCCCCTGTAGACTTTTTGGTTGGTGGTTAGGACTCTATAAGCCCCGATGGGCCCAGGTTGGTTGATTCTGTAACAGGTCTTTCTGTGGTGTACCTGACCCTTCTAGCTCTCTCAATACCCCTACATCCCCCAACTCTTTCACAAGACTCCCTGAGCCCCATCTAATGTTTGGCCTTGGGTCTCTGAATCTGTCTTCATCCACTTCTGGGTGAAGACAGGCTCCTGTCTGCAAGAATAGCAGAGTATCATTAATAGTGTCAGGGGTTGGCTCTCTCCTATATGGAACTTCTGGTTCCATATCCCCCACTGCTAGGAGTTCCAGCTAGAGTCACCTCCATAGACTCTTGGGAGCCTCCCTGTCTCAGGTCTCTGGCTCATCCTAGAGATGCTCCTACCCCCATTTCTATTCACTCTCCTGACACTTTCTCCGAGCCTCTCCCAACACCAGATCCCCCATCCCCCTTCCCATCCCCCCTCCCATCCAGTTCCTAGACACTTGAGTTTTGTTTTTTTTTTTTGTTTTTGTTTCTGTTTTTTGTTTTTTTTTATTTTAACCATTCTGTTGGGTATAAGATGAAATCTCGGAGTATTTTTGATTTATATTTTCCTGATGGCTAAGGATGTTGAACATTCCTTTAAGTGGTTCTTGGCCATTTGAGATTCCTCTGCTGAGAATTCTCTGCTTAGCTTTGTATTCCATTTTAAAAACTGGGTTGTTTGGCTTGCTGGTATCAATTTTCTTAAGTTCTTTATATATTGTGGATATCAGCTCTCTGTCAGATGTAGGGTTGGGGAAGAAATTTTCCCATTCTGTAGGCTGCTGTTTTGTCCTATTGATGATGTCCTTTGCATTACAGAAGCTTTTCAGCCTCATGAGGCCCCATTTATTAATTATTGGTCTCAGTGTCTGAGCTCTCAGTGTTCTGTTTGGAAGTTGTCTCCCGAACCAATGCATTTAAGGCTATTCCCTATTTTCTCTCCTATTAGATTTAGTGTATTTGATTTTATGTTGAGGTCTTTGATCCACTTGGTCTTATGTTTTATGTAGGCTGATAAATATGGATCTGTCAGAAAACATCTAGGAAATGCTATGGCAAGCAAGTGAGTTTTCTGGAAATGGCCCAACATTTTGCATGGCTGTAATGTGTGCACTCTGAGATGCAGGGTCCTCAGAGACCTATCCCAGGATTGCTTTGTGTTGCTGAGATGCCTTTATTGCCACTATAAATGATTGTCTAATGATTTGTGGGCACCAGCTCACCCTATTGGGCCGATCTCCTGATGAATCAATATGAAGATGTAGTTTCATATAGTAATGCTGTATGGATGAATTGATAATTTCATAATCCCTGATAATGATTTTATAGAACTCCTAAATTAATACAAGTAATCTCACTCCACTTTTACTTTGATAATCCTACCAATTCATGAGTTGGATTTGTGGGTAGAAATTGTTTAAATTTGATTTTGTCATGAAGTATTTTGTTTTCTCAGTCTATGGTAATTGAAAGTTTGGCTGGGTACAATAGTCTGGGCTGACATCTCTGGTCTCTTAGACTCCACAAGCCATCTGCCTAGGCCCTTCTGGCTTTTAGAGTCTGTTGAGAAGGTAGGTGTAATTCTGATAGGTCTGCCTTTATATATTACTTGGGCTTTTTCCTTTGCAGCTTTTAACATTCTTTCTTGGTTCTGTACATTAAGTGTTTTGATTATTATGTGGTGGGAGGATTTTCTTTTTTGGTACAATGAATTTGCTGTTCTGTAAGCTTTTTATATGTTTATAGGTGTCTCTTTTTTTAGGTTGGGGAAAATTTTTCCTACGATTTTGTTGAAGATGTTTTCTGGGCCTTGGAGTTGGGAGTCTTCTTCTATTCCCATTAATTTTAGGCTTGGTCTTTTCATAGTGTCCCTGATTTCTTGTATGATTTTTGTCAAGAATTTTTTAGATTTAGTACTTTCTTGGAGTGATGTATCAATTACTTCAATATATCTTCTATGCCTGAGATTTTTCTCTTCCATCTTTGTATTCTGTTGGTGAGGTTTCTGTCTGTACTTCCTGTTTTCTTTCCTAGGTTTTCAGTCTCCAAGATTTCCTTAGTTTGTGTTTTCTTTATTTCTTCTATTTTCATTTTCACATCTTGCATGGTTTTATTCACTTCTTTTACCCATTTGATTGTATCTTCCTGTATTTCTTTAAGGGGTTTATTCGTTTTCTTTTTAAAGGCCTCTATCATCTTTATGAGACTCTATTTAAGGTCATCTTCTTGTGTGTTGGCTGTGTTAGGATATCCATGGCCTGATGTAGTATAATAGCTGGGCTCTGGTAGGCTCCTATTACCCTAGCTCTTGTTGACTGTATTCTCATGTTGACTTTAGCCATCTGTTTATCCCCGGTGCTGGCTGGATGTTCTTGATGCTGGCAGGACTCCTTGGGGAGGCAAACCAAGCCCCGGGGCTGACCATGGAGCTCATAACTCACCTCTGCTGGCTGTCCAGTTTTGTTTTTAAATACCATGAATATTAACTTTTACCAGACTGGTTGGTGATGGATGGCCTGGGGTATACAACAAAGACATCTTGAAATAAATAAATATGTGAATATTGGTTTATCCTTCAGAGGACGGCAGCAAAGGATGCATACTGAAGAATAGTTGTGTTGTCCTTAAAACTGTAGTGCATTACTATCTATCCCTTTCTTATTTAAAAATATGTAGGGTGGCACACAAAAATTTTATGTGTAACTATTTCTTCTTCTTCTTCTTCTTTTTTTTTTTTATAAAGATTTATTTATTGTTATATGTAAGTACACTGCAGTTGTTTTAGATACACCAGAAGAGGGCATCGGATCTCATTACGGATGGTTGTGAGCCACCATGTGGTTGCTGGGATTTGAACTCAGGACCTTTGGAAGAGCAGTCAGTGCTCTTAACCACTGA
>NC_034593.1:122806571-122812119 GCF_900095145.1 Mus pahari | reverse complement strand
AAGGAGGAATGAAGTATCCACAAATGGTCATCCTTCTTGATTTTCTTCTGTTTTCCATAATGTGTCTTGGATATTCCAAGTTTCTGGGCTAATATCCGAAAAGCCAGAATTTCAAGTACCAATTTATGGCCTCTACAGGTAAATTAATTTTGTTCATAGGGTTCATATTAACTAAAATTTCAGGTAAAACAATCTCTATACATTTCGTTATTCTTTAATTAAGAGCTCATGGCCTGGTGTTTATTTTAGTAGCCCATTTGCACAGATTTTCAGTGCCTCAGGATACTTTGCTGCCTTTTCTTTGAGAAATGATTGAGTTACACTTCAGTTGTGGCCTCTGTTCCCCAGTACTCTTGCTGTGTTTGTGTGGAATCCAGAGTCCAACACCCCACTGTTGAGATGGACACATTGTAAACCACTGGGCAGCCATTCAGTCAAAATGCAGACCTCAGGGTTTTCTGTATGAAATAAAAAATAAGTACTTTATTTATTTATTTATTTAAAGATTTATTTATTTATTATATGTGTGTGCACTGTAGCTCTCTTCAGACACTCCAGAAGAGGGTATCAGATTTTGTTACAGATGGTTGTGAGCCACCATGTAGTTGCTGGGATTTGAACTCAGGACCTTTAGAAGAGCAGCCGGTGCTCTTAACCGCTAAGCCATCTCACAAGCCCCCAGTACTTTATTTATAACAAACAAAAAAAGAATAGACAGGAAAACCACATAAAAAGAAATGATTGGGATGTTAGTCCTTGATGATAGTATTGTAAATGGATCAGAAACTTAAAAATGAAGTCATGTTATTATCTGGAAAAATCTGATATAATTCCTTTATAATTTTCCAGGAGGACTTTCTTGACAAGGATTTAAAAATTCAGAAAACAAAAACCAACCAAACAATATAAACAGCAGCAGCAACCAACCAACCAACAGCAGACCTGGTATCTCATGCCTGCAACACTAACATTTGTGATGTAACATGTAGAATTGCCATGAATTCAAGGTCACCCAGGCTCTAAAGTCACTCCCAGGTCTATCAGGACTCAAGGTTAGACCACGTGTAAACAAATGAGCAATCTTTAAAAAAGTAAAGCCAAACCAGTCAAAACCAGGGAAATAGCACATACTGTTCACACAATGAAAGGAAATTTAATGGCACACGGGACAAGAAAATTACAGTTAAATACCCAGGAAAGACATCGTAAATTCTGTCTTAAAAGCCTAATAGTTTTGCTGTAAAAAAGAGCTTCTGAAAACACAGAAGAAAAATAGTCAGATTAAAGAACTTTTATTTCCTCTATAAAATAAAGATCCAAACTTACAAATAAGAGAAATTCAAATTCAAATTGTATAATATATAATTTTCTCAGTTAGCAGGATGGCAGTAACCTAAATATTTAACAATACACTCAGTTAGGTCAAACTGCACAAATTTGTTGTTGCCCTATGGAGAGCGATGAGGGTCATTTAGCAAAAGGGAGGTGCATTTCCCTTGAACCTATCATGTTGTAGTTGCATTCTGTTTAACCTGTTAGCCCCATTCATAGAAATTCATCATAAGTATATACATATTGCAAAAATACAAAAAGATACATTTGCTAAGATTTTTCACTGTAGAACTATTTTTCCACAGGGAAGACAATGAGATACAAAATTTGATATATATCCACAAAGAAAGAAAAGGTTTGGCAGGCATTGGTGAAGCACATCTTTAATCTCAGCACTTGGAAGGCAGTAGCAAGTATGAGTTTGAGGACAGTGAGTTCCAGAAAAGCCAGAGGTAGACTGTGATACCCTGTCTGGAAAAACCAAACCAAACCAAACCAAACGAGTTCAACAAAGTGTCATACATCTGCACAATGACATCTTGTCTTCCTGAAGCAAAGCATTGATGTGTACATCCATCTACTGTTTTGAAATGCTCTCTGGATATTGAGTAGAATAATCAAGGAGAAAACCGTGTCCATGATCAGTAATTAAACTGTTGTAATTAGGAGTCCATATTTTGCATTAAAAAAAAAAAAACAAAAATCAAGTGAAAACTCACTATAAATTGGGCTGGAAATGTTAACATGAATTTATGCTTTTTTCTTTAGATTCATTGTATTTATTTAGTGTGTGTGTGTGTGTGTGTGTGTGTGTGTAAGGGTGTGTGTATGTGAGTGCAGGTTCTCACAAAGCCAGCAAAGAAGCAGAGTCCAAGGGTGGTTGTGAGCTGTGTGGCATGGGCTACTGGGAACTGAATTTGGATCTTCCATGAGAGCAAGAAATACTTGTAACCATTGAGCCATAGCTTTAGCCTGATACAATTTTCTTAAAACAAGTGCTTCCCAGATCTTTCTGCTGAGAAGGTCCTGAGAAAATGACACATAGTACCCAAACTGTGGTCTCTAAAATACTTTTCTTCCCATGGTGTGTGTGTGTGTGTGTGTGTGTGTGTGTGTGTGTGTGTGTGTGTGTAAAATAAAGCTTCTTGTAGGAATGAAGACTTCAATATCTGGGTCAGAAAATGCACAGAAGGAACTGGAAAGATCTAATGCCAGGAAATAAGGACATTACCAGGGGCCAGCCTGGATAATGACAGAAAAGCCAACACAAAGATCAACAACCCTCGCTGGGTTAAAACCCAGCAAACAACAAGAGTTAGCAAAACTCTCATTCACTTCCTATAGGGAACGCGACAGAACTAACTCTGTGCTTTGAATCCTGGTAAGTGTGGAGAACCACCAAATGATTTCATCTGTCTTTTCTAGAAGACTTAGCGAAGCCATGTAGGAAATTAGGAGACATATTGTTAATGAACTCATGCCAACCCATCTAGTATCCAAACAAGAAAGTATAAAACATCACTTAAAAACTCTTTTTTAAAAATTTATTTTGCCAGGCAGCAGTGGCCCATGTCTGTAATCTAAGCAATCAGGATGCAGAGGCAGACAGATTTCTGAGTTCAAGGCAGGCCAGGCTAGTCTACAGATCGAATTTCAAGATAGCAAGGGCTTCACAGAGGAACCCTGTCTGAAAACAAACAAACAAACAAACAAACAAACAAACAAACAAACAAGCCAAACCTCATTCAGTTTTATGCAGGTGTGTGTGTATCTGCTTGCACGTATGCCTGTGCATGAGTGCAGGTACCCGTGAAGGGCACAGGCGTTGGAGCTCCTGGAGCTGAGTTACTACAGTTGGGCACTCAGAACTGAACTCTGGCCTTCTGAATGAGCAGGGTGGGCACTTCATCGCTTAGCCGTCTCTCCAGTCTTCATTTTTAATAAATACCAAATGAATAGATTTAGCTGCTCAAAACGTTTTGTGAAACAATCAGGCCAACAACACCCAAATTCACAATAGGCGTTTTATATTTCCTGCTGGAAGTACACAAAACTAATAGGGACCTAGTCTCCCAAAATAGTGACCGGAAGCTGGCCATAGCTCTACATTTGTTTATCCCTTTATAGGAGAAAGAACGCGGAATCTAGAAAGTAAGGAATATTGCATATGGATAAAACTTTTGTTTTTTGGTTATGAAAGTTTTCCAGTCTGGCAGTGGTAGCACATGCCTTTGATCCCAGCTCTTGGAGGCAGAGGCAGACAGATCTCCGTGAGTTCAAGACCAGTCTGGTCTACTACATTGAGTTCCATAACAGCTACGTCTACACAGAGAAACCCTGCCCTGTCTCAACAACAACAACAACAACAACGACACCCAAACACCAGTGTCACCAACAACATTTTCAAGGAGAAAGAGGAGGTGGGGTGTAAACAGTAAAAGAGAACCCCCAAATCTGCCCAAGAAGTGTTGGACCAGCTTGGCTCCTTGTAGAGACAAATTAATTCTATAGAGTACAAAAACCAAAAATAGTTGGATTGAGTAGTGACTAAATGTTTGGTAATATTGATTTTTGTTATATTTTTAGAGACTTTTTTTCTAATGAGAATGCTGTTCTTTCACAGATATCCTGCTGAAGTATGTGTGAGGGAAATGGAATGACCTAGGGTATTGCCCCCCCTTGGGAGGAACTGCCTTCCAGTTTGGGATTTGAGTGGTGCAGGTAAACCAGGGTGTAGCATATTCACAAGGATTGTACTTCTTGGAGAAGAAGAAATTAAAATTGCTTAATGAATCATTCTGCCTCCCTTTATCATCCAATAGCGTTCATCGCTCACCTCCAGCGGTGAAACCATTAGTTCTTGTTTATTACTTTCCTCAAAAAGGATACAAATCTCTCCGATGTAGTTCTAAGTTTTTCCATAGTTTCAGCCCATTCTGTGCTTAAGCGTCTCTAGATCTGTTTTAAGGCCTTATATAAGGTCTGGGATGTTTGTATATAAAAATTGTAAACCACTCTATTTATCTCTTTTCTCAGCACATTTATAAATGTACAGTTTGATAGCATTTGACTATAAGAACCAGTATTTCTTGTGCTATTATTTGTTTCTATCAGAAAGTCATTTCCTGCCTTAATTTATCCTGTCTATACTACAAAGTACTTAAGAAGGATCAGGCTAAAACTGTTAATTTAATCTTGAGCAACCTTGAAACCCTTGTAGGGAATGTAGTTACACATCTTTAATTTTATTTATGAAGATATTATCAAGAAAAGGAAGATATGACCCCCCCCCCAAGGAAACAGAAAAATGGACCCTGAAAATAAATTTGGTCGAAGCATGATTGTTTCTTTTTAAAAAAAAAAAATTGGCTTTAGTAGCTACTCAGATAACAGAAATCCTGGTACTGCTGCTTTTCCTTTATTTTGAATTGTCACTCTTCTTAAGATGCCTGTTTTTAGACAGGGACTCTGGAATGACATCATCTGGAATGACATCACTCTCCCCCTTTATTCTCTATCTTCGCAGTGCTCCTGGGAAGACTATCACAATGGGCCTTATGACTTGGCAAAGCCCTATTCTTGCACAGGTCTGTATATCTGCTGTGGAGTTTTCATTTATAAAATCATGAACTTTGATAGGAGCAGGAGGAACACCACCTGTGGCCCGAGCCTTCTCCATTCCCTACGAGGGTTTCAAGATTGCTCAAGTTAAAATCCACTGTGTGCTGTCATTTCTCATGTTAATTCAGCAGCGGAGAGCCAGTATCCAGCATGTGTTTTATGATGGCCTGGCTCACTTAGGAGCTATTTTTTCTTTGAGTGTTGAAAACGCTCTTTCCATCATCACATTGATCTCTAACAGAAATCCTTTGGGTCACTGTCCCAAATTGAGTTGAATTTAAAAGATTCTATGTACTGATAAAAGAAGGTAGTGTATTTTCGTAGAATGAACACTGAAGTCAGGGGCATTTGGCTCTAAAATTTATCAACAGTCTGATTTAAGAGCTTGCCATTAACAGCCAGAGAAATAGCTCTGCACTTAGCATGTCTGAGCTAGTTGACCCATATAAAGGTAGAGAGACAGAACCAGTGCTAAAAAGTTGTCCTCTATGCATGTCACTAATGTGTCTGGGCACATTAATGCTCACTCCCATTACACACACACACACACACACACACACACAGAGAGAGAGAGAGAGACAGAGAGACAGAGAGA
>NC_034593.1:122802140-122806546 GCF_900095145.1 Mus pahari | reverse complement strand
ACACACACACACACACACACACACACACACACACACACAGAGAGAGAGAGAGAGAGAGAGAGAGAGAGAGAGAGAGAGAGAGAGAGAGAGAATAGCAATAGTTTAAGAAAGAACTTGTCATTAAGCTTCTCCAGTGCTACAAGGTAGAAATGATAAAGCCTGATATTTTCACTAATATTAAATAAAATGATATATATCAAAATATACATGCTTGGTAAATATTTTATGAGTTTTCCAACTATGTTAGTAGTATTGTATGCAGCTATTGATAATTGAAATTGATATATCAGCTCTTGAATTAATGGTTATTTCTCTGGTTCTTAATCTGTTGAGGACCAGGCACTATTGCTGTTAAAGTTTATGTTCTTGGCAATTCTTCCCATCAGTACTCTGGAAGACAAAGTATTGAGAAAACCTTTTATAAACCTTGTTTTAACTTTGTTGTATTATTTCCTGATTGGTTTCTCATTTGTATGTTTAGGGTAATAGTACTGAGCTCACAAAGTTGTCACAGCAATTAAAGAGAAGAGGTGATTAAGCAGTCTAGATTTCCTGTGTTAGAATATGTCCTGATTATGTGTATCTGGCCACGTCATAGACATCCCTTTTGATTTTCACTATTTCTTTTATCATATTTTTCACACATGAATATTCTTTTGTGTTCTTTATCTTTTGGCAGAGTCTTTCTTGTCTCTCTCTGCTGGGATTGTGCCAATAACACCCCTTTCTCTGACTTTTGGGTGCTGGGATTACAGGTGGGTGGCACCACACCTGGCTTGCATTCTTTATGGGCTGTGCCAATTTTCCCAAGTCAGAAATTTTGGACACTTTGCTTTATTTTATGTAGAAATGAATCCAGCTAGATTGCTTTCTATCAATTCTGAAAGCAGGAGTCTCTCCAGTTTGATTCCACCCGCACTTTAGTTTAGGCTCTTGCCTTTTCTCATACCTGAATGTTTCCAGTAGCCCCCAGGTCTTGGTTTGGTCTACAGAATTCTCTCTTTTCCTTCCAAATGCTTCTCCTCATTAGTGCTGGTAACTACTCCTTGGGATGCAGGTCTAGTCATCCAACTTCCATGAGATGTTGAGTGGGAAAGGTATTAGCAAGCAAACAACCTGACTTCCGGCGTGCAGAAATTCACTTTATGTTCCCCCATTATGAATAAGAACAAATTAAGGAAGCTTCCAGGAGGGCTTGTTTTTGTAAGCCATTTTCTCCTTTTTTAGAAGCCAGAGAGTCTGCTACATTTTGCTAAGTGCCTTTTCTGTACCTGTGGAGATAATTGCACAGCTCCCTCCCCATCCACTGAGGATCAACAACTTTGTAATGTTGAACCATTTTTGCATCCATATAATTAAACTCCCCTGGCCTTCATGTTTTTTATTTCTTTGTATGTACTACTAGCTGCCATTTGTTCAAATGTATTTAGAATAATCACAAGTGAGATTAATTTGTGTTTTTTTTTCTTCCCATGCAAACTTTCTGAATTTAGGTTTTGATGTTTTTCTTGCACTTTGAAATTGAATTAGTCTATTCTCCCTTTTTACATGCCCTGAAAAAATTTAAGTGACATTGGAATTGTGTGATTAAAAGAGTTTAGTTGAAATCTATTTAAATCTATCTCCCATGCACCCAAATATTTGGGTTTTGTGCTCTTTACAGAGTAGTTATCTTACAACTGTAGTCCATTTCTGGGGTGAATATTAGTCTTTTTAGAATTTTCATTTCTTCCTTTTGCAGTCATGTTCTATTATAGTAGAAGCACTAGAGTAAATTTAATTTTACAAGTTTTTAAATTTATTATTTATACTTGTGCAAAGTAGTCTTTTTTTCCAATTTTTTTATTAGGTATTCATTTACATTTCAAATGCTATCCCCAAAGTCCCCTATACCCTCCCCGCCCTGCTCCCCTACCCATTCACTCCCACTTCTTGGCCCTGATGTTACCCTGTATTGGGGCATATAAAGTTTGCAAGACCAAGGGGCCTCTCTTCCCAATGATGGCCGATTAAGCCATCTTCTGCTACATTAAGATTAACATTTTAAATTAAGGTTGGGAGGTGGCTCAGTGGCTAAAGCACTTGCTAGGCAAATGTGAAGACCTGAGTTTGGATCACTGCAACCAAGTCTCTGCTAAACAAAGCTGGTATGGTAGTTGGCGTCTGGAACCCTGGTGCTCTTGTGATGCCGCAAGAGACAGGGATAGAAGAACCCACAGGAGACTTTGGGCCAGGTAGTTGGGCATACATAGTGCTAAACAACAGAGACCTTGTCTCAAACAAGGCAGAAAGCAATGATAACATTCAAGATAATCATGACCACACATCCACATTGGCATGTGTACCTCTAACTTCATACACAAACATGCACACATACAAGTGATAGAATTATTCGTATGGTTATTTGGACTATTTTCATTTCTTATTTTGTGTTTACATTATTCCTTATTAAGTTATTATTTAATATTTAACAACATTTTTGCCCAAGTGCCAACATTTTATTTATATATTGGTTCTGCTATTTTTCTGTTTTTTACTTCATCAGTTTAAATTGATAATTCAAATTATCAATGATTCTAAGTACATGGGAATAACTATAACACTTGTGATATCTGATAATACATTTTTTTTTCTGAAAATATATTACACCTTTAAAGAGACTGAACTTCCGCCAGATTTTGAACCAAGTTAATAATATTCATGGAGGTAATTTAAGATTATGTACTTAACTTACTATCCTACTGTGTACTCAGACTGTTAAAAGTTTAACTTGCCTTTAAGAAGGCAATGTAACGAACCTTATGGTGCCTTGAATTCCCCATATTATCAGCTTTTACAACCTAACTAATGCATTGCTTTAATATTAAGCAATAGATTTTCCATCCCTTTGACCAAGAAGAATGTAAAAATGTTATGATAATCATTTACTGAAAGTAAGCACCTTAAACGAAACAAATATTTCATAAATGTTGGCGACAATGTGTGGACATCAGTTGATAACATCTGCTTTTGTTTTTTATGTGTTTGTTTTTTGAGTACTATTCTGGGCCAGTTGGGGTCAGCATAGTATTTTCTTACTTTGTAAAACTCTGTTAGAGGTTTCTAGAGAAAGGTATTCTTCATTTTTTTTTCCATACTGTGTTTTCTGTGCTGTGCAATAAATATAGAGCAAAGCCCATTGTTAGGGAGAGACAGGAGGCTTCAGACAGGCACAACACACATAACAGGCACAGCAGGTAAGCAACAGGGACAGACTGAGTTTGGTGGCTGATTATGGGATGGAACTCTGGGTGGGGCAGCTTCTGGATGGTCTATCCTTTCGTCTCAGCTACAAACTTTGTCTCTGTAACGCCTTCCATGGGAGTTTTGTTCCCAATTCTAAGAAGGGGCAAAGTCTTTTTGGTCTTTGTTCTTCTTGAGTTTCATGTGTTTTACAAATTGTATCTTGGGTATTCTAAGTTTCTGGGCTAATATGCACTTAGTGCATATCATGTGAGTTCTTTTGTGATTGGGTTACCTCACTCAGGATGATACCCTCCAGATCCATCCATTTGCTGATGAATTTCATGAATCCATTGTTTTTAATAGCTGAATAGTACTCCATTATGTAAATGTACCACATTTTCTGAATACATTCCTCTGTTGAGGGACATCTGGGTTCTTTCCAGCAACTGGCTATTATAAATAAGGCTGCTATGAACATAGTGGAGCATGTGTTCTTATTACCAGTTGGAACATCTTCTGGATATATGCCTAGGAGAGGTATTTCTGGATCCTCTGTCCAATTTTCTGAGGAACCGCCAGACTGATATCCAGAGTGGTTGTAAAAGCTTGCAATCCCACCAACAATGGAGGAGTGTTCCTCTTTCTCCACATCCACGCCAGCATCTGCTGTCACCTGAATTTTTGATCTTAGCCATTCTGACTGGTGTGAGGTGGAATCTCAGGGTTGGTTTGATTTGCATTTCCCTGATGATTAAGGATGTTGATCATTTTTTGAGGTGCTTCTCAGCCATTCGATATTCCCCATTTGAAAATTCTTTGTTTAGCTCTGTGCCCCATTTTTTAATCGGGTTATTTGGTTTCCTGGAGTCCATCTTCTTGAATTCCTTATATATATATATATATTGTATATTAGTCCCCTATCTGATTTAGTACTGGTAAAGATACTTTCCCAATCTCTTGGTGGCCTTTTGACTTATTGACAGTGTCTTTTGCCTTACAGAAGCTTTACAATTTCATGAGGTCCCATTTGTCAATTCTCGATCTTACAGCTCAAGCCCTTGCTATTCTATTCAGGAATTTTTCCCCTGTGCCCATATTTTTGAGGCTTTCCCCCACTTTCTCCTCTATAAATTTCAGTGTCTCTGGTTTTATGTGGAGTTCCTTGATCCACTTAGACTTGA
>NC_034593.1:122800528-122801763 GCF_900095145.1 Mus pahari | reverse complement strand
CATTTGTTGAAAATGCTGTCTTTTTTCCACTGGATGGTTTTAGCTCCCTTGTCAAAGATCAAGTGACCATAGGTGTGTGGGTTAATTTCTGGGTCTTCAATTCTATTCCATTGGTCTACCTGTCTGATGCTATACCAGTACCAGTTTTTATCACAATTGCTCTGTAGTACAGCTTAAGGTCAGGCATAGTGATTCCCCCAGAGATTCTTTTTATCATTAAGAAGAGTTTTAGCTATCTTAGGTTTTTTGTTATTCCAGATGAATTTGCACATTGCCCTTTCTATCTCAGTGAAGAATTGAGTTGGAATTTTGATAGGGATTGCATTGAATCTGTAGATTGCTTTAAGCAAGATGGCCATTTTCACAATGTTGATCATGCCAATCCCTGATCATGGGAGATCTTTCCATCTTCTGAGATCTTCTTTGATTTCTTTCTGCAGAGACTTGAAGTTCTTATCATACAGATCTTTCACTTCCTTAGTCAGAGTCACACCAAGGTATTTTATATTATTTGTGACTATTGTGAAGGGTGTTGTTTCCCTAATTTCTCTCATTCTGTTTATCCTTTGTGTAGAGAAAGCCCACTGATTTGTTTGAGTTAATTTTTATATCCAGCTACTGCACTGAAGCTGTTTATCAAGTTTAGGAGTTCTCTGGTGGAGTTTTTATGGTCACTTATGTATACTATCATAAAATCTGCTAATAGTGATATTTTTGACTTCTTCCTTTCCAATTTGGATCCCCTTGACCTCCTTTTGTTGTCTAAGTGCTCTGGCTAGGACTTCAAGTACTATATTGAATAGGTAGGGAGAAAGTGGGCAGCCTTGTCTAGTCCCTGATTTTAGTGGGATTGCTTCGAGTTTCTCTCCATTTACTTTGATGTTGGCTACTGGTTTGCTATAGATTGCTTTTATTATGTTTATGTATGGGCTTTGAATTTCTGATCTTTCCAAGACTTTTATCATGAAGGGGTGTTGGATTTTGTCAAATGTTTTCTCAGCATCCAACGAAATGTTCATGTGGTTTTTGTCTTTGAGTTTGTTTATATAGTGGATTACATTGATGGATTTCCACATATTAAACCATCCCTGCATCCCTGGGATGAAGCCTACTTGGTCATGATGGATGATTGTTTTGATGTGTTGTTGGATTCAGTTTTTGAGAATTTTATTGAGTATTTTTGCATCAATATTCATAAGGGAAATTGGTCTGAAGTTCTCTATCTTTGTTGGATC
>NC_034593.1:122788676-122797338 GCF_900095145.1 Mus pahari | reverse complement strand
GTTTGGTCTTCTCATTGTGTCCTGGATTTCCTGTATGTTTTGAGTTAGGATCTTTTTGCATTTTGCATTTTCTTTGATTGTTGTGTCCATGTTCCCTATGGAATCTTCTGCACCTGAGATTCTCTCTTCCATCTCTTGTATTCTGTTGCTGATACTTGCTTCTATGGTTCCTGATTTCTTTTCTAGGGTTTCTATCTCCAGAGTTGTCTCCCTTTGGGTTTCTTTATTGTTTTTACTTCCATTTTTAGATCCTGGATGGTTTTGTTCAGTTCCGTCACCTTTTTGGTAGTGTTTTCCTGAAACTCTCTAAAGGATTTTTGTGTTTCCACTTTAAATGCTTCTAGCTGTGTTTTCCTGTATTTCCTTCTTAAAGTCCTTTATCATCATCAGGAGAAGTGCCTTTAGATCCATGTCTTGCTTTTCTGGTATGATGGTGTATCCAGGATTTGCTATGGTGGGAGAGTTTGGTTCTGATGATGCCAAGTAACCTTGGTTTCTGCTGCTTCTGTTGTTACACTTGCCTCCCACCATCTGATTACCTCAAGTTCTTGCTGCCCTCAATGTATCTGATTGGAGCCTGTCCTTCCTATAATCCCAGTTGATTCAGGACTCCTCAGAGTCCAGCTTTTTTTGCAATCATTTGATTGTGGGCTCCAGTTAACCTGAGATTCTGGGTATGTCAGAGTTCTTGGCAGTAAAGCTCCTCTGAGACCTTCAAATACTGGAGTGACCCATTTCCTGTTATCCTGGGATCCTGTTGTCCTAAGATCCTGGGCATGTTACAGTGCTTGGAAGTGGTGTCTCCTTTGGAGCTGTCTGGTCTTTTTGAAACCAAGGTAAACCAGAACTGATCAAAAGGAACCTGAGCCTCTGGCCAGGAAAGGCTCTGGTGTCCTTGTTCCTGCTGTCACAGGTCCTTCACAATTGGATTGGAGCAGATGTTGTGTTCCACTCACCAGTGATCCAAAGATTGCCTGGGCAGTCCACTAGGGACCGTGGGGGTGTCTGCCGACTCTGAGCCCTAGGTGACCTGATGCTGGCACAGACTGGAAGGGACTTGTGCCCCTGATCAGGCCGGTTCTCTGCTTCCCTAGTGCTGTCTCAGGTCCCGTGTGTGATTGGGTTGGAGCAGATGTTGTGGTCCACTCACCAGTGATCCTAAGATCATGTGGGCAGTCCTCTACGGACCGTGGGTGTGTCCGCCGACTCCACATCCTAGGTGACCCGGTGCTGGTGCATACCGAAAGGGCTAGAATTAATTTTTAACATGCACTTTGTTCTAGGTATCACAAATTTATCTTTACAATAATTTATAAAACAACAGAAGTATTGAGATTATAGTCATTTAAATAGCTATTTAGCTCAGAATGAGTGATGCCTGATAAATTAAATGTAGACTAAGGGAACATAGAGTGAAATGTAAAACTAAGCAAATTTGAAAAATATGACTATTCCTGTATGATTCAAATTAAATTAAATCAAAACCATGCAATAACCTAGTTTGTATTTCGTCTGGGTTATTTTGCTTGTTTTACTGAAGTTGGGAAAATATCATATTTAACCTAGCATGAGATAAGCATCTCTGAGAATTTATTTTAGGTTAAGTTTTTATTGGGTTCATAGCAGTTTAGGTAGAGTAAAATGGGAAGAGTGTGTGAAAAGCCACAGGAAGAAAACTGACACTAAAGAATGCAGAAGCACCACATTTATTTATTAGTTCAACTCAATACCTTCCTATCTGTAACAATACCTAGCTCACAATGAGTTCCCAATACATATCTGCAATACTTGTAAGATTGAATTGTGGTGGCCAGAGACAGTGAAAAGAAAATATTATCCACTGTATTAATATGAAATCTATTTAGCTAGATCTATTTCTATTCTTCTTAATACACACGACTTACATTTATGTCCAGAGCTTGCTATTTCTTGCTCACTACATCTAATCACCTAATTAGTGCAAAGGGCCAATGTTATGTCTTGTGTAAAACAAGGGCAACCAAGATCCCTGTGATCTGAAGACTGGATTAGAGAGCTGGTATGTCCAGAGGGAGGTGTGCAGGCAGACTGGTGCTGGTGGTGCCAGTTAGCAAGTACCCCCCAAAAATCTTTCCTGTCTGAGCAAATTAGCTCCACATTGTCTGAAGAGATGGTAATGATTGCCATGGAGGCAGCTGTCAACCACGATGGTACTGTTTATCCTAAGGACAGTTCCCAAAGGGCAAGAAGGTCTGCTCCCACTGGGGGTGGAGAGGTGCCTTCTGCTGTCAGATAGGACTCATCAGAATTTAGGGCCTTGTTGTCATTGCTTTCCTCAGATTTTTCACACATGTTCCCACCTCAGTTTAGAAGATCTCATTCTTTTCCCTCGTGAGCAAGGAGTTCAACTTGAGCTGTAACTCAGCCCGTTATAAAAGACCTCCATCTCACTTTAAGCAGAGTCAACTCTCAGCTCCAGGATACAGGAAACAGCAGAGATTTTAGGTAATTTATAATGCTCTTAAGGTGAGATTTGAATCCATTTTGCTCATTTGGCCAGCACTAGTAGGAGCAACCAGCTAACCTTGTCAAAAGCCAGGCTTTATATCTCCTGCAAGTGCACAAAATCAATACAAAGTATGCTTTCCTCAATTAAAAGAGGAACTTGATAGGTTGACCTATATACTCATAGGTTGGGTGGTCTTATTATAGGCACCTGCAGTCTGGTGAAGGGGGACAGCAACAGTTACCCAGTCTAATCTGTAAGTCAGAGAATCAGAGGGACCAGTGATACAACCCCATTCTGAGGCTGAAAACCCAGGAGTCCCCTGGAGAGTCACTGGTGATATGAAACCATGTTCAAGGGCTGGAGAATCAGGTCCTGGTGTCTGGAAGATGACAGCAGTCATATCTGCACCTGCTCATGAAGAGCCTGACTTGTGTACACACAGGAGTTTTGACTTCTGCTTTTCATTATGACTGAGTCTTTCCCTTTAGTTCACTGAGGTCAAGGTAATCATCCTGGATCTGGAAGGACTTCATGAACTTCCTGGCACTGGGCTGTTTCTTCTTCAATGCCTGCTATGTATATGGTAGCCCCCACAAGCAGGTATTGTCTTATACTTGACAATAGATTTGTACCTCTTTCAGTGTGTCCTGTACACCAAGTGGCCTTGGGGTACTGTGATGAGGTATGGATTTATCCACTCTCAGTCTGATGGGAACTCTACAGAAAGGGCTCCAGCAGGTTCAGCAAATCGTAGACACAGACTTCCAGAAGCAGAACATTGTTTATGGCATCAAAACCCAGGCCTGGCTTCTGATAACTGCCTGATCTATGTTGTCATCTATAACAAGGAGGAAAGCCTGGAGCCGGTCCATATACTGGCCGGCAGTCAAGGTCAAATGAATGAACTACCTCCAAGGTTTGGGCTCAGAGAAGAGGTGGAAATCTTCACAAGTATTAGTAGAGATTTTAAGACATGCCAAATTTACTAAGGAGAAAGTTTAAGTGCATATATAATAACTGTATATAAAATAGGTTTTTAATTCCTCCACAGAATAGACTATCCGCTTAAACTATATTTAGCTAAAGTAGATTTATGTCCTGAGCTAAAGTAATTGTCCTGTCAGAGAAGGAAGGAAATTGTGCAAACATTATGACCCTAAGAACATTTTGTCTAAAAGAAGGCATCCATTTTGCATTTGTCCTCTGAAATTGACTGCAAGTAGGTATTTGTTTAGAAAATTACCCTCAAGGAATCTTAGGTCATCCTTCTTCCTCTTCTGTGTTTCTACTTGTTTTGATAAGAAAACATTTTTAAATTTGTACTTTCTTCTGTTCTGTGCATATTTTGCTTAGCTGTCAGAAGATGAAAACCCCCCAAAGGAGCTAGAGGCCCATCTCCCGTGTGATTCTAGAGTCTGCTAAATTAGTACCAACTATTATACCAGTCCGTACCACATAGAGGAAGATGCCCACTTTGGGATACTCTCTGAGGATGTTTTTTTATCAGACATGTCAGCTTTGGTTACATGTCCTATCTTCCATCTCGGGGCATATGTAACCACAAATACAGTAAGTAGGTCCATCATCCCATACCACATAGGAAAGGTAGACATAGTGGGATTTCCCCCCACAGATGCTTTCCTCTTACGTGAATTAGTCTGGGATGCCTTCATGCTCTTTGAAGGGGGCATGCAACCACTTCGAACCAGCTAGTCCCTGGCTTCATTGGTCCTTCTTTGAGTGCCAAATGACTTTTCCTGTAGAAACAGGAACAAATGTCTGTTCTATGCAGCATGCATTGGAATGGTGATAAAATAAAGAAATAACTCAAACAAATTCAAGTTTAGTGAGCCAGTAAGTTTATTGGAATTACTTACAGGAATAAAAATGAGGTACTACCAAAGCATAGGTGAATCAAAGGCAGCTACTTCACTGTAAGGCTCACACCATGATGCCTGACAACACAGGAAATCTATAGATCTAGAACTCTTCACATGATTTTAGGCAACTTTCTTGATTAGTGAGTGAGTCTTTTTTTTTTTTTTTTTTTTTTTTTTAGCATTTATTACTACTTATATAGCCTTGGGTAGGATCCTTGTAAATTATGTTTCAGGAACTTCCTGAGACTTATGAGTTGTTTACTTTTGAAGCCTTATAAATTATTTTCTAAGTCCTTTTTTTTTTATGGTTTAAGAGCTTTATTATAGAAATGCAGGAGGACATAGAGAAGGAGAGAGAGAGAGAGAGAGAGAGAGAGAGAGAGAGAGAGAGAGAGAGAATAATTCTCTCACTACTTTCACTTTACTTGTAATGACCTTCCTGTTTCTCAAACCCCACAAATGCTGCCTTGCCTTGGAACTCTACACCAACCATTCTCTCTGCTCAAATGCTGTTCTTGCAGATGGGCACTTGGCTCACACGTGTGCCTCACTCACATACCTTCTCAAATTGAATCCCAAATCTGATGGAAACTGTCAATCAGCGAGTGCTCCCTTATCTCATCCTCATATTCTGATTCCAACGCCATGTGCTTGTGTCCTCTCAAAATGTAGGCTGAAATCCTAGACACCAGAGTAATGGTATTAAGAGATACTGCTTCTGGGAGAGGATTACATCTTTAAAAACCATTTCTTTAGCTGGGTGATGGTGGCACGTGCCTTGAATATCACCACTCAGGAGGTAGAAGCAGGCAGATCTCTGAGTTAGAGGCCAGTCTAGTCTACAGAGTAAGTTCTAGGACAGAGCCAAATAAGGAAACCCCTGTCTTGAAAAATCAAAACAACCAAATCCCAAACCAAACAAATATCTCAACAAAACCACTTCTTTAATGAAATTGTGTGTGTGTGTGTGTGTGTGTGTGTGTGTGTATGAAATTCCCATTCTCCTGGGGATTTCCACTGCCATAGTATCTAGTATCTCTATTTCTCTATTCTAGGGGGCACAGTGAGAAATCACTGAAAAAAAAAAAAAAAAAAGATCCATAGTATGGTTAAGGGAAAGATTTTATTGTGAATAAGGAATAGAAAATATCCAGAGATATCTGAAAGGGTCCAGACCAGAAAGAAAAACTGACAGGACATGGCCAGAGCGATCTACAAGAGAAGGGAGGACAACAAGCGAGGGAATAGGGAAAAATTAGCCAATGTAGAGGTGTGAGCGTTTGTGTGTGTGTGTATGTGTGTGTGTGTGCGTGTGTGTGTGTGTGTGTGTGTGTGCGCGTGTGTGTGCTCATGTGTGTGTAGGGAATATAAAGAGGGTGGGAATCTGAGGTGAGAAGCATCAGGATCTAGCATGGGCTTTGAATTGTGTGGCAAGTACTTGCAATACTGAGGGAGCCTGGAGGCCAGCACATTTTTGTATGCAGCCACGGGTAGCCATCGGTCCCTCGGCCAGAGGTAAGGGAAAGGACTCCTTTTGGCAGATGGGAACTGGTTTCACAAGTCCCTAAGGCATGCTGGCTTTTATCAAACCACCAGAAATTCTCTTGTAGATCAGCTTAAGCTCATTTCTGGATATCTGGACTACCTGAGGCCGAACAGTGACCATTTAAAACTTATTAAAAATCTGCTCATTCTATACTCAGGAATGCAAGCAACAGAATGTTTCTGAAGTTTTTAGCCAATGGATGAAACTTGCTTTAGTGAAACCTTCTTGTGAAGATTCTCCCACTCAGGATCAGTCAATTGGCAGCGGACTGAACTCTTTACTCATTAAGCACCATTCCACTGGATGTTAGCCAATATCCATTGCTCATGTCTGAGTAATCGGCTTTCTAGGGCATCGACCTAATTCTGTCTGTAGATTTTGGAATATTACCCATTCTTGAATCCATGTTACCAAAGAACCCCATAGGAGACCATTTTTCCAATCTGCTTAGAAAAGTCGTGTCTCATCATTCTAGTTTTCCCTTGTTTAGGACAGTCATATATTCTACTCTATTGTTTTTCAGCCACAGAGAGATGCTTTACATTTTGGCAAGCTAGGGTAAATTCAGGTCTTTAGCAGTTTATGTAGGTTACAGATGTTTAGATGCGTAAAGCCTGATGAAAATTTACAGCTTCAGCCTCTCGGTTACTTCTGGGAACCCGAGACTGTTCAGTAGCTTCAAGTCTGTAAGGACAGGGATAAAATTATAATGTATGGCAAATGGAACTTGTGACATATGGTTGAACATTTAGTTATTTCTCATAATTTTTGTATAGATGAAGTATTATTCAGGTAAAATTTAATTTCAAAATTGCATCTTTCTATTCTGAAAATGAGTAGAAAGGAAATGAGCTTTGGAGTCAGAAATAGTTGGGTTTAACTTTTAGTTTGGCACTTACCAGCTCTGTGACCTTGGGCAAATTACTAAAGCTCTGTAAATTGAGCTCTGATTTAGAAAACTCTTTAATGGAGCTGAGAGAATTATGGAAAAGTCCTTGCATAAAGCCTAGATGCTGAATTAATTCTGTTTTCTTGTTTCCTGTAATTTACCTAGCTATTGCTCTTTGGATGATATTAAAAAGTTAATTGATAATCCCCTTTGAACATATCACAGTGTGAGACGCTGTGTTAGTCTTTGATGCCAAAAAGAAGCCATTCCTTTGACCCACTATGGATTGCTTTTACGTCGTTGACTCTGATTTTCCCATGAACAACTAGACTGTAAGAATATTTAGAATTCACCCTTTAAACATGCAGTAAAGTAATGTATTTTGAGCTGAGGAGATTCATGGTATCAACTGGTCCATTTATAGATTCATGAATCTAGGACATTTTATCCTGTAGAAATTTTATACCCCATTTACTTCAACTGTGATAGGTCTAATATATTATCTTGGGTTAGAAACTTATCTGTTTTGAGACATTTGAGGATAATGAGTGCCAAAGATATATCAGACTCTTTTGAAGACTGTATCAGCATTAAAGAGAGTGATTGGCAGGTACCAAGGGCAGCCGATCACCCAAACAGATAGCCAGCAGGAATTTCTTTGTCAACTTCCCTGTTCCTTTTGATTAGATGAAACTGATGTTTTCCACCCACCACTCCAGCTCTGTTCTTTCATTTCTCTAGGTGGTTCTCAATGACAGATGTTGCTGTGTGAACAAAGAAATAAGTATAAATGATGTCATAGTTTTTTTTTTTTTTTAACTTGGCACAAATCTAGACCTATCTGGACAAGATAGACTGTGGGCTGCCTGTGGCCATATGTGTGGGACATCGCCTTGATTGATGACTGATGTAACCTACGGTGGAGAGTACCATCCCTGGACTGGTGGCCTGGGCTGTATAAGAAAATACAGATGAGAAAGTCATTGGGAGCAAGCTGGTAAGTAGCATTTCTTCATGATCTTCACTTCAGTTTTTGCCTTCCTCTCCCTGTCTTGGGTTCCTCCAAGATGGACTGTAACTTATAAGCCAAATAAAGTCTTTCATTCTCTAAGTTGATTATAGTCATGGTGTTTATCATAGTATCAGAAAACAAGCTAGGACAGGGCACAAGACCATTACCAAATCGACATACCCCTATTATCTTCAGCACTTTCTTGGGAACTCTTTTTCTAAAGGACTTTTCTAGCTGTCTGAGTCGGTTGAGGCTGCTATAAATTACCACCCACCAGGCCTTAAAAGCAGTAAATCCCTCTCTCACAGTTCTGGAGGCAGGATGTCCAAGGTCAGAATTTCTGCAGGGCAAGGCTCAAACTGAGGGTTCCTTCTGCTGAGGTGACTGTCAGCTTCACACTGCACACTCATGATTAACCACCACACTGAACAGTGTCTAAGGTACTGTTCCTGTTTTATAATGTCTACTACGGGTTTTCATTTTGGGTTATTATGTGGTTTATACAAAACATGTTAGAGTTACACATTCCTATTTATCCTGAAAACAGCTTAACTTTAAGTACAAAACCCAACTCTTTATAAGATAGATTATTGATATTGTAATTTACACACTTTTACATGTGCACATTATTCAAGTATTAGAATTATGGATATCTAAAATATACTTTTAAAAAACTTTCCACTAGAGTTAAAATTGTTTTTAAATTAAATAGTATATTATTAGAGATTTTGAATTTGACTGTTTTGTGATGTTTTATGTGCTAATGGTTATCTGTTCATTTTGCTTCAAAGTACTTCCTCCATCTTCCCTGCCCTCCCTCCCTCCCTCCCTCCCTCCCTCCCTCCCT